>NC_073629.1:102206709-102509739 GCF_029407905.1 Bubalus kerabau | reverse complement strand
GCATGTGGGATCTTAGTTCCCTGATCAGTGATGAACCTGTGCCCCTACAGTGGAAGCTCAGAGTCTTAGCCACTGGACCACCAGCATATTCAGGAGGCATCTGGTGTGAGCCCACCACCAGGACAAAGGAGAGCTGGTTCCTTTCCAGGTTATCTTCAAATAAATTTGGAAATTGCTTTTGGTTAAGGACTAAGGGTCTGTCCATGTTCATGGATGTGTACAAAACAGCAGGCCCAGGCCTCTCAAATCCAGTGTCACTGACTGAATTTGCATTGATTCGTAAAAGAAACATAGTAAATAGTTTGAAGAAATTTTAGTCTGAATCTTAAGGTAGTTTTGATTTTGGAAAAATGTGTCTGCCTAGTGGAAAAAGTAAAACTTTGGTTAAAAGGTAAAGGTTACACTGTGGCAAAAATTTAAAACCGCATGTGAATAACCACAGACACTTTACTGTCTGAGCCACCAGGGAAGTCCTTATATAAGCAACTGCTGCTGCTGCTAAGTCGCTTCAGTTGTGTCGGACTCTGTGCGACCCCATAGACGGCAGCCCACCAGGCTCCCGTGTCCCTGGGATTCTCCAGGCAAGAATACTGGAGTGGGTTGCCATTTCCTTCTCCAATGCATGAAAGTGAAAAGGGAAAGTGAAGTCCCTCAGTTGTGTCCGACTCTTAGCGACCCCATGGACTGCAGCCCACCAGGCTCCTCCATCCATAGGATTCTCCAGGCAAGAGTACTGGAGTGGGGTGCCATCGCCTTCTCCGAACTTCATATAGATGAACTAAGTAAAGACCATTAAATCCATATTAGCATTTCTCAAACTTTTAGGTCTTAAGAGTCTCAAAAATTAATAGAGGACCTTGAAGAGCTTTTGCTCATATTAGGTAAACTTGTCAGTATTTATGATATTAAATATTAAAAATAAAGAGTTTTAAATATAGGAATACGTACTTATTAGCTATCATATCACCTCTGGAAAACTGTTCTGTGCTCATGACAGAATGTGAGGAGGCAAGTAACATCTGAGTATTATTATGATATTTGTTTTGACCTTGCAGACCCTACCCCACCCACCCAATAAAGGCCTCAGGGACTCCCAGAAGTTGTAGTTACACTTTGAGAATCCCTGATCTCTGTACTCAGTAAAACTGCTATTTCAGCTGATTTAAAGTTTATATGGATGAGCAAGGGGCCAAGAATAGCCAGAGATCATTTTTAAGGTGAATAAGGATGCGGAACTTGGCCTACCAGATATCAAGAATCATTAGAAAGCTGTATAAGCAACTAAGTATCGGCGAAAATTTAAACATCATTTCTCTAATTTTTTTTTGCTTAAAGACTTCTTTTTAATAAAAAAAGAGAAAAGCTACCTGTAACATGGGTGTCCCTGCTGAATTTTAAGACATAGAATGAACATATGAGAGTCAACATCAGGTCAACAATTCATAGTCATAAATGAAATTCTAAGAAACTCCTCTCTCTAAGATTTTTAGCTGATTTAGAAAATAAACTATTGGGTTAGCCAAAAAGTTTGGATTTTTCTGTACCATCTCGTGGAAATATCTGAACAAACTTTCTGACCAACTCAATAAAGCCAGGAAATTAAAATTTCATCAAAATTAATTTTTTATGCCTAGTCACAGCATACCTTTTGATAAATTAAATTTGGAGGCTGAATCTGGAGCTTAAAAGATGGTTATACGACTTCTTGATTTTACCACTGAGAGAAATAAACCTGCAAATATGTCATTTTAATTTATGTAGGATTTGGTTTAAATAAAAAGGTTAAATTAAAACAATCACCTAAATTCCTTATGGTTGCCTCATGAGTCATATAGTTTATTACTTACAATAATGTTAAGGATTTTAAATGTAAAAATGGGTGTCTAATTAAGTTGGATCATAATTTGGATCACTAGCATCTTTATAAATTTTGTCCTTCTAAATCTTGGAAAATATAAAAATTATGTGAGTCTATGCAGTTATGCTAACTAAACTGAGTAAAGTCATATTTCTTCATCAGATACTTATTATCAGCAGTTGTATTATTCTTTAGTGATAATTTAATTATGTCATGTTAAGTTGCTAACTGACTTTAGGATCTTGGACTAATCCAATACTGAGATAACAGTAGTCATTTTGTATCTGAAAGCCTCATAGAGGTTAAAATTCAGAGAGGGGGAGAAAATAAATTCTTAATTGCCATACAATCTTCAGATGATTTTTTTACAGTATAAAACAAATTTATTTGCAGGAATGCATAATGATTGTTTGCCATGAGCGTTTTGAACTTATGACAAGTCTCATTTTCTTGTTAAATTTGCATTTCCTGGAGAAACTGGTGTATAAAACCTTAATTAAGTATAAGTTCAAATGAGTTTTTAACCTATATATATATTTTTTTACCATATATTTCTTCTTCACAAGACTCAAAATAAGATGGAAAGTCATTCTGAATATTAAAGTGCTTATTCTAAAATAGTGCATCTTTGCATTAGCTTGGGAGAAGGCAATGGCACCCCACTCCAGTACTCTTGCCTAGAAAATCCCATGGATGGAGGAGTCTGGTAGGCTGCAGTCCATGAGGTCGCTAAGAGTCGGACACGACTGAGCGACTTCACTTTCACTTTTCACTTTCATGCATTGGAGAAGGAAATGGCAACCCACTCCAGTATTCTTGCCTGGAGAATCCCAGGGACACGGGAGCCTGGTGGGCTGCCGTCTATGGGGTCGCACAGAGTCCGACACGACTGAAGCGACTTAGCAGCAGCAGCAGCATTAGCTTTAGCGTTTCTAAGAATCACCTGGAAAAGACCACAAATTACAAATGTTAGTGAGGATGTGGAGGAAGGGGAATGCTTGTACACTGCTGGTGGGAATGTAAATTGGTGCGTCTGTTACCAAAAGTTGGGCCTGGCTGCTTGCTCCTAAGAAACCAGTACAGAGGAAAGGTTGGGACATTTCCTTAGTCAATGGCTAAGACTCCCAGTGCAGGGAGCCTGGGTTGGATTCCTGGTTGGGAAACTTGATCCCACTAAGAGTCTGCATGCTGTAATTAAAGATCCCACATACCACCACTGAAAGATTCCACATAGCACAGGATGGTTGAAGATCCCTGCATGCTGCAACCAAGGCCTGGTACAGCTAAATAAATTTTTTAAAGAGAGAGAGAGGCAAGGTTGGTGAAAAGAAGTTTGCTTTATTCTGGATGCTGGCAACCCATGCAGAGGTAAGAGCTTTTAGCTAAAGGGAGAAACAGCATAGTCAGCTCTGACAGTCATCTTGAAATTGGTCCAGGGGTAGTCTTCTTGGAATTGTGGCAGTTTACATCATGGCTACAGTCTGGTCATCATGTGGTTAACCTCTTCCACCTGGTAGGGCTTTCAGTATCTATAAAACAGCTCACAGGATATGGCTCAGAATATTATCAATAGCCCATGAAGAGGAACTAAATGTCTTTGACTTTTCTTAATGACTAAACCCATTATTTACTCTTGTTGGACTGTTTTCCTCTTCTCGACCCCATGGACTGTGGCCCACCCGGCTCCTCTGTCTATGGGATTCTCCAGGCAAGAATATCGGGGAGGGGGGTGGTTGCCATTCCTTTCTCCACAGGATCATCCTAAGGCAATACTCCCCACAAAGTGTTTTAGAAAAAAACTACTAGGCTCTTAATTCTTCCAGAGTGGTCCAACAGTGCAGTTAAAAACTGCTTTTGTTTGTTATTCCCACAGTATGAAAAACAACTGTGAAGACAGAAAAACTTCAGGGCAGCCGTGAGAGTGTTTCTGCCGAGGAGTAATAAGCCATGCTCATATCTTGTAGCCCAAGGGACACTTCACCTTGGTGGTATTCTTCCCCAAAGGGCATGATAAGTTCAACCTAGTCAAGAGAAAACTTCAGAAAATCCTTAATTGAGGAACATTCTATAAAATACCTGACCAGTACTCTTCAAAAGTTGGAAAAAATAAGGAAATAAAGAAAACTACCATAGATTGGGGAACATCAAGGAAACATGTCAGTTAATACAATGTGGAATCCTGGCCTGGATTTAAAAAACAAACAAAATCGTTCAGTAGTGGGAAAACTGTCAAAATGCAAATATAGTTTTCTTAGTCAATCTAGCTAAAGGTCTGTCCATTTTGTTACGCTTTTAGGAGAACCAGCTTTCGGTTTCATTGATTTCCTCTATTCTAGTTTCTATTTCATTTGTCTCTGCTTTGTGCATTTTGTGTCCTCAGTCACTTCAGTTGTATCTGACTGTTTTCAACCCCATGGACTGTAGCCCACCAGGTTCCTCTGTCCATGAGATTTTCCCGGCAAGAATACTGGAGTGGGTTGCCATGCCCTCCTCTGGGGATCTTTTAGACCCATGGATCGAACCCACATCTCCCGTGTCTCCTGCATTGCAGGCAGATTCTACACTGCTGAGCCACCGGGGAGGCCCTTATCTCTGCTCTAACCTTTATTATTTCTTCTTCCTACTAGTTTTGGGTTTAGTTTGTTAATCTTTTCTAATTCCTTAAGGTGTACATTCAGGGCATTGATTTGATATGTTTCTTCCTTTTTAAGGTTAGCATTCACGGCATTAAATTTCCCCCTTAGCACTGTTTTCACTGTATCTCACAAGTTTTCATCTTTTCATTGTATATTTCATTGTCATGCAAATGAAAACAGTGTTTTTCACTTGCATTCATCTCTAAGTATTTTCTTATTTCTGTTTCGATTTCTTATTTGACCTGTTGTTTGGTTAAAATGGTTAAAAGTGTGTTTAATTCCCACAATTTTGTGAATTTTCTAGTTTTCCTTTCGTTATTTATTTTAACTTCATTCTGTTATAATCACAGAAAATACTTGGTGTCCTTATCACCTTTAAAAAATCTATTTGAGAACTGACTTGTGGCCTAACATACGGTCTGTATTAGAGAATGTCCTACGTGCAGGTGAGAAGAATGCTTATTCTGTTGTTGGGTAGAACGTTCTCCTTGTTAAAACTAATTGGGTTTTTGTGTTGTTCAAATTTTCTTACTTATCTTCTCTCTGGTTCTATCCATTATGGACAGTGTGGTACTGAAATCTTCAACTATTATTACAGGACTGTTTCTTCCTTCTTTTGCTTCAGTTTTTGCTTCATATACTTTGGAGGTTATTATGTCTGTAAATATTTGTGTTATCTTCTTGCTGTATTGAACCTTTTATGTAAATATAATCTTTGAACAGGAAGGAAGTGAAGAAATGGAAGCATTGATCCAATCTATTACAAAAGCCAAGTAAGGAAGTAGACAAAAACTTATGTAACAGAAAAAAGGCATTTTTATCTGTGGATGTTAGCTCCTGTGCTTAAGCTTAAGCTAATCTCTCAACCCAGTTGGACAATAGAAGCAGCAGATGTATTAAAATAAGAATAAATATTCTCCAATAATAAAATCCTCACATGGGGGTTTCTCGCCTTAAAAACTCTGTGCCTTGACTGAGATATTCACCAGCACTTGACTTTGGGGGAAGAGAACCTGTTACATTAGAGGAAGATTTTCTTAAAGTCTCTAGATTGTGAATTAAGCAAGATCTTCAACTCTTTGAGTGCATGAGATCTTTTTTTTTTTTTTTTCTCCCTTCTGGAAGAAAGTATGAGTTGGTTGAGAGATGGAGAGTGGAGATTTTAGGAAAATTCTGCAACCCCAAAATTACTTTTTGAAAAAAGAAGTTTTATTTTGAAATCATTTCAAACTTACAGAAAAGTTGCAGGAATAGTACACAGGACTCCTATATGTCCAACCAGATTCCCCAAGTTTTAGTATTTTGCCACATCTACCTTATCGTCCTTATTGTAATTTTCTCTCTCTCTCTCTGTATATATGTAGTAGACATATTTGTTTTTTCCTGAACCATTTAAAAGTTAGGTTGCACACAATACTCCATTAATACATCAGTACTACCTTTTAATGCTTTAGTGTCAATTTGCTAAAAGAAAGGTCACTCTCCACAGTAAAACCAACCAACAAATCAGAAAATTAACATTGGAGCAATTTGACTCTATAATTTATATACCCCATTCACATCACTATTATTCTGATATCTTCTATAGGTCCAAGATCCAATCCAGAATCACACATTTAGTTGTTATGTCTCTTTATTCTCCTTCAACATGCAACAGCTCTTTGGTCTTTCCTCGCTTTTTATCATCTCAACATTTTTTAAAGAATGCAGACGCACACTCGAGAGCCCATGCTCTGCAACAAGAGAAGCCACCGCAATGAGAAGCCCAAGCACAGCAATGGAGAGGAGACCCTGCTCACCACACCTAGAGAAAGCCCATGCGCAGCAATGAAGACCCAGCACGGCCAAAATAAATAATTAAAAAAGAAAGAAAATTTAAATAATGGAAGAAGACAAAAAAAAAAAAAAAAATACAAAGGAAAGGCTAGGAAGGATTTTACCAAAGATTTTGAGTGGAAAAGTTTACATTTCTGCAGGCAGAGAGTTCTGGAAAAAATAAGTACCCATACTAAAGTAAGTCAGAAGTAATTCCTTGGGGCCACCTCTTTAGTGGGCTCAGAATCAAAACGCATCTCCAAATCTGTCCTCCTCTTATGGGAGCCAAAGAATTAGAAGGTCATTTCCACATTGGGCAGAACTCCTAGGTCACTCGGGTCTTCCTGTTTTCCATACACTAGGTGGCACCCAAGTCAAGGGCTTGTCCCCATGGTCAGTTTGGGTAAGTTTTGGCTTCTTCCTCTCTCTTCAAAAATACCTAATGTTGTGGGGATTACTAATCCAAGTGTGACTTCTTCCAACTCTCTCCCTGCAAATGTTACCTTAAGGCCATTCGGCATTTTTAATTAAATCCTTCCTTTACTGTCAACCTGATGTAGACCAGATGGAAAGGGTTTCTGGATGACACCCCATTCCCCCAGGAAAGGAGGGGAGGGAAGCAGATGGACTTATAAGACTCCCAGGCACTTCCAGCCCTCTGTGTGGTAGGGCAAAGGTTTAGGACAATGCATGCTTTGCCACAAATGCAAGATTTTAGCACCAAAACATGCAGAAGTTTGGGGGAGGGCACACAGAGAAGATAAAGGGAAAACAAGAGGGTCTGGGTAGGGCCCTGCAATGACCACTTCTTGTACATAAATCTATTCTCCAAGTACCTGCTAGGAGCTAAATTGTGTTCCCTTTAAATCCTCGTATTAATGTACTAACCCCCAGTTATTTCAGAATGTGACTGTATTTGGAGATAAGATCTTTAAAGAAGTAAGTTAAAATTGAGGTGATTAGGGTGTGTCCTAATCTTGGTATTAGTCACTAATATGACTGGTATGTTTTTTATTTATTTTGCTGGCTGCGTTGCAGCATGTGAGATCTTTCTAGTTGCTGCAATGCGGGATCTAGTTCCCGGAGCCAGGGATCAAACCCTGGCTTGGATCAAACTCCATGCATTGGGAGCATGGAGTCATAGCCACTGGACCACCAGGGAAGTCCCTGGTATCTTTATAAGAAGAGGAAATCTGGACACAGACACGCACAGGGGAAAGATGCAGGGAGAAGACAGCCATCTATAGGCCAAGGAGAGAGGTCTCAGAAGAAACTAACCCTGTCAACTCCTTGATCTTGGACTTCTAGCCCCCAAAACTGTGAGAAAATAAATTTCTATCTTGTAAGTCAGTCAGTCTGTAATATTTTGTTATGGCAGCCCAAGCAGGCTAGTACAGAATCTATTGCATCTGGAAGCAGATTCTGTAATTTTATCACTTTTAAAGCAAAGTATTTTCCAAACGAGAGCTTTTCTGTACCTAGATACCTCTATGGAGGTCACAAAGTTAGTCAAAATATGTTTTTAATTAAAGATGTCCACTCTGTTAATGAAGCAATATTGCCCTTCATTTCCAGTTGCTCCCAATCCAGTCATAATACTGCTAAATATTTCACAGTCACAACCTCGGGTTCTACCCTTTTCTCTCTCCCAGTGTGCTAAGAAAACATTCCAAAGACTATCCACTTTTTCTAAATGCTTTGAAAGGGTTTAAATAATATTATGTTTCCTGGTTGTTTGGTCTCATCTGACACAGTGATAACCTATTGCTGTTTTGTCCTTCAGTAGATGCCTGCAAACAGAGCAACTATCTTTCCTGTGTAGCTTAAGAGAGCCATGATGCTTTTGTGAAAAATATTACAAAATTTTATGGGACTCTGGCTCCACTATCTAGAACATAATATCTCTTCAAGGGAACAGCATCTTTCCAACAACTGAGAAAAAAACTATCTTCAAGGACTCCAGACATATTGCAGTTTCACAGATGTACTCTTTATTGGACATGATTGGAAATTTTCTCTTTTCTTTTCATGCATAAGAATAAGATAGACCTATGGCTAATGGGATTCCATATTCAAAACGTGTTGGGTTTCTTTGTGCATTTAAATGAACATGATTCATATGTATGAGTTACCATAACAGCATAAGGCACTTAACAAGCTTGGGGCAGTAATGCTGCCAGAGACATGGTGAGCAGGGGAATCAAATCCAAATCAGAGTAAGTATCTATTCCCATGGGGGTTAAGTCACTACTGTGTTTGATTTGGAGTGCCTGACTGTCCAGGCATCACAGGTGCCTGACTACCTCCAGGTGCCTGACTGTCCCCAAGTGCAGGGGGCTAAGGGTTTGTGACTTGCTGATAAATCGGGCCTCAGTAATGCCAATAAGGGCTTCCCTGGTGGCGCAGACAGAAAAGAATCTGCCTGCAATGCGGAAGACCTGGATTCGATCCCTGGGTTGGGAAGAACCACTGAAGAAGGGAATGGCTACTCACTCCAGTATTCTTGCTGGGAGAATTCCATGGACAGAGGAGCCTCATGGGCTATACTCCATGGGGTCACAAAGAGTCAGACAACTGAGTGACTAACGCTTCACTTCAATGGCAATAAACATGTCAACCTTGGGAAGGGGAAGTCCATGTGATTCAGCTGGGCTTAATTTAATTTATGAATCCACTGGGCAAGTACTGGAGTGACTGGGGAGGGAGGATGACTGACATCCACGGAGCAGGTCGTCTTGTTCACCAGGTTATGGAGCGTCTCCTCCATTTTGAAGATTCTCAAGGTGAATAAATACTCTCATAGTCTAGACCCATTTTAAGAGGGTCTTAAATCCACCTACGTATCTCTTCTCCAATCTTCCTTGTCATCGATTTTCTTATCTTGTCCCTTTCAAGTCCCCAGCCATAAAGTTAACAGTTTACCACTTTTTTGTGTGTCCCTGGGGGGCCTTACCTTGAAACATCTTCCCGAACAAGGAAAGTGGACAAGTTGTGCTACTTGAGTTCTGCCCACTAGGAGGATTTCCCCTCTCTGTAGTCTGTCAGGTGAATGTAATACATGACACAGTAGTTCACTGCTGGCCGCTACCAGTGTCCTGTGCTGAGTATTCTGTAAAAAGTTGAAATGTTTTCTCTCTTGGCTCACTGATCATAGGAAACTGTGAGGTCATTGGCGTTGGCTGAGGGATGGATAGCAGGGAATGAGAGTGGACACATTAGGAATGTAAACAGTTAGCTCGTGCAACTTTCATGCATATTCAGACTTGAGCCTGGTCTTATAGGACCACTTCCACTTGATGGATGAAGTACCCTCTGTTTTATGGTTTGAGATCAGTTGGGGATGTATAATCACCAAGTGTTTCGTGGTTAAGTGTTGTTGTACTCTGCTGGAGTCCAGGAGCAAGCCAGGTGCTAGTTTCCCAAAGAGCTATTTGCTGAATTCGACATGCTTTCTAAATGATACTCTATTTATTAGGATAAAGTTAGCTGGCAACTTCAGATGATTGTACTTGCAGACTTATTGTATGTTTATTTCTATCACACCAGAGTATCTCAAACCAAAGGCCACCAGCCCCATTCTTTACTTTGCTCTAACTAGTCAAATAGGAGATTTTTTCATGCCTCCATTTTTTTCCCCATCTGCCTCCCATCCCGATTTTAAAAATTTTTTAAAAAGAAGAGGAAAAGAAAGGATGGAGTGTTAGAGAGTCCTTTAGGAAAATTTTATGTATTGGGTCCTGAATCCCATAAAACTGCCATATAACTATTTATCCTTCTCATGGGAAGCATATGGGATTAGCAGACTGTGACTATGGTCTTTTATTTTTTCATAATAGTTTAACTTCTATCTGTTAAAAGGCTTTCAAGACCAAAGAAAGTAACTTAAAGAAAGGAATTTATGTTATAAAACTTTTATTTGATCTAACATTTGATCTTGCTCTTTTGAGTTCAATGGCTTCATCTGGGGAGACATAGCAGTGACAGAATTCATACCTTTTTATTACGGAAAATTTCAAACATACATAAAGTAGAGAGAATAGTATAATAAGCCTCCAAGCACCTATCTTCCAGCTTCAACAGTAATCAACATTCTATTCTTGTCATTTATACTCTATCCTTCCTACCACTGTGTTTTTTCTTTTGCTGGAGTATGCTAAAACAATCTAAGACAGCATATAGTTCCACTTTGTAAATTCTTCAGTAATATAGACATTTTATAAACATAACATAACCACAATTTCATTATCACTCCCCCCAAAATCAACAATTAACTACTTAATATCATCTAACAATTAGTCCCTGTTCAGTTTTTCCCAATGGTCTCAAAATGCCTTTTTATAGTTGGTTTATTTAAATCAGGATCTAAACAAGATGTACATATTGCATTTGGTTCGGAGGTCTCTTAAGTCTGTCTCTCATTTTCTAAGGTAAATACAGTCTTTTCTGTTGAAGAAATTTGTGTTTTTTCTAGTTCCCAAAATAGGCATCAGGTTTCTAAATAGAAGGAAAAAGCCTTAGCCAAAGAGTCACATATTATTCAGACTAGTCTAAGAAAACTAATAACTTGAGTAAATGAACTTGAATAGATTAAAAGCCACATCAGAATAGAATTGTAGGCCTTCCCTGGTGACCCAGTGGTGAGGAGTCTGCCTGCCAATGCAGGAGACATGAATGGGATCCCTAGTCGAGGAAGATGCCACATGCCACAGAGCTACTGGGCCCCTGTGCTGGAACTATGGAGCCTGTACACTGGAACCCAGGAATAGTCACTACTGAGCCCACGCACTGCAATTGCTGAGGTCGGCGCCCTGGACCCCCTGCTCTGCAAGGAGAGGGGCCCCCACAAGCCCGCACATAGCAACTGAAGGGTGGCACCCCACCCCCCTCATGGAAACTAGAGAAAAGCCCGCGCAACAGCAAAGACCCAGCACAGCCAGAGATAGAAAGAACAGGATTGTACCTTTTGGTCAGAAACATAGGAACCAAAGGCAAAAATCTGCCAAGCTTAAGGCCAATTAATATATATATATACATATATATACACAACACTGTATTTTCCCCATTTTGCATTTATCTTGATACTGCATAAAGTGCATTGCCAAGCTAAAGTACAAGCTTCCTGGGACTTCCCTGGAGGTCCAGTGGTTAAGATTATGCACTTCCAATGCAGGGGACACAGGTTCAATCCATGGTCAGGGAACTAAGATCCCACAGGCTGTGCAGCCAAATAAATAAATAATAAAATAAATACAAGTTTCCTAATTAAAAAAATAATGGCATATGAATTTCCCTTTGTTTTAAAGTCTTCCTTATATGTATTAATGGTATTTTGTTTTTGCCTTCACTTTGTATAGGACATTGCTGCAACAATCATATGACTCTAAAGCAGAAGTTTGGGCACAAAGCCTGACAATCTTCAGCATTATGACCGTAGTAAGGAATTATTGCTTTTTTTGTGTGTGGTTAAGTTGGTGTATATATTTTAATTGTGTATATATTTTATTATATCAAAAGTGTAAAACAAGGTACATTCAGGGAGATACATCCGTACACTTTTCCTTATAGGTAATCATTTTTATTTATTAGTTTTTGGTTTATGCACTTTAAAATTTTGTATATATATGTGTGTGTGTATATAGATATATACTTTTTCCATTCTTCTACAAAAAGTATAATACTATACATACTCTTCTGCATGTTGGTTTTCTGCACTTTTATCCTGGAGGTCACTCTTTAGCAAGACATAGAAATATTCTCCTTTTTACAATTGATGAATACCCCATTGCATGTGTGTACCATTGTTTATTCACCTGTCCTTTATAGATAGACCTGTGAGCTGTTGATACTCATATATTATTACACAGTGTGCTGCAATAAATAGCCTTGAGCATTCATCATTTCAAGTTTTTGCCATTTTATCTTACCTAGAAGGGAGGTTTCTTGGGCATAGAATAAATGCACATATAATCTTGCTAGCTAATGTCAAATCTCCCTCTACAGTTGCACCATTTCTCATCTCCATCAGCAATACATGAAAGTACCTCTTTCTGCACAGTCTCACCAGCTTAGTGTGTTATCAAGTTTGAGATTTTTGCAAATCTGATAGATAAGTAGTGCTATCTTATTTTAGTATTAATATACATTTATCTTACTATACAAGTAGCAAATCAAAGTTAAGCATCTTTTCATATACTTAAGAGCTATTTGTATTTACTTTTCTTTAACTTTCCCATTACTACTGGATAATTAGACTAAGATTTGAATTTCTTTTCAATATTTAGAAAAATTTTACATATTAGGGATATTGGCCTTTTGTGATATGAGTTACAATTTTGTCTTGGTTTTTATTTAACTTTGACATTGCTCATGGTATTTCAGGCATGTGATTTTTTAACTTTTGAAAATTTCAGGTAGATAAATTTACCCATCTTTCTGTTGCTGAATCCAGATATGGAATCAGAGGAAAGTCCTCCTCATTTCTAAGTTGCAAAAAAATTGACCCACGTTTTCCTCAAGTATTTGTATGACTTTCTATTTTTACATTTAGATATCTGACTCACTTGGAATTTATCCAAGTGCAAGTCATGAAGAATGGATCCAATTTTGTCTTTATCCACTTGGCCATCAGTTGTTCCAACAGCATTTGTTTATCAAACATTAAATGTCTGTATACCTTTGGAATCTATCTTTAAATTTTATATCCTGTTAAATTAACTATATATCTATTTATGCACCATGTATTAATAAAAGAAAAAGAATTTTTTTTTAAAAAAACTAAAGAAAGAAAAGAAAATGAAGTCGCTCAGTTGTGTCCAACTGTTTGCAACCCCATGGACTGTAGCCTACCAGGCTCCTCAGTCCATGGAATTTTCCATGGAGTAGGTTACCATTTCCTTCTCCAGGGGGGTCTTCCTGCCCCAGGGATCAAACCTGAGTCTCCCACATTGCAGGCAGAAGCTTTATGGTCTGAGCCACCAGGTTGGTATTATCTTTAGATTTTTATATCCTGTTCAATTAACTATATACCTATTTATGCACTAATACCATGTTTTAATAGTTTTTTAAAAAACTAGAGTTGATTTACAATGTTGTATTAGTTTCTGATGTACAACAAAGTGATTCATATATATATATACATAAATATATGAATAAGTATATTTTCCCCATTATGGTTTATTATAGCATATTGAATATAGTTCCCTGTGCTATACAGCGGGACCTTTTTGTTTACCTATTTTATACATTGTAGTTTGTATTTGCTTTTCCCAAATTCTTAATTTATCCTCCCCCCACCCCCTTTTGCTTTTGGTTACCCTCAGTTTGTTTTCTCTATCTGTGAGTCTGCATCTTCTCTTTTCTGGCTGTGCTGGGTCTTTGTTGCTGCGTATGGGCTTTCTCTAGTTGCAGAGATTGGGCGCTCCTCTCTAGTCGTGGAGCATGCGATTCTCGTTGCAGTAGCTTCTCATTGCAGAGCATGACCAGCTCTAGGCACATTTAGCTCTATTCATGTTGCTGTAAATGGTATTGTTTCATTCAATAAGAGAGTTTTAATAAATGTTTCAGTGTGAAGTAGGGCTAGTTTCCCATTTCTCTTCTTTTTAAGGAGATTTCTGGTTAGTCTTGTATTTATTTTCCAAAATAATATATAATCAACTTGTCTGGCTCCAGAAAAAAAATAATAACCTGAAGATAATTCCCTGGTAGCTCAGCTGGTAAAGAATCCACCTGCGCAGGAGGCCCTGGTTCGATTCCTGGATCGGGAAGTTCCCCTGGAGAAGGGATAGGCTACCCACTACAATATTCTTGGGCTTTCCTGGTGGCTCAGACGGGAAAGAGTCTGCCTGCAATGTAGGAGACCTGGATTCAATCCATGGTTTGGGACGATCCCCTGGAGGAGGGCATGGCAACCCACTCCAGTATTCTTGCCTGGAGAATCCCCATGGACAGAGAGCCTGGTGGGCTATAGTCCATGGGGTCTCAAAGAGTCAGACACCACTAAACACAGCACAGAAGATAATTTTATTGGGATCACAAATTGTAACTTGTAGAGTATGATCTCTTTCTGATATTGAGTCTTCTGATCAATAATATGGCATGTTTTCTCATTTTTTCAAATCTACTTTTTGTCCTGTAGGAATATTTTATAGTTTTCCTCATGCAGGAGGCCCTGATTCGATTCCTGGGTTGTGAAGTTCCCCTGGAGAAGGGATAGGCTACCCACTCCAATATTCTTGGGCTTCCCTGTTGGGGAATTACACCTCATTACACAATCCTCATTACACAATTCTCATTAAATTTGTGTCTGCATTTTATTTCATTTTGCTTTCGCTGTTGTGAATGGAATCAGGGCTCTCTTCTTCCTTTATTTTTTACAAGTGATTACTATTTCTTCCAAGTGGTTACAAAGCTCTTTATTTCTATATGCTAATTTTATAACATGCTACTTGACAAAATACATTTATTCTTCATAGGAATAAATTTTCCATTTATCATAAGTTTCCTAGAACTATATCACTTGCACATGAACATAAATTTACCTCTTCTTTTTCCATTCTTATGTTTCTTTTGTTGTTGTTGTTGTTGTTTGCAATGTTTCTTTTTTTTTTTAATTTTATTTTATTTTTAAACTTACATAATTGTATTAGTTTTGCCAAATATCAAAATGAATCTAATTGTTTTCTCTTGTGTTAAAATAGTGGACATCCTTGTCTTCTCTATGATTTTTGTGATGAGTTCCAAGACTATTTGTCTGATGCCAGCTGTGTGCCCTAAAATTCAATTCAGTTCTGACACCAGCTACCCATAGTTAGTGAAGATTCCACAGGTTAAGGCTTTCAGTCCCACAAGGCTGCCCCCACATCAGGTCCTGGGGGTCCCCAGCCCACCCACACTTCTGCCTGGCTGGATACAAATTTGGGACTTCCCACAACATCTTCAAGTGGAAAATTCATTAGACCCACTCACAGAACTCAGGAAAGTGCTATACTTACAATTATCATTTTATTACAAAGGATATTAATGAACAGCTAGAGGAAGAGATACTACCCTCCTAGACAATTAAGATGTTCCCAGCTGAGGAAACTCCCTTAGCATGCAGGCCCTGAGTTTTTAAATTGTTAGTTTGGTGACTGAACTCAATCTCCAGTTCCTCTCCACTTCTTGAAGTTCAGCGTGGGGCCGAAAGTTACAATGCTCTAATCAGGTGGTTTGGTTCTTCTGGCCCCAGCCTTCATCCTGAAGCTACCAAACCCCTCTCTGCTGTGAATCATCACCATGAAACCCCTCATTAGCATAAACTCAAGTATCGAGTTCATATATAAAATCACTGCAGATGGTGACTGCAGCCATGAAATTAAAAGACGCTTACTCCTTGGAAGGAAAGTCATGACCAACCTAGATAGCATATTCAAAAGCAGAGACATTACTTTGCCCACAAAGGTCCGTCTAGTCAAGGCTATGGTTTTTCCTGTGGTCATGTATGGATGTGAGAGTTGGACTGTGAAGAAGGCTGAGCGCTGAAGAATTGATGCTTTTGAACTGTGGTGTTGGAGAAGACTCTTGAGAGTCCCTTGGACTGCAAGGAGATCCAACCAGTCCATTCTGAAGGAGATCAGCCCTGGGATTTCTTTGGAAGGAATGATGCTAAAGCTGAAACTCCAGTACTTTGGCCACCTCATGCGAAGAGTTGACTCACTGGAAAAGACTCTGATGCTGGGAGAGATTGGGGGCAGGAGGAAAAAGGGACGACAGAGGATGAGATGGCTGGATGGCATGACTGACTCGATGGACATGAGTCTGAGTGAACTCCGGGAGTTGGTGATGGACAGGGAGGCCTGGCGTGCTGCGATTCATGGGGTCGCAAAGAGTCGGACATGACTGAGCGACTGAACTGAACTGATATAAATTCAAGTATTGAGTTTATAAATTCAAGTATCAAGGGGGTTGTTATGAGTAACAAGACACCCCTATCACTCAGGAAATTTCAAGGATTTTTGAAGTTCTGTGCCAGGAATCTGGGGAAAAAAAAAATTTTTTTTTTTTAATTATATCACCAGTAGGAAAGCCTCTAGGGTTTGCCCACTAATTAATTTGGGGCCAAGATATTGTAAAGGAAGTATCCCTCAATTTCTTTTTATTGAGTCTTTAACATGAATGGGCTTTGAATTGTGTTGAAGGCCTTTTCAGTATTTATGGAGATTATTATTTCCTCCTTAGGTATATAAATTTGATACACTATGTTAACAGATTTCCCAGTATTGAATGATCTTTATATTCCTGAAATAAATCCCATCTAGTTATACGTATTTATTTAATGTGTTATTAATATATGCTTACTAATATTTTACTTTTTTATTCATTTACTATCAATGTTGTACTTGTTCCACAAAAAGAAATTGGAAGTGTTTCTTCCTCTTCTATGCTCTAGAATTCTTTAAGTGGCATTCAGTTATCTTATTTATTTCATCAAGATTTTCATATTTATTTGCATAAAATTATACAAATTAATAGGCTCTGTTTTGATGGCCCTGTCTGGCTTGTCATTAGTTTGTATGTTTTATACTTTATTTTAAAAATTAAGTTATTCAATAGTTTGTGTACATTGCTAGTGTTTTCAAATAAGCCTTTTGATTTCTGTATTACTTTTACTCTGTTTTATCAGTTCACTAATTTTTCACTCTTATTAATTCTTTGCTTGTGCTTTACTTTGGTTTTCTTTGATCTTTTTCTATCTTTGTGACATCAATGTTTCATTTACTTACTTTCATATTCATTGATAGAGATATCCAACATAATGAATTTTCCTCTGATAACTCTTTTTTTGCCATAGACCATTTATTCAGATGTAATGTTTACACTATTAGCAGTAGTATTTTCAAGAGTTCTAAATTTTTAATTTTTCCTTCATTGAAGGAATCATTTAAAAGTATGTGTATTAAAACTTTTTTCCAAGTGGCAGAGACTTTATTATTATCATCAATATCTAGCATTGTAGTCATAGAACACAGCCTGTTATTTGCATTTAAATTTTTTACATTATTTTATTTTATTATTTTTAATTGAGGTATAGTTGATTTACAATATTATGTTAGTTTCAGGTATACAGCATAGTGATTCATAGTATTTTTACATATTATATTCCACTAAAAGAGCTGACTCATTGGAAAAGAACCTGATGCTGGGAAAGATTGAGGGCAGGAGTAGGGGGGCAACAGAGGATGAGATGGTTGTATGACATCATTGACTCAATGGACACAAGTTTGAGCAAACTTCAGGACATAGTGAAGGACAGGGAAGCCTGGCGTGCTGCATCAGTCCATGGGGTTGAAAAGAGTCAGACACGACTGAGCGACTGAACAACAGCAACAAAAAGTTATTACAAGATAATGGCTGTAATTTCCTGATACCTGTCACTTATCTATTTTATACAGAATAGTTTGTATCTTTTAATCTCATACCCTGTCTTGCTGCTCCCTTTTTCCCTCTCCTTAACGGTAACCACTAGTTTGTTTTTTATATCTCTGAGTCTTTTTCTGTTGCTACATACATTCGTTTTATTTTTTAGATTCCACTTATACGGTATTTATCTTTCTCTGTCTGACATTTCATTAAGCACAATATTCTTTAGGGCCATCCATGATGCTGCAACTGGCAGAATTTCATTCTTTTTGTGGCTGAGTAATATTCCATTGTACATATATATCACATCTTCTTGATCCATTTGCTGTTGATGGGCACTTGGGTTGCTTCCATTTCCTGGCTATTGTAAATAGTGCTGCCGTGAGCACTGGGGTGCGTGTATATTTTTGAATTAGCATTTTGTTTTTTTCCAGATATATACCCAACAGTGGAATTGCTGGATCATATGGTAGCTCTATTTTTAGTTTTTTGAAGATGTGCCATACTGTTCTATAGTGGCTGCACCAATTTACATTCCCACCGGTTGTGCACAAGTGTTCTTTTTTTCTCCATATCCTCTCTGATATTTGTTAAGGCAATGGCACCCCACTCCAGTACTCTTGCCTGGAAAATCCCATGGACGGAGGAGCCTGGTAGGCTGCAGTCCATGGGGTCGCTAAGAGTCGGACTCGACTGAGCGACTTCACTTTCACTTTTTACTTTTCTGCATTGGAGAAGGAAATGGCAACCCACTCCAGTGTACTTGCCTGGAGAATCCCAGGGACGGGGGAGCCTGGTGGGCTGCCGTCCATGGGGTCACACAGAGTTGGACATGACTGAAGTGACTTAGCAGCAGCAGCAGACTTTTTGATGACAGGTATGAGGTGATATTTCACTGTTGTTTTGATATGCATTTTTCTAATAATTATCAACATTTTTTGCCAGTTTTCTTTACGTCCTAAGATGTCCATTTTCAGGAACATTCCATGTGTACTTCAAAAGGAGGTATGTTCATTAATATAGGTATTCCGAATTTGACATACATTTGTAAGAGCTACCATACTGATTATGCTGTTTAGGTCAGTGATACTCAAAGTAGCCAGTCTACTATGTCACTAAGCATACAATAGTTCAGCTGATTTTTTTTTTTTTCTTTTTTGGTGGCAAGACTTTCCAAGTGAAGGAAGTAGTGCATTGATTTAAATTCTGGAGCAAGCTTCTTATCTCACTGCATCTAGTAACCACAGTTCATGAATTGGCAGCAGTCTGTAACCACATTTTCAGTAGCACTGGATAAGGTTTCCTAAATCCTTATTCATATTTTATCCACTTGCTTTGTCTTGGAATGAGCTTAATGTATCAATCTTTTCTCTTGTTAATGTGTTTCTGTTTTTATTTGGTGGAAGCTGACTCTATGTTATTGACTACATATCTCCATTTTTAAATTAGCCATTAACATTTCTTAAAGTCCTCCTTTTTCTTTTTAAAGTCTTTTGGTCAGAATTCTATCTTGACAGATACCAACATAATGACCCTTGCTGTTTTGTGTTTTACATCTTGCCTGGTATAAATTTATCCATTCTCTTATTTTTAAGCATTCTAATCTCTTTGTTTTAGGTGTGTTTTTAAATAACATAGGATTGGACTTTGCTTCATTTGACAATTCAAAAATCCTTTCATGTAATATGTGAGTAAACCTCATTTATAGTATTGGTAAAAATAAGTTTTTAATTATAAACTATTTTACCATATAGTCATCTCTCTCTTTGTTTTAAAAAATATTTCCTTGACTTGGAGAGGAGACAAGATGGCAGAGTAGAAGGACCTTGAGCTCACCTCCTCCCACAAGAACACCAAAATCAAAACTAACTTCAGAACAACCACTGATAAAAAAAGACTTGAACCTACCAAAGAAAGACATCCCACATCCAGAGACATGAAGAAGCTCAACAAGATGGTAGGAAGGTTGCACTCATCATATAATCAAATCCCATACCCCTTGGGTGGGCGAATCACAAACTGGAGAATAATTATATTAGAGAAGTTCTCCAACAGAAGTGAGAGCTGTGAACCCCATATCAGGCTCCCCAGACTGGGGGTCTGGTATGGGGAGGAGGACCCTCCAGAGCATTTAACTTTGAAGGCCAGTGGGGCTTGAATGCAGGAGCGCCACAGAACTGGGGGAAGCAGAGACTCCACTCTTGCAGGGTGCATGCAAGTTCTCGTGCACATCAGGAGCCCGGGGAAAAGCAGTGACTTCATTGGAGCCTGAGCCAGACCTACATGCTGGTCTCGGGGAGTCTTCTGGGGAGGGAGAAGATGTCTGTTTTTCTCTCTGGAGTCATAAAAGTTGGTGACAGAAATATCAGGAAGTCTTCATCTACTTGAACTCTTGTTGGAGGCAGATATCTTGCTTGGGTTGTTGTTATTCAATTCTCAGCCATGTCTGACTCTTTGTAACCCCATAGATTGAAGCACACCAGGCTTCCCTGTCCTTCACCAACTCTCAGAGTTTGCTCAAACTCATGTCCATTGAGTCAGTGATGGCACCCAACCATTTCAGCTTCTATTGTCCCCTTCTCTTCCTGCCTTCAATCTTTCCCAGCATCAGGGTCTTTTCCAATGAGTCAGTTCTTCACATCTGGTAGCCAAAGTATTGGACTCTCAGCTTCAGCATCAGTCCTACCAATGAATATTCAGGACTTATTTCCTTTAGGATTGACTGGTTTGATCTCCTTGCAGTCCAAGGGACTCTCAAGAGTCTTATTCAGCACCAGAGTTCAAAAGCATCAATTCTTCGGCACTCAGCCTTCTTTATGATCCAACTCTCACATCAGTACATGACTGCTGGAAAAACCACAGCCTTGACTATGTGGAGCTTTGTTGGCAAAGTGATGTCTCTGGTTTTTAATACACTGTCAGGTTTGTCATAGCTTTTTTTCCAAGAAGCAAACATCTTTTAATTTCATGGCTACAGTCACCATCTGCAGTGATTTTGGAGCACAAGAAAATAAAGTCTCTCACTGTTTCCATTTATCCCCCATCTATTTGCCGTGAAGTGATGGGACCAGAGGCCATGATTTTCGTTTATTGAATGTTGAGTTTTAACCCAGCTTTTTCACTCTCTTCTTTCACTTTCATCAAGAAGCTCTTTAGTTCCTCTTCACTTTCTGCCATTACAGTGGTGTTATCTGCATATCTGAGGTCATTGATATTTCTCCTGGCAATCTTGATTCCAGCTTGTAACTCATCCAGCCCGGCATTTTGTGTGAGGTACTCTGCGTATAAATTAAATAAGCAGGATGACAATATACAGGCTTGACATACTTCTTTCTCAATTTTGAATCAGTTCATTGTTCCATGTCTGGTTCTAACTGTTGCTTCTTGACCTGCATACATGTTTCTCAGGAGGCAGATCAGGTGGTCTGGTATTCCTACCTCTTTAAGAATTTTCCACAGTTTGCTATGATTCACACAGTCAAAAGCTTTAGCATAGTCAATGAAGCAGAAGTAGTTTTTTTTTTCTAGAATTCCCTTGCTTTTTCTATGACCCAGTGAATGTTGGCAATTTAATGTCTGATTCCTCTGCCTTTTCTATATCCAGTTTGTATATCTGGATGCTCTTAGTTCATATACTGTTGAAGCCTAGCTTGAAGGATTTTGAGCATTACCTTGCTAGCATGTGAAATAAGCGCAATTGTGTGGTAGCCTGAACATTCTTTGGCATTGCCCTTTTTTGGAATTGGAATGAATTAGCACCAAGACTTGGCCCCGCCAGTCAGGCCCCAGTGCCTTCGGCCAAACAACCAACAGAGTGGGAACACAACCCCACCCATCAGCAGACAGGCTGCCTAAAAACTTCCTGAGCCCACAGCCACCTCTACACACATCCTTTGACATGGCCCTGCCTACTAGAGGCCCAAGACCCGGCTCCATTCAACAGTGGGCAGGCACCAGCCCCTCCCACCAGGAAACCTGCACAAGTCTCTGGACCAGCCTCACCAACCAGGAGGGAGACACCAGAAGCAAGAAAACTATGATCCTTCAGCCTTCAGAACTGAGTCTACAAATGCAGTTCAGAACATACCCTGGGACCAGCTGATCCCTGGCCCTTGCGTGATGAGAGGCGATAAATATGATGTTCCCCACAGAGGGCACTTCTCCAAGGTCAAGAAACATAAATAACCTTCCATATACATAAAATACAAATATAAATTTAGACAGAATGAGTTGGCAGAGGACTATGTTCCAGATGAAGGAACAAAATAAAACAGAAGAACAACAAAGTGATGTGGAGCTAGGCAATCTACCCAAGAAAGAGTTCAGGGACAATAATTGTAAAAATAATCAGAGAACTCAGGAAAAGAATAGATGCACATGGAGAGAAGTTACAAGAAGTTTTTAACAAAGAGTTAGAAAATATTAAGAACAACCAGAGTTGAAAAATACAATAACTGAAATGAAAAATACACTAGAAAGAATCGAGAGCAGAATAAATGAGGCAGAATGAATAAGTGATCTAGAAGACAGAATGGTGAAAATTACTGCCACAGAACAGAATAAAAAGAAATGAAGACAGTCTAGGAGATCTCAGGACAACATTAAACGCACCAACATTCAAATTATAGGGGTCCCAGAAGGAGAAGAGAGAAATGGCCTGAGACAACATTTGAAGAGATAACAGCTGAAAACTTCCTTAACATGGGAAAGGAAACAGTCACCCAAGTCCAGGAAATGCAGAGAGTCCCATTAAGGTTTAACCCAAGGAGGAACATGGTGAAACCCATAGTAATCAAATTGACCAGAATTAAAGATAAAGAGAAAATATTAAAAACAACAAGGGAAAAAATAATAAATGACATATAAGGGATTCCCCCATAAAGTTATCAGCTGATTTTCCAGCATAAACTCAGCAGGCCAGAAGGAAGTGGCACAACATATTTAAAGTGATGAAGACAAAAACTTACAACCAAGAATACTCTACCCAACAAGACTCTCATTCAGATTTTGGTGGGTCTAAGGACTGTTTGAATAATTTAAAACTCTTTCCTACAAGCAGAGGACAGGAACAGTATGAATAATATCTTGATACTACTTGGCAAAGACTTTGATAGGGAAAGAAGCAAATAAACCCCTTTTGATCAATCTGTGCCTCTGAGTGAGTTTCAATTTCCATTCTATTATGTAATATGAAATCAAAGCATGAGGTCTTGTTTATGGGGGAGGGTGTGGTACTCCCAGATTCTGAAATGAGGTCTTCTGTATGAAGCTGTTACTCTCACTTTTTAATCACCTCTTTCATTTTTACACACAATTTTTTTTAACCATATGGTAATGCAGTATTTATTCTGTCCATTAGTAACTACTATTTGATAACATTATAGTATTATTAGAACTTAATATAAAAGAAGTTCAACCTACTTTTTTTTTTACATTTCAACACTGGATATTAATCAGAAAGACAGTATAAATTAGTATGGTTGAAATCTTTATGTCAAAAATTTATAATAAATGTTTGGTATTAGTCCACATACAGTTAAGTTTTTGCTGTAAAGTTATTTGGCTTCAAGAAAGAACATTTGGTTTACTTCACTAACAGGAATATCTCTTAGTGCTGGGATGGCCTCTTCTTGGTCTTTCTGGTGCTGTTGATTTTTGGCATAGTCATCTGTGATATTATGAATGGAGTGGAGTAGAGAGGTACTCATCGTGTTTATTCCAAATAAGAGGACATCACCGATGACTACGGTAATGAGGAGATACACAGGCAGAGCAACAGCCCAATACTTTTGAGGCCAATAAGTTAAGCCTAAGGAGTTTAGCCAAGATTCAGGAATAAAAGCCCACACAAGATACAGTATGAAGCCAAATTGGGAGCTTAAGAAAAGAACAAAGCCATAAATTGCTCTTTCTGGCAATGGCAATGGTGAATTTTCCACCATTTTCCCCGTGGCTTTAGATATTCTTGGGTCCTCCAAGCGCCAACTCCTACACACAATTTTGAGTGATAGCAATGGTCCCTACCTTGTTTCTATCTTTATGGGAGTATACTTAATGTTAAACCATTTAATATGATGTTTGCTCTTCAGTTAAGGTCAGTTCAGTCACTCAGTCATGTCCGACTCTTTGCGACCCCGTGAACTGGGGGTTCAAAAGCACGATACTTTTGAACTGTGGTGTTGTAGAAGACTCTTGCGAGTCCCTTGGACTTCAAGGAGATCCACCAGTCCATCCTAAAGGAGATCAGTCCTGGGTGTTCATTGGAAGGACTGATGTTGAAGCTGAAACTCCAATGCTTTGGCCACCTGATGTGAAGATCTGACATTTGAAAAGACCCTGCTGCTGGGAAAGATTGAAGGCAGGAGGAGAAGGGGACAACGGAGGATGAGATGGTTGGATGGCATCACTGACACAATGGACATGGGTTTGGGTGGACTCCGGAAGTTGGTGATGGACGGGGAGGCCTGGCATGCTGTGGTTCATGGGGTTGCAAAGAGTCGGACACAACTAAGCAAATGAACTGAACTGAACTTAGTTTCTCAGAAAAAGAGAATAAAAGGCTCTTCATCATAGTTAGGAAATAGCCTTTGTCTCTTGTTTTACTTAGTGTTTTTTCCAGAAGCTCTTCTTGACTTTTCTTAGCCGTTGTATAATTGCACAGTTTTCAACTTGATTTTCATCCATGTGATTAATTAGGTTGAGGTTTCCTAATTTTGAACTATCTGTAAGGGGCCAAGGTAATTTTTATTTTTAGGTTTATTCTTAGGTGGTTAATAGTTTTTGCTGCCATTGTGAATAGAATCTTATTTTCTATTACATTTTCTAATTGGTTATGGCTGGTATATAGGAAAGCTATTGATTTTTGTTTTTACGTTGATTTTGTATGTGGTCACCTTGCTGAATTTTCTTATTAATTCTAATAGTTTGTCAATTGATTTTCTTGAGTTTTTCTATGTAAGCGATAGTGTCATTTGCAAATAATCACAATTTGCCTCTTCTTTTCTAATGTTTATACCTCTTATTGCTTTCCTTCTCTTTTTGAATTAGAGAAAGTAAATGATACCATTTGAATAGTAGTGGTGATAAAAGTCATTCTTGTCTTGTTTCTGACTTCAATTGGAATGTGTGTCTATTACTTCACCATTAAGTATGGCATTTGCTGTAAGTTTTTATCATTGTTTTATTAAAAACAAACAATGCATCAAATTAAAGCTGTTCTTTTTCTACATGCTAGGAAATTTTTTCTTTTATATCATTAGTGGATGTTGAATTTAAGACAGTCATTTAAATTTTTTTATTTATTAATATAAGTTAAATTGATATATAACCTAATGCTGAGCCATCTTAGTAATGCTGGGATAAATCCTCTTTGGGCTTGATGAATTACTCTTTCAATACACTGCTGGATTTAACTTGTTAAGATTTAATTTAAGATTTTTGCTTCATTGCTCATATGTGGGATCATGTACATATATTTTTTCTCTTGCCCTTACCTGGCTTTGGCTTCAGGATATGCCAGTCGGTAAAATGTGTTGTGTGGCTTTCCATCTTTTTCTTTCTTTTCTTCTCATTTCTAGCTTCCTTTCTTTCTTTAATGACAACTTGTTTTTTATACTTAAAGGCTGCTGAGAAACGATTACTAGTCCTATTGTTCGATGCACAATACTGGATGCTTGGGGCTGGTGCACTGGGACGACCCAGAGGGATGGAATGGGGAGGGAGGAGGGAGGAGGGTTCAGGATGGGGAACACATGTATACCTGTGGCGGATTCATTTTGATATTTGGCAAAACTAATACAGTTATGTAAAGTTTAAAAATAAAATAAAATTAAAAAAAAAGAAAATCTAACATCTTAATTGAAAACTATGGTAACTATATGTACTCATTAACTACTATTGAAGTTTTCTAAAACAACTTGAAAACATCATGTGCATGTTTAATTTCAGTACAATGGTTTCAAGACCAAGTATACATGTTACATGCATTAAGGCTAGATTATAAATGATTGCCATCACCATCATCATTATCAATATCACCTTCACATTTTCTTTTAACTTGTTTGATGACTCATTCTCACTTCCACTGCATAATCATAAGGGATTTGATTTAGGTCATACCTGAATGGTCTAGTGGTTTTCCCTACTTTCTTCAATTTAAGTCTGAATTTGGTAATAAGGAGTTCATGATCTGAGCCACAGTCAGCTCCTGGTCTTGTTTTTGCTGACTGTATAGAGCTTCTCCATCTTTGGCTGCAAAGAATATAATCAATCTGATTTCGGTGTTGACCATCTGGTGATGTCCATGTATAGAGTCTTCTCTTGTGTTGTTGGATAAGGGTGTTTGTTATGACCAGTGCATTTTCTTGGCAAAACTCTATTAGTCTTTGCCCTGCTTCATTCCGTATTCCAAGGCCAAATTTGCCTGTTACTCCAGGTGTTTCTTGACTTGCTACTTTTGCATTCCAGTCCCCTATAATGAAAAGGACATCTTTTTTGGGTGTTAGTTCTTAAAGGTCTTGTAGGTCTTCATAGAACCATTCCACTTCAGCTTCTTCAGCGTTACTGGTTGGGGCATAGACTTGGATTACTGTGATATTGAATGGTTTGCCTTGGAAACGAACAGATATCATTCTGTCATTTTTGAGATTGCATCCAAGTACTGCATTTCGGACTCTTTTGTTGACCATGATGGCTACTCCATTTCTTCTGAGGGATTCCTGCCCGCAGTAGTAGATATAATGGTCATCTGAGTTAAATTCACCCATTCCAGTCCATTTCAGTTCGCTGATTCCTAGAATGTCAACATTCACTCTTGCCATCTCTTGTTTGACCACTTCCAATTTGCCTCGATTCATGGACCTGACATTCCAGGTTCCTATGCAATATTGCTCTTTACAGCATCGGACCTTGCTTCTATCACCAGTCACATCCACAGCTAGGTATTCTTTTTGCTTTGGCTCCATCCCTTCATTCTTTCTGGAGTTATTTGTCCACTGATCTCCAGTAGCATATTGGGCACCTACTGACCTGGGGAGTTCCTCTTTCAGTATCCTATCATTTTGCCTTTTCATACTGTTCATCGGGTTCTCAAGGCAAGAATACTGAAGTGGTTTGCCATTCCCTTCTCCAGTGGACCACATTCTGTCAGATCTCTCCGCCATGACCCGCCCATCTTGGGTTGCCCCAGGGGGATGGCTTAGTTTCATTGAGTTAGACAAGGCTGTGGTCCTAGTGTGATTAGATTGACTAGTTTTCTGTGAGTATGGTTTCAGTGTGTTTGCCTTCTGATGCCCTCTTGCGACACCTACCGTCTTACTTGGCTATGTCAAGGCTATGGTTTTTCCTGTGGTCATGTATGGATGTGAGAGTTGGACTGTGAAGAAGGCTGAGCACCGAAGAATTGATGCTTTTGAACTGTGGTGTTGAAGAAGACTCTTGAGAGTCCCTTGGACTGAAAGGAGATCTAACCAGTCCATTCTCAAGGAGATCAGCCCTGGGATTTCTTCAGAGGGAATGATGCTAAAGCTGAAACTCCAGTACTTTGGCCACCTCATGTGAAGAGTTGACTGATTGGAAAAGACTCTGATGCTGGGAGGGATTGGGGGCAAGAGGAGAAGGGGACGACAGAGGATGAGATGGCTGGATGGCATCACTGACTCGATGGACATGAGTGTGGGTGAACTCTTGGAGTTGGTGATGGACAGGGAGGCCTGGCGTGCTGCGATTTCTGGGGTTGCAAAGAGTTGGACACGACTGAGCGACTGATCTGATCTGATGACTCATTGGAAGTCCTTTATGATGGTGTCATGTTAGTGGTAATAATAGTGGTTTTGGACCCTATTAATGATGGATTAATCCAAATATGGTGAACTGCTGCTGTTGCAAGAACTGATGCTTTTACAGCTGGGGACTGTGAAGCAGGAATCTGTACTGTACACCTTGGCTCTGTGAGGGACATTGGAGTCCCTACCTTAGTTGAGGGCTTCCCTGGTGGTTCAGTTGGTAAATAATTAATCTTAGTTGAAACAGACATGATTTGTGGGATTGGGTGACTGGAGTGGGAGTACTTGGTATGCCAACAACTGAGCCAACATTTACCTGTGGAACTGTTACTCTACCTGCAGAGTATATGTCTTTATTTGCTAAAGATTAAAGTCTATAGGTTGGAACAGCCAAGCAATATCTATCGAGTGGCAATTTGCTGCTGCTGCTAAGTCATGTCAGTCGTGTCCAACTCTGTGTGACCCCATAGACGGCAGCCCACCAGGCTCCTCTGTCCCTAGGATTCTCCAGGCAAGAATACTGGAATGGGTTGCCATTTCCTTCTCCAGTGCATGAAAGTGAAAAGTAAAAGTGAAGTCACTCCGTTGTATCCAATTCTTTGCAACCCCATGGACTGTAGCCTACCAGGCTCCTCCGTCCATGGGCTTTTCCGGGCAAGAATACTGGAGTGAGTTGCCATTGCCTTCTCCAAGTGGCAATCTAGGGCCTGAATATGGCTTGATTGATTGCAAAAGAGTTTGATTTCTTTCTTCAAAGTCTAATAAAAAAATCTCTTGGGGAAAGAGAGGTAAAAGATTGGTTAGCACAGCACTGGATTGACAATTGCACATCATGAGCATCAACAGTAACTCTCTTAGAAATTTTTGCATCATCTAAAATTGTGGTCACAAATTGAAAGGCAAACTCCAACATCTGATTTACAACTCTTACCTCATATTCTGTAATCTCCATGTCCTTCAGGATTTGTGCCATCATCTCTGCATCTTTCAGCATGCTCTTGGGAGAAGGCATCTTGCCAAACTCCATATAATATCCAGCAATACGACTTTTCGAGTTAAATCACTCACATGAATGTATTTCAGTGGTTTTGATGCAAGTCCTTTGCCTAGTGCCTGGTTTACCTTGCCTAACCTACCCTCCATCTCTGCCCTGTCATGCACCCTGACCAGTGAGCAGGATGTTCAGCCTTTTCTTATTCTCTTAAATAGATTCTATAATGTGAAAATTATGTATCCTTCAAATGTGTTTCTCTCTTTATTAGGCTCTGATATCATGCTACTTTCCTGCCTTGAGGAAATTTCATCTTATATGCTCTAAAGTCAACTTATTTATTTATAAATGAGGAATAATCTTTCCCCTGAAGGTCAACTAGAACTCACCTATTTAAAATTCTCAGCCTGTTACCTTTTAACTTTGTCATTCAATGACAATATTTTCAGTTTTTCTATGGTTATTGCCCCATTTGGTTTTCTAATTCTTTTTGGAACAATTTTGGCTACTTTTTTAAAAAACTGGAAAACATAACTCAGAACTATGAGCTTTAACTGGTAAAGAAATTGGTATCATAACAAGCATGAATTTGGTATTTATTTTGGGGCAGTGAAAATCCAGGTAATCTTAAAGGTAGCCCTTGACCTGCTGCAACTGATTATCACTTGCAATCAATTATCACTTGAATGAACGATGAAGGCAAAGTGTTGGTGAACTAAGTGGCCTCTGCCACAGAACAGTATGGAGGGAATAAGGGATTTGTGAACACAGTAAAGAGGAATTTCTTTCTGAACAGTGGGAAAAAAAAAAAAGAAGAAAAGAATGTGAAACTCAATACCCTAAAATTTTGATTCAAGACAAGTCCCAAACCATTGACTTTCTATGTCTATCATAAAAATAATTTATCTCTTGCAGTCATGGGGCTGATAGTAACTGAAAATCAAATCCAAAGTGTGATATTGAGGATTACTGTAGTATAATACCAATTAAATTCACAGCCTTGCCAGTCTGTTATGTGAATGTCAGAGTGTTGACCAGAAAAGAAAGCAGTCAGATAACTCAGAGCATCTAAAATCCTACCTGCCTTGAGTCTCCCCGGCCAGTAGAAGAGGCTTCTCTTCCCCTGCTGAGGCTAATGGGTGACTTCTGACAATCCTTGTCATCAGGAGGAAATAGTAACACAGTTCTATGAAAGCCTTCTGTTGACCCCTTCTGGTAAATCAAGGTAAATTCCATGAAAATACACGTGAGTGATGTTTCTACAGAGCCAGTGTTCTAGACGGTATCACAATGTCCTTTCCTAAGTGCCAGTTGCTTCACCTTATACCCTCCTACCATATGAAAGTGACAGAATGCTATATTTTACTGATTCACATTTAAAAAAATAAAATGTTGTTGAGGCAAAATTCATATAACATAAAATTAATTATTTTAAAATGAACAATTCAGTGGCATTTAGTTCATTCACATACCTTTGAATGTGATTCCATACCTTTGAAATGGAATTTATGTTATAATCAATGATATGCTATAGTTTAATTGATAATGTTTCATAAAATTCTTCATAGTGGAATATAAATAAAGGTGCACCTTTCAGTTGATGGTGTCTTAGAGTAGTTGAATTTGGGTACTTGGTGGTTTTCTTGGATTTTTGAGGAAGCACACTTTATATTTGGATGTCTTGCCAGCCACTCATCTACTGAGTTGACCCGAAGGACCATTAGCTTTGAGAGGAATCCAGAGCAAAGGAAACTGTCCAATTGGTCTAGCCTGTAATGTAAGTAGATGGGCCTCTTGGTCTCCATGACCCACCAGATTCCAATCATGTTGCAATCACCTTGCTGATGGAGACTATAGCAAGCCCAGGAGCAGCAATGCAGAAGTGAAGAAAACCATGCTCTGTTTGATAAGTAACTGATCTCCTTTGAGAAACAGCTTTATCTTACTACCAGGCCCTGATAGAGACTGCATGCTTGTCCCTGGGACAACCAGGTGACCTTCCTTCCATAACCTGGAAACTAGTTGATCCATTCTCAAGTCTGTAGTGTTCAAAAGCATTCGTCATCAGATGGAAAGAATACAAATGAGACCAGACCTAAGCGTCTTCTCCTTTGCCACCCATCCCTCAATAAACACTTATGTCTTAACAGGCAGAGGTTGTTTGAATGGATAAAGAAAAGCAAAACCCAAATACCTGCTGTGTATAAGAGATGCACTCTAAAAGATGAAATAAAATGGAAGGAAAAAGTATATACCATGCAAACAGTAAGCTTGTGAAGGCTGGAGAGACTATATGAGTTAAAGTATATTTCAAGACAAAGACTAGAGATAAAGATAGATACTTCAGGACCACCCTGGTGGTCTAGTGGTTAAGAATCCACCTTCCAAAGCAGGAGATGCAGGTTTGATTCCTGGTCAGAGAATTAAGATCCCACATGTCAGGGGGCAACTAGAGAAATCTCACATGCTGCAAGGAAAGATCACACACGCCACAACTAAGACCTGACCAAAATAAATACATAAAATAAATATTTAAAAAGATAGATATTTCATAATGGCAAAGCGATTGATTCACCAGGAAGCTATAAGAATTATAAATTTGTGACAACAGAGATTATAACCTAATGACAGAGTTTCAAAATACGTGGAACAAAAATTGACAGAACTAAAAGAAGAAATACACAATTCCACGATCATAGTTGGAGATGAAAAGAAACCCTCAGCCATAGACTAATAGACATAAAAATATCAAGAAAGATATAGATTATGTGAACAATATCATCAACTATCTTGCCCTAATGGAAATTTATAAAACTGCATACCACAACTGCAGGATATATATTCTTTTCAAACATTGTACGCATTGTACACATCAATGGACCATATGCTGAGCCATAGAACAAGTCTCAATAAATTTGAAAGCTTTGATATCATACAGAATATGTTCTCTGACCACAATGGAATTAAATTAGATATCAATAATCATAAGCTACCTAGAAAACTCCCAAATATTTGGAAATTAAGCAACATAGTTCTAAACAATCCATGGATCAAAGACATAATCACAAGGGAGTTAGAATGATAATGAAAACATAAAATGAATAGTAGGATGCAGGATAAACTTTATAGCTCTAAGTACTTGTGATTGAAAATAAGAAAGGTCTATATACCCCTTGGGCTTTCTTATATGGGCTTCCCTGGTGGCTTAGATGGTAAAGTATCTGCCCGCAATGCGGGAGACCTGGGATCGATCCCAGGGTTGGAAAGATCCCCTGGAGAAGGAGATGGCAACCCACTCCAGTACTCTTGCCTGGAAAATCCCATGGATGGAGGAGCCTGGTAGGCTACAGTCCACGGGGTCGCAGAGAGTCGGACACGACTGAGCGACTTCACTTCACTTCATATACCCCTTACGTTTTATCATGGAATGCTGGCTGGCATCCCCAATGTTATGGTCCAATGGATCAAATAATTCTCAGTTCTCACTGGGTGGTTTCATGGCCTCTCACAGACAAGTGTTTAGTTTCTACAACAGTCATTGTAAGCCAAAAACTCCTTCTCAAGTAGTGGCCAGTTTGTGGGTGGGATCAGAGCCTTGCTTCAGAATCCTGGGTGCCCATGCTGTGATTCCCCAATTGGAATTGCCTGAAGGTATTAAGTAAGATTTCTGTCACAAAATATGTCCAGAACATTGGGTCTGTTGGATAATCAGGCCCAACTAGTAACACAGCTTGCACTGCAGCCTAGGCCTATCTTTTGGAGCCAGGTTCCTCTCTAAACCTATAGGTTACTGATAAATGAGTCAGAGCAGCACGCTCAAATATAGTACACACGGCCTCCAAACCCAAGAGGGCCACCAAGCTTTCTAACTTTTTGAGGTGAGTGGTACAAGATGTGACCTCTTGTTTCTTACTTTAATTTTTGTTTATTTATTTAGTGTAGACAAGCAAAAGAATTGTCTCACAAGGAAGTCTGTAAAAGACTCCAGATTTGGGGAGGACTGGCTCACCAAATAAAAAAATACATGTGTTTAAAAGAAAAAAAGAAAAATAAAGATGTCTTAGCTTGAGCTGCTATAACAGAAATAACTATAGACGGAGTGACTTAAAAGATATGTATTTCTTAGAGTTCTGGCAACTGAGGAGACTGTTCTGCCAAAAAATTTAAAAAGCTCAATAACATAAAATAGACCACAGGAGTCTGCTCAGGAAAGCTGATAACTGATGACATACAATTGGTAGGGGAAGGGGAAGGGAGATGCCTGCAAAAGCTAGAATTTCAAAAAAGCTGAAATGGTACAGAGAGATACCGCCCACAAATCCTGGAATCCATGGTAGGTGAGTGTGAAAACAGAAATCTTTTCCTTTGTGGAGAACGTTGGAAGCTTCTTCAATCTACTGCAAATTCTGGAGACTTCTGGGGGTGGGGACAGGGGCAGGGCTCCCGAGAATATCCCAGGAGCCTTCATCCTGGGAGGAGGGAGCCACCCCGCACTTTGCCTGCTCGACCCCCCTCTCCCCACCTCTCTGCCCCCTGCTTCCACACACACAGTGTCCTGGGACTGCTCCGTGCTGGGGCCACACGTGCCCTCCAGCCATCCCAGAGAGGTTTCCATCTTCTTTTTGCCCCTAGAACTGGAGGGGGACCACACAGGACTTGCCGAGACCCCTGTCCTCCGGCTCCTTTCCCTGGACTTTGTCAATCCTGCTCCCCACTGGCTTTTGCCCAGGGGCACAGGATGCTTTGGAGAGGTAGTCATCTTGATCAGGCCTCACAGGCAGCTCCAGTTCTCATCTACTTGGTCCTTTATATTGAGGTACAATGTTCACGCGATGAAGTGCACAGTTCTTAATGTACCAGCTGAAGGCAGTAATCACATTTTCCTTCTGGACGGCTGGAGCCTTTAAGGCACAGGGCCTGGCATTTAATGGCCTAACTAAATGACTTCCCTGGTGGCTCAGAAGGTAAAGAATCTGCCTGCAATGTGGGAGACCCGAGTTCAATCCCTGGGCCAGAAAGATCCCCTGGAAAAGGGAATGGATACCCAGTTCAGTATTCTTGCCTGGAGAATTCCATGGAGAGGAGCCTGGCAGGCTATATAGTTCCTGGGGTCGCAAAGAGTTGGACATGACTGAGTGACTAACACGTTCACTTTCACTTTACAGTTAAATACTAAACAATTATTTGTTGAATAAACTAATGAACAAAATCAAGTCAATGTACATTTCCACCAACAGTATATAGAAATATGGCGCCTATTTCAACCACACCCTTGTCAAAAATAGGTATCACAATTATGTTCAAGTTTTAGCTATTTGATAGTCATAAAATGATTTCTCATGATAGCTCTCAGTTCTTCAACTCTTTGAATCCCAGTAAGGTGGAACGCTTATCTGTATGGTTATTGGCTGTTGCACTTGTGTGAATTTCCTAATCATGTTCTTTGCCCATTTCAAAACATGGGAAATTTGTCCTATTAGTTGGAAAACGTCCTTCGTAATTCGCCTGAGCAAGACCAGGGCAGATGGAGTGGCTCCGGATCTTGATCACAGCACGCACACACCACCTTCCCTTCCCCACAGTTTCTAAGAAGCCCCTGAAAACAGGGCACATGACCACTTGCTGGAAGAGCCCAGAGGATGAGAAAACCCACTGCCACACTTATGGAGTGCATAGTCTTGGTGAGGAGAGGGGAGGAGGGGGAGGAGGGGTAGAGGTGGAGGGGAGAGAGAGAAGGGAGAGGAGGGAAGGAAGGAGAGAGCCAGGCCAGACCCTCAGGGGCGACAGTCTACTATTTTCTAGCTGAGCTGTCAACAGACAGGCTGAAGAGCGATGGGCTTCTAGGATCCCTTTTTATTCTGCCTCCTACATCCACATCCCATCAGTTCCTAGTTCCAGTTGACGCTACCACTGCCTCCCACCTTGTTCTCCTGTCTCCAGCTCCCTGCACCAGCAAGCCACCAGTGTTCTTTCTTAAAGAGGAATCTGACTGTTTTCAACCTTCTTCCCAACTCTCCTCCCCATGACGCCCCCCCACCCCATACCCTTCAGCGGCTTCATATTGCTCTCAGGGTTGAATGAAAACTCTGTTAAAGTTGACTCTGCAGCCCCAGAGCACCCCAGCCTGAAATCCCTCTCCCAGGCCCCTCAACAGAACACTGCATTGCAAGAGTCTCTTCAGAAGTGGTGTTGGGTTTCTGGGGAGGGTCAGCTGGGTGGGCACCACAGAGTAAGCTCCCCTTGGGCCTGGCAGAGAGCTCCACTGTCACCTGCAATGTGATACAGGAAGTGTGGCAGTGGCTCCCAGAAGGGTCAAGAGAGAGGCATCCCTCTCTCATTCCCTTTTCCCCAATCCTGGACTCAGTTTCCCCAAGGAATGAGAAGCTCTGGACCAATCATTCTGAGGGATTTCCTAATGACAGCAGCTAAGGCGGCACTCCAAGAAAAGGGAAGAAACCTGGCCATTTCCAAGACAGAAAGAAAAATGATTCCTCTTAGGATAAAACCCAAACTGTGGCCCCTAGTGCCTACCTCCGATCTTAAGTCTTCCTATTCTTCCCCTCCTTACCCAACGGCCACCACACCAGCCTCTTTTCTTTATGTCCCTTCAACATACAGTGTTCCTTCCATTTTAGGAAGGAACACTTTGCCTTTGTTATTCCTCATGTCTGAAACACTCCTTCTCCAGGTATTTTGTGGCTGATTTCATCATTTAAACCTCAGCTCAGATTTCAGCTCCCCGAGAAACTTTTCCTGACCACACTACGTTTAGTCCCCTATCCTATTACCCTACTTAATGTTTTTCATAGCTCTTGTCCCTATGAAACTTACACTATTTTATTGTTCATATGCTAGATATGAGCCCCGTTGGGAAATATTTGTATCTCATTCACCCAGCGCATTCCCAAAGCCTAGAATAACACCTATCACAGACACACATTGGTATACCACATCCTTGTCCTCACAGGAAGTATTCTATCAGGAGAGATATATCTTAAACAAATAATCATGCAACACTGATTACAAGCAGAATCAAGTGTTTGAGGCTGAGGTGCAGGACCCTTTCCCACTGCTTTGTCCACTTCTGGCTCCAAGGACTGTTCCTTTACCCTGTGGGCATTTGCTGCTGCAAGACCCTGGCTTCCCCTGGAAACTGACTAGAGCTCAGAGCATTCACCCAGGAATTAGACCTCAGAAGCAGGGCAAGGTTTATATCTCTAGGCCCACTTCTCCAAACTTGTGGGATCTAGCTAGGTTTGTGGCTGCAGCAGCAATTTTTCCCTACCCCTCTCCCTACGCAAGTCAGAACAGGATACAACATTGATAGCTCACTTGTGTGGGCTGTCTGCTCATTCTAGATTTTTGACAAGCCCCTGGCTTGGGGTCTGGTCTCCTTAATACCTTACAACAGCAGTCCCCAACCATTTCTGCACCAGGGACTTTTTTCATGGAAGACAATTTTTGCACTGATTGGGGGGAGGGGGTGGTTTCTGGATGCTTCAAGCACATTACATGTATTGTGCACTTTATTTCTATTATTATTACATCAGCTCCAACTCAGATCATCAGGCAGTAGATTCTGGTGGTTGGGGACCCCTGCCTTACAAGCTCCACTCTATCTCCCATGCCCAATGCCCAGGGTCCTCCGTGTCTGCAGGCTATTTTGCAGAGGCTGAAGTTAGGAGCTGCTTCCCCTGTCCCTTTGCCCTTCCTCAGGACCTTCTGTTCTTCGATTCTCTCTCTCTCTCCAAGAAGATCAGCAAGTTTCTTCCCTTGTGGGATACTTCTTCCAGTTGCTACCTGCTCGGGGCTGTGCTCTTGAACCTCTTTGGAACCCACACTAATGCAGCTAGCTCCCAGACAAGTGAAGTTTCAGAAAGCTGGGCTCCAGTAAAGTCCCACGGGATCCCGATCCACAGACAACCCAATCAGAGGAGGTGCAAGTGAGGGTCCACACCTCACACCATCTTGGCAGCCACCCTGGCAAGCTCTGCCTTGTCTGGTTGATCTCTTCAACGCTCAGCACAGTGTCTGGTACGTACTTAGCACTTAATGAACAGAGGCAATTAACACCACTAATTCGTTTAATGGAAAAAGGCACCGTGTTAATGTTTTACATGGATTATTGGCACTTCGTTTACGCAGGTACCATTACAGTTTCCACTTTGAAGAAACGAGTGCAGAGAAATTAAGCGACTCCCAAGGTCACAAAGCTGTGCACTCTCTTTTCATTGCGCGATGGCGCAACGCAGAGGGAAATGCCAACGCCGAGGGAAAATGCCAGAACCCCAGGCAGTCCAGGAAACCGGCGAGCTCCTGGGAGGCAAGGTGGGTGACAGGCTCTGCGCGGTCAGTAATTTTCATATGGGGTTGCCAGCCGGCTTGCTTTCCGCTTAACACAGACCGGAAGCGTTCCAGTCGGCCACATTTCTAACGCGCACGACCGGAAGTTTCTGTCCGCGGCTTTCAGGAGATAGTGGAGCCGCTGGGCCGCAGCCGGGAAGCTTAGGTGTGGAGGCGCTGAGACTTAGGAGACAACTGGGGCCGTTGGGGAGACTCAGGTGGCGAGACACTGGCGGGGTCCCGACCTGACCCTGGGCCAGTCTCGTCCTCGCGGCCCGCCTCCTCACCCCGCCCCCACTTGGGGCTGAAGTGGCTCCGCCTCCTGATCTGAGCCTGGTCCCTCTTCAGGCACTGACCCTTGACCTCGGGGCGCCCCCCCATCCTTTGGGCGCGATGGCTACAGGCGCGGATGTCCGGGACATTCTAGAACTCGGGGGTCCAGAGGGAGATGCAGCCTCTGGGACCATCAGCAAGAAGGACATTATCAATCCGGACAAGGTAGCAGTGGTGCCTGGGAGTTGGGTAGCGGGAGTGAAGTGGTGAGGAAGAGTGACACAGAAGAGGGCTCGAGGAGAGATGGGGTGCCACACTGGAGTGAGACGGGCGGTAAAAGATGTGACACAACGGGATAGAGAGCATGTGTCACCGTGATGAGGTGGGACGGAGGAGGGGGACACCCGTGGAAAGTGGTGGGGACCAAGAAAGTGTGACACGTGTAGGAGAGGACCTGGAGAGGGACACTTGTGTGGGATATTTGGGGGAGGGCCATCAAGTCGGGGTGACCATGCTGAGATAAGGGAGAAATATCTTCTCCTCTGCCAGGTCGGGCTCTGAGGTTAGAGGTGTGGTGGGGAATGACCCACTCGTACCCAGGCGCCCCTGGAGTGGGTTTCTGTACCTTCATAGTGTGTTATGACGTGTCACAGTGTGAATGTGTGTCGCTCTACCTGTAGGTGCTGGTTTGTTCAGGGATTGAGCTGGGCTAAAGAATTTTCAGGAAAGGGAGTTTAGGCTGTGGTTCCTCTCCTGTGGTTTCCCTCCCCAGAAAAAGTCCAAGAAGTCCTCGGAGACACTGACCTTCAAGAGGCCCGAGGGCATGCACCGGGAGGTCTACGCACTGCTCTACTCTGACAAGAAGCAAGTATTAGAACCCCAGGGCCCCAGGCTTAGGCCCCTGACCAACCTGCCTGTCCCTAACTCCTGATTTTCCCAGCCAGTTTCCTCCTCACTCAGGGCTCTTGCTTGCCCACTAGGATGCAGGAGCACGGATGTCTCACTCCAGGACGTGACTTCCTTGCTCTAGGGTAGATCAGCAGCCTGGATCCAAAGGCTCTGTCCACACCGTCTGACTCTGTAATCTCTCACCTCCTTAAACCTGCTCCCAGGGACGCGCCCCCACTGCTACCCAGTGACACTGGCCAAGGCTACCGCACAGTGAAGGCCAAGTTGGGCTCCAAGAAGGTACGGCCCTGGAAGTGGATGCCATTCACCAACCCAGCCCGCAAGGATGGAGCCATGTTCTTCCACTGGCGAAGGGCAGCAGAGGAGGGCAAGGACTACCCCTTCGCCAGGTTCAATAAGGTGAGCCACCACCATGGGGACATAGGCCAGGGTGCCCACCTGCTCTGAGCCACATGCCTGAGCTCTCCAGTCTCCTGGTTGGCTCCAGAGGCACTCTCAGACCAGGTCTTGACCATGTTTGCCCACTTAGTCCTTGGGACACATGCTTGCAGGGTCTTCTCTGCCCGTGGGGTCCGGTCCTCTCCTAGCCCTGCTCTGATTTTTGGTGAGCTGCCTTGGCCTTTCAATTGTTGCTGTTCTTCAGAGCGATGTCCTAGGTGCTCTACTCTGCTCACTCTCTACTTTCTCCCTGGTGTGCCTCATTTACACCATGACCTCAGTTACCCTCTCTATGTCACTAACCCCAACTTAATATCTCCAGTCCAGAGCAGCAGTTCCCATATATCCAGTCATTTGCTTACCTCACTCCCTAAAGGCTCCACAGGTACTTCAGATCAAGTGGATTCCCGTGAGCAGAACTTACCATCTTCCCTCTGTTCCCCACCCATAAACCTGTTCCCCACATCAGTGAATGACACCACCATCCACCCAGTTACCCAAACCAGAAATCTGGGACTCATCCTTAACCAATCCTCCTTTAGCACTCATATTATTTCAATCAACAACAGAACAAAGAAAGTAGGGAAGACATACAACAAACGTGGAAACAAATAAGTTGGATTCTTTCAGATAGGACTGATCAATGAAACCAGGATATGAAATGAGATAAAGAGGGAACTTGTAGATGTAGGGGAGGCCTAATTTAGGTAGGGTGGTCAGGGAGGGCCTCTCTGAGAAGCTGGGATTTGAGCTAGACCTCAGTGATACATCCCGTCATGAGTCCTGCTGATGGTTTCTATATAAATGACATCTGCCTATGTTCTTCATTCTCTGTACCAGCACCCTAGTCCACGCTGATTCTTCTCTGTTCTAGATGACTGAGGCTCAGATGGAGCAGGGCCCTACCCAGACCCACCCAACCAGTGAGAAACAGAGCTGGGCTAGGCTGAGATTCCCTAGGCCATTGTTTAAGCCACTACACAGTATGGACCCCAGTCCCTGCAGCTTAGAGCAGCCTAATCTTTGAGCCTGAAAGCCCAAGGGGCTTGTAGCTGGACTCCCAAGTCCTGACTTCTTGCCCCTCAGCTAGTACATCCACTTGCACCTGGACACGTTCCCCCGAATGGCTCACACCCCTTTCAGACTCAGCATGTCCAGGTGTGACCCATCATTCTCCCCCACACCCCCAAATTGCTTTTTCTCCACCTCACCACCATCTTTAGGCCCTTCAGGTCCAATGGAGGGAGAGGCTGGAGATGTAAGACTGAAAAGGGATATCCAAGAGGTAAGAGGTTTGAGGTGGGGGAGGAAAGGTTGGATGAGACAATTCAAGGTGAAGACAAAAGAGTGTTCATTTTGTATTTCGTAAATGCTGCTCCATGCCAGGACTTCCCTTGTAGCTCAGTGGTAAAGAATCCACCTGCCAGTACAGGAGATGTAAGTTCGATCCCTGGCCTGGGAAGATCCCCTGGAGAAGGAAATGGCAACCCATTCCAATATTCTTGCCTGAGAAATTCCATGCACAAAGGAGCCTGGTGGGCTACAGTCCATGGGGTTGCAAGAATTGGATATGACTTAGTGACTAAACTATATATGTGTGTGTATACATATACATACACACACACACACATATATATAAATATAAAATTTTTCTTATTCTTTTCCATGTTAGGTTATAATAAGTTAATTGAATATAGTTCCCTGTGTTATGCAATAGGACCTTTTTTATCTGTTTTATATATAGTAGTTTGTATCTGCTAATCCCCAATTTCCTAATTTATCCTTCCCCCATCCCCATTGGGAACCATAAATGTGTTTTCTGTGTATGTGAGTCTATTTCTGTTTTGTGAACAAGTTCATGTGTATCATATTTGGATTCCACATATAAGTGATATCATATGATATTTGTCTTTCTCTGTCTGACTTCTCTAGTTGCATCTATGTTGCTGCAAATGGCATCGTTTCATTCTTTTTTATGGCTGAGCAGTATTCCATTGTGTATATATACCGGTTTTCTTTATCTGTTCACTGTCAGTGGGCATTCAGGCTGCTTCCACGTCTTGGCTGTTGTGAATAGTGCTGCTGTGAGCATAGGGGGGCATGTGTCTTTAAAATTAGAGTTTTCTCCAGGTATCTGCACAGGCACAGGATTCTGGGTCATAAGGTATTGAATTGACTCTTGAAGGACGTCACCAGGTAATAGTAGGAAAGAGTACAGTGACTTGTTCAAGCAGAGGAGTCATTGTGAGCAAAGACATAAATGAAAAATCAGTCATGTGTATGGCATGCTGTGGGCATTTCCCCGTTGACGAAGCCTGAAGTCCAGGACGGAACATGGTGGGAGAAGAGGCCTGAGAGGCTAGCAGGGCTGGGTCAGGCAGGGCTGGGCAGCCAGGCTCAGGAATGGGCTTTGCGCTGTGTCTTTGGGCAGCCACTAGTAGGTTTTAAGTAGAATGGTGTCAGGATCACATTTGAGTTTTAGAAAGCTTGTGGTGGTTATGGGTGGAGAATGAAGCCACAGTAAAGGAAACTAAGCGTCTTCCCGCCAACGCTGCTCATTCGTGGGGCCGCGCTTTCAGCCTGTGGCTCCCCCGCCGATTTCTTGCTCAAGCCAGCAACACGAGAGCTCCTGTGACAGCGCCTTCCTCGCCTCTGATGGCCGGCTGCCATAGCCCGTGATGCTTAAAGCCTCTCGAGTCTGTGCCCTTCTCTTCACCTTCTGCTGCTCTATTTCAGGCCTCTTCACTTCCTACCTGGATTATTTCTTAAACCTGCCAGTTGGTCTCCTAAGTTCATATTTCACCCCCTCTGTCGTCACTGTTGCCAGGGTGGTCTATGTAGAAGAGAATCATGATCTCACTCCTCTCTTTAAAACTAACCTTTCTGGCTCCCATCACCTACAGGATGAATTCCAGACTCCTTAGTGGGCGTATAGGCCTGCAGCAGCTCCCCTCTGCTGACTCTCCAGGCTCTCTCAGGCCTTTCCCTGTCTTGCCCTTTTCTTGTTCCCCTAATGTGTCCTGATGCTTCAGGCCATTTCTCTCTCATCGCTGTTTACGTGGTACCCCTGCTTAGGATTCTTTCCTCTGCATTCCCTCACCAGTTCACTTCTATTATACTTAACCTTAAGGCTGAACCAGACCTCATTTATCTCTTCCCTGTCAACCCTTGTCCCAGGCTGAATCAGGTGTCACTCATTACACCCTAGGCATACCTTTGTCATCAGTTTTGCCTCCCTGTACTAAATTAGTTTTGCAGCTGGACTGCGAGCTCTGAGAAGGTAAGGCCCATCTTACTCAGCACTGTGTCCCTAGCATAGGTCTAGCAGGCCCATGATATTAATAAATATTTGCTGATCTCTCTTGCTTGACTCTGAACTTCTTTTTATTTTTATGGCTGCACCATGTGGCTTGTGGGATCTTACTTCCCCAACCAGGATTCAAACCTGGGCCCCAGCAGTCAAAGTGCCAACTGCTAACCTTTGGACCACCAGGGAACTCCCTGACCATGAGCTTCTTGAGAACAGGACCAGCTACACTGTTCCTGAGTATATTTTTTTTTAATTAAATGGAATTAAAATGCATAGGAGGGATACTTAACCAACTGCAGAGATCTGAAGGATCAGAAGTTATCTAGGTAGAAGGAATGTGGAAGTGAGAAGGCATTTGAGGCAAGAACAACAAAGGCTGAGGGGGAGAGCCTGCTATATTCCAGTAACTGCTAGTCTCTCAGCTGGAACTTAGGGTCCATGAAGGACAGTGGTTGCAGAGGGAGGCCAGGTCACTTACCATATGTTCACTGATTGATTCAATAAATATTCATTGATACCTACAGTGTGCAGGTCCTGTGCTGAGCCTAGAAGGTAGGAAGTGATCCAGACAACCCTTGCTCTTGGCAAGTTTAAAGATTATCTAGAAGGCACTTTCAAAGTATCAGGGAGCCTTTGAGGGGTTTCATAAGGGATGGTTGGGTAATATCAGTTATATATTCTAGAACAGTGCTTTTCAATTATCTGTGATAAAGGACATTTAAAAAAATTTCCCAATTCATCAGAGACTACTAAAGATAGTAAAATTGTAAGAAAAGACAAAATATCAGTCCATATTTCTTCTAAATTATTTAGCAGCAGATGATGCTGTAAAATTGTCGTAAAGCTTTCTAAATGCTTACTCTCATTTCTGTCCTTACTGTAGACTAGGTTTGCAGCAGCACTGGTCTAAAGGCTGCCCTTGAACAGTGTCAGAGAGGTCACATCTTGGCTGCAGATGGAGAACTGCCCAGAAGAGGATTAAATGGAGGCAGAGAGACCAGTGGGGAGGCTGTATCTCTATCCAGGCAAGGGGGTAGTGATGGTCTGGACACGGGCATGGCAGTGGAGAATTGGGAGGTCAAAGATACAGATTTGGGAAAGAGGAGCCGTCTCTGGGGTTGCACAGAGTCGGACACGACTGAAGCAACTTAGCAGCAGCAGGGGTTCAAGGGTAAAGGTAGAAATTAAAGATGCCTCCTAGGGTTCTTGCTTGGGTGATGCCAACATTGAGATCTGAACTGGAGGAGATAGAAGTTTGAGGGAGCACAGTGAGCTCAGTACTGAACATACTGATTTTTTTTGTTGAGGTATAACTGTTTTATATATATATATATTTTAGCTTCAGTTTAGAAGGTAATGATCCCGTATCTGTATATATTGTGAAACGGTCACCCCAGTGAATCTGGTTAACGTGCACCACCTGAACATACTCAGTTTGGGATGTATGTAGGACCTCCAGTAGGAAATGTCCAAGAGGCTGCAGGACGTAAGGGTTTTGAGAGCCAGTGTCGTTTGATGGAGAAACTTCCCTGGTCCTGCCTATCACTGTCTCCTTCCTGGGGTCTCTGACTGACAGACCCAGCCCATACTGGTGCTGTTTCCCTGAGGGAGGTCTGGAGGACAGGGCATGGGGGTTGGGATGGGGGTGTATGCTGGGAGTAGGATTCAGGTGCCTTTTCTATAGAGATGAAGCCTTGGCCAGCTTGGGGAGCTGCAAGTCTCCCTGTCACCACTGGGTGGCAGGAGTGCTTCAGACAAGTGTTCCCTGCTAGGGGCTCCTGGACCTTTCTCTGGAACTTAGCCGTCTGCCCTACTCCAAGTTGACCCTTGGACTCCACAGACATGCTTACCCGTGGGCCCCTCACCTTAACCATGGGGTCAGGAGCATGTGTTTTGTGCAGTTGGTCCTGGAGTGGATCCAGAGGTGGGCGACAGTCCTGGAGCCTGCCAGGGCCTTTGGTCAAGCCGTCAGTTTCTTTCCTTGCTCTGGAAACATCATTTCCAGGGGTCCTGTGCAGGGTCCCAGGCAGAGGATCTGCTTTTGTCCAGTGCAGGCATGGGCAATAAACAGGAGGGACCGTGGTCACGGGGCTGCAGCCTGTGCGACGTGCCGTGACGCGGGCGTGCCCATCCCCCTCCCCGCCCCCCGCCTGTAGACCGTGCAGGTGCCCGTGTACTCAGAGCAGGAGTACCAGCTCTACCTTCACGACGATGCTTGGACAAAGGCAGAGACTGACCACCTCTTTGACCTCAGCCGCCGCTTTGATTTACGTTTTGTCGTTATCCATGACCGGTATGACCACCAGCAGTTCAAGGTGAGCTGGTGCCTTGTTATTTGCATGTGTGCCCAACCCTCAGGCCCGGCAGGCCACTAGCTTCATGCCTGCCTTCTCACACACCTCTGAGCGTTTGTCTCTCTCTCCATGTCTGTCCTTAGAAGCGTTCTGTGGAGGACTTGAAGGAGCGGTACTACCACATCTGTGCCAAGCTTGCCAACGTGCGGGCCGTGCCAGGCACAGACCTCAAGATACCAGTATTTGACGCTGGGCATGAGCGACGGCGGAAGGAACAGCTGGAGCGTCTCTATAACCGGACCCCAGAGCAGGTCAGCCCGAGTCCCACAGACTCTTCTCCAAGCCCTGAAACCCCCTGACCACCACCTCCACCCTCCACGCCCTCGGCTCCCCTACTGCCCCCGCCCCGACCCCATCCAATCCCACCCTTCACTAGCCACCCTCCCTGCTCTCCATAGCGCTCACGACCCCCTGCTGCTCAAGAGTCCCTCACAGACAGCCCAGCAACCCACCCCCCGCCCCGTCTCCCTCTCTCTGTCGCTGCCCCTTGAGTTTCACGCTCCTCTCAGCGTCTCTCTTTCCCAGGTGGCGGAGGAGGAGTACTTGCTGCAGGAGCTGCGCAAGATCGAGGCCCGGAAGAAGGAGCGGGAGAAGCGCAGCCAGGACCTGCAGAAGCTGATCACGGCGGCAGACACCACTGCCGAGCAGCGGCGCACGGAACGCAAGGCCCCCAAGAAGAAGCTGCCCCAGAAAAAGGAGGCTGAGAAGCCGGTGTGGAGACTAAGCCAGCCCAGCTTAGGGTGGGGGGCTGGGACTAACACTGGGCCCTCTCCCAGTGACACCCTGGTCTCCATAACTGCTCCTCCCCAGGCTGTTCCTGAGACGGCAGGCATCAAGTTCCCAGACTTCAAGTCTGCGGGCGTCACGCTGCGGAGCCAACGGGTACGTGAATCACCTTCTTCTCTGTGTCTGGGCCTCAGCTTTATGGCCTAAGCGCTGTGGGCCAGGGGCCTGGAGCAGGTGGAGGTGGACACACCAGGATCTCAAGGGGACGCCAGACTGAGCTCAGTTTTCAGCCTGTTCTACTCACTGGTTGTTTCCTTCTGTGACTCAGAGCTGCCTCTAGGGGTTAACTTCTCTTCTAGCCCTCCCCACCCCGCCCCAATTCCTTTTGTCCCCTTCATTCTAAACTACTTGTCGGGAGAGGGTCCCGCTTGAGCTGAGCTGCCTGGGTCATTGCAGATGAAGCTGCCCAGCTCTGTGGGACAGAAGAAGATCAAGGCCCTGGAACAGATGCTGCTGGAGCTGGGTGTGGGTGAGTGTGGAGGCTGGGCCCCTCAGGATAGACCTTCCCACCAGAAGGGGCCCCCGCCCCTCCCAGGCGAGGTTGTGGATGAAGGCCGGGCGGTAGGGGGCAGTTCTTGCTGCTGGCTTCCCACCACCGTGCCTCCTGCCCGCCCACAGAGCTGAGCCCGACGCCCACGGAGGAGCTGGTGCACATGTTCAATGAGCTGCGGAGTGACCTGGTGCTGCTCTACGAGCTCAAGCAGGCCTGCGCCAACTGCGAGTATGAACTGCAGATGCTGCGGCACCGGCACGAGGCGCTGGCCCGGGCCGGCGTGCTGGGCGGCCCCACCACCCCGGCGTCGGGCCCGGCCCCCGCCCCAGCTGAGCCAGCGGTGTCTGAACCCGGTCTTGGCTCTGACCCCAGCAAGGACGCCATCATCGATGTGGTGGGCGCACCCCTCACGCCCAATTCGGTAAGAGGCTGGACCGACCAGGAGAGCTCCAGCTGGCCCTGCTAGTGAGCACAGGCACGTGCATGCACGGGCCCCACCCCCTCTAGCGCCCGAAACAGGGATCATCGCTCTGAGGGGTTCTGAGAATGAGTGGGTGGCCAGTGGGCATCACCTTCCTGACTCAGAGCAGGAAACACATGCACCAAGCCCGAGTCCAGCCATTGACCTCGGCACCTTGTGTCTCCTCAGAGGAAGCGGCGAGAATCGGCCTCCAGCTCCTCTTCTGTGAAGAAAGCCAAGAAGCCATGAGAGGCCCCACGGGGTGTGGGACGCTGCTGTGTAAATAGAGCTGCTGAGCTGGACTGGGCTGCCTCCTTTTCCTTCTCACCGCTTCTGATGCCCCTGGCTGGGAGGGTGGCCAGGAGGAGTGGCACTGGGGCTTGCCTATGCTGAGGCCCTTGGCAGCCCTTTAACCACTGACCAGCTCCCCCAACTTCTGTATCTGGGAACACCCGTCGTTCTACACTTGGGTTGGTTCGCACACAGCAACGACTGTACATCCCAGCTGCCTTCTAACGCAGCCTCGTGCTCAGACAGTCCCCGCAGCCCTGTGCGTATTCAGAAAGGGTCTCAGGTGCTCCACTGATGCCATCTTTACTTACTGGTGGCCTTGAGTACAGGGCAGCCTGGCACCACCTGGTCCACACACACACACACACACCAAGGGCCTCATTTCCCCGACTTTATTCAGTGGCACGTTCACAGCAGGGACGGGGGCAGACACAAGGTGGGGCCTGATCTGTCCTGGAGCCCTGGGGGCACCACACACCATGCACTACAGATGGGAGGGGGCACAGGGGGGCTTGGTGGCCCCAGCAGAAGCCTGTGTATTGGGAGGAGGCGGTGAGGAGGAGGTCCCCCAGCCCAGGCCCACAGTGGGAGGGGCTGATACTGGGCTGAGGTTGAGAGGTGGGGGTAGGGGGCACAAAGTGTCTGTTCCAGAGGGGCCAAGTAGCCAGGCCTTAGCCAGGGCAGAAGCCCACAGGGCAGGCTGGGGGACACTCTGGACGCAGAGCTGTGCCACTCTCCCTTTGCCCCTCTGGTGAGGGAGAGGAAGGTTCTGGGCTGGGCCAAGCAGCTACCCTGTCCTGCCCCATCCCATCCTCGGCCAGTCAGAACGGCTTTGACGTCTGCTTGAAGATGAAGCCTCGATACGCGAGTGTCTTCATGATGTTGGCAATGTTCTTGCAGTCATCTAAAAGGAGGGAGAGGAGACAGTTAGGTGGGCCCCATATCCTTCCCCTGTGGGCCCACAGGTGCTCCTAAACGGGTGTCGTGGGAAGCAGGATCAGATTCAGGAGCCAAAGGCTCTAAACCAGGGGGGGTCCTATACCCAGGTGGCAGCATCTCCAGCTTCAGGTTGGGTCTGCAGGAAGCCTGGTCTCAGGGCCTCTCAGTCCCATAATTCATGCTGGAAATTGGCCGGCATGTCCCGCCCGGCCCCAGCGGTGATGTATGGGTGCCGTCGCAGTAAGAAAAAGGCAGAGTAAATGTGTAATTTCTCCCTTGACGGCCCCCGGCCGCTGGGCGATCCTTCTTGTTGCCGCCGCGTGGGGACGGCCCGTCCGCCACACTCCGTCTTCCCGCCACCCGCCTTGATGTCTCCATTTCATTACTGTGCGGCCATTCATCACGCCCACGGCCAGGGTGACTTTGCCGGCACTTCCGTGTGTGTGGGACATGTGGCCCAGGACATAATCACTGGTGACAAGGCACAAGCCTTGGCACTTCCAGTCGGGGCCCCAGGCTCACATTGCTCCAGCAGCAGCTGCCTGGGTGCCTGGTTCTGTGCAGCCCCGGCCAGCAGAGAAGGCCCAGGTCTGTGGTCCTCTCACAGCCTGGCCAGCAGCCTTCTACCAGACATGCCCGTGGAGCTCAGCCCAAGCTTGCTCTCCTTCCCAGGCAGGCTTCAGACCCTCACTCTGGCAGTATCGCAGATTAAAGACGTCTGCGCCTGCCAGATCCTGGCAGCAGTGTCTTCGGTATTGATTCCTATGAGAAACTCCATGGTGAAAGCCTCCCAGACCCCAGACGCGGGTAGCCACAGGCATAGGTACTCCTGGAGCCTCAGTGTCATGGCCATGGACCAGGACTCCCTTCACCACCCCCCTCCCACATCCCATAGGTGGCTCCTATACCACAACCGGGACCTCAGCTGCCACAGCCCTTACCAGATCAATGCTAGGGCTGCAGAAGTATTGTACATCGATGTCATAATCAGGTGTGGGGGGTGGTAAGGTCAAGGTGAGGTCAGGAGGCCCTGCATCGGTCAAGGACCAACCCCTTCCAGTGAGCTCCCAGCCTCTCCTTGCCAGGATCTTAGACTAGGAAAGGGGACCAGCCAGAGCAAGGATGACTGTGGGAGCGGGGCAAGTCCGGTCACCAAGCCTTATGCCATCAGCTGGACCCCAACTCTGCAGACCCTGCATGGAGCAGACAAGTCACACACAGTCCTGTTTCTCAGAGCTCAAAATGAAGGTAGCCAGCTGGGGTGGATGTGGGCACAGACAGGTGACCCCAGGCATTTGGGAAGCCATGAAGGCTGGTCTGAGGCAGAACAGTGCGAAGACAGATGGGTGGGTAGTGGCGGCCATGGCAACTCCAGACGTGACCCATCCTTGTGGTTTATGGGCCGGACACGCACCCCGCTCAGCTGCCGCCCCGTCATTTGTCTCCCTTAGTGTACGCCTAGGCTGTGGGGGTAGAGGGTGGAGGGAGGGGGCTGCGACAGGAGGAGCCAGGCAGTTGAAGGGGAATGGGGCAGTAACGGCTGTGCACAAGGGGCGGGTGTGGGAGCAGGACAGAAGGGCCTTAACGACAGGGTCGAGGAGCTGTGATGGTACTGTTGATAGGGTGATTTTCTTCCCAAGTAAATCTGGCCTTGTCAGGGCACCTCCAGTCCTTCCTGTCTTGGACACTCTGGGGACCATGGCTACTGTGCATATTAAGAATAAGTCCCCTCGTTATCTGCAATTACCCAGCGGCCACACACCTCATTTCTTCCAGCAGAAAAGAAAATTAGTTTTCTATTGACTTCATCTGGCTCCTCCCTCGTTGCTGGACAAATCGCTCAATCTGCCTCCCCTGGCCCAAGTGAAGATGCCCAGCCCCTCCCCCCAGGCCACCAGCCATCCAGTGGGCGAGCGCTGACTTCCCACCTGTGCCTGGTCTGGGGCTGGGTGAAGGTCCATGCACCCCAGTCTCAGCCCTGACCTCTCCCCACTCTACACCCTGGAGGGGTTCATCCGCATCCCGAGCTCCAGCTACTTCTGAAAACTGCCTCCTGAGCTCCAGACCACAGATGCAGACACCTCGGGAACATCTCCTCCTAGATTCACACACAAACTCAAAACGGCCAGCAGTGAGCTCGTTTCCTCCCCCCAGCTCCTTCACTCTCCCGTGTTCTCCACCACAGTGAATGGCACCCCAAAATGTCCCAGAAGAAACCCGATTCAAGCCTGGCATCCTGCCTTCTCCCCCAGTCCAATCAAGCATGAACTGAAGGCTTTGTTGTCGTCCTGTCTCCTCTTCTTCCCTTCACTCTGGCACCACCTCCCAGTCCAGAGCCCGGCATCTCCTGCTATTCCAACAGCAGCTTCTCTTTCTCCCCTTTAATCCATTCTCTCACAGCCAAAGTGATCTTTCTCACACAAATCTGATCACGTTCTTTTCTCCTTAAATCTCTTCAGTGGCTTCCCTGCCCTCAAGTCCGCACACTCATTACGACTTCAAGGTTAAAGGGATCCTGCAAAACCGGATCCCTGCTACCTCTGGTCTCACCCCTGCCACTCTCTACCCTCAACCCCCGGATTCCAGCCTCAAGGGGCCACTTACTGTTTTCTGAAAATGACAAAGTAGGTTTTGGAGTCAGATAGACCTGTTTCTAGTCTTAACTTCGCCCGCTGGCTGTTGCCCTGCGGCAACTGCCAAGTTTCCCCAAACTTCAGGTTCACCGGGGTGATAAGAGGTGCTACCTGAGTGTTATGTGAGGAATGAGCGAGTGAAACCGCCACATGTCTGCACATGCTTTATGTTTGGAATATCTCCTCTCTTCTTGGGTAGGTAAGGATGCTAGTTTTCAGGACGGTCCAGTGGTGAGCAGGTGTGTACTGTACAATCTGTGGCATATGTGACATAGGGGCCAGCACACTTGGAAAAACCACTTATCACTCATGGCAAACTCTGACTACTGACTTCATCCACCAGGGGTTCCAGAGTCCAACTTGTTGCCACTGGTCTATCATAATGAAGAGAGACCCAGAGTGGGCTCACCCAGCAGGTCAGTACTAACTGCAGTTTTGGGCTTCCGCCCCGGAAGCTGACCTAAGAGTCAGTACTCCACTGATCAGCACAGACACAAATCTGGGCTTTAATAGTAAGTCAGATAGAGCTCTGGGTGAGCCTGATAACAACATGGCCTCCCAGGAAGTCCTCGGCTCGAAGTCCTGGGTCAGCAGTCCCATCCTGTGGCCCATCACTCAGCAACTGGGAACAGCCTGAGGCTGTTCTGGGGGGTCAAGAGCAGGGAGCCTTGTGCACACAGCAGAGGCCTCTAAGAGTAGGTCTTCCTCACCTCCAAATTCTAGAAGACTAACCTGTTTTTATGTTCCTGCAGGATCATCAACGTGTGACAAGATTGCCCTCATCTTTTGGGGGGCATTAATATTTTTAATGTTGGCATTAATTCTTAATGTTTTTATATTGCCAAGGCTGTAATGGGGGTGGGGGCTAGTTGCCTACATCCCTCAAAGGTGAGTGGGGTCAGCACTTAACAGGATGAGCTTGCTGGCTGGGCCCAAGGGTAGTCAAACACCTGCTTGGCAAGGTAGCTGCTAGTGGAGGGCGGCTCAGATCGCTCAGGACAGCCTGTGAGAATTCACACAGGGCAGCCCCCTGCTGCTGACACGCTCCAGCTGGTGCCCTTGTCTGGGACCTGAAAGAGGACAGGATGCGGAGCCTGGGCCAGGCCACCCTCAGGAGGGAAGGGGCCCCAGGAAGCTCTTGGAGGGCCATCTATTCACACACTCACTCATTCAGCAAATACACTGACACCTCCTGGGTGCCAGGTGCACAGGCCCATGCTGGGCCACGGCCTGCAGACCCTGCAGCTCCCTGCCCTCGAGGAGCTTCAGAGACTGCACCTACAAGTGGTGCAGCATGAACGATGCTGTGAGAAAAGCAGGCACCAAAAAGGGCACTTCGTTCAGTCCAAGGATCAGGAGAGGATTCCTGGGAGGAGTAAATCAAAAATGCAGAGGAGGCTAGCCAGCAAGGCGGGGAGGTGTTCTCAGCATAGTGAACAGCACAGGCACACTTTCATATGGGAAATGTGGAGTGTCCCCCCAAATTTAAGATGAGCAGATGGTGGGTGGAGGTGATGAAGAGGAGACAGGGGAGTGGCGAGGTCAGCACTGGCTGGCCAGAGGAACTCCTGCAGAGCCCCAAATGCCAAACTAAGGAGCTTTAATTTCTTCATTCTGGGAATGATGGTGAAGACACATGTTTGAGGAGCATGACAGGCTCCAATCTGAGTTTCAGAATTATCTTTTGAGGACTGGAGGGTTAACCCAGAAGGCAGAGATGCCAGCTAGCAGACTGTACTCTGTATTTCTGGTCCAGGTCAGAAGTACTGGCCCAGAACAGGCCAGTGATGGTGGAGATGAAGGTGGAGAGATAAGGGTCATGTGGGGAAGCAGATGGAGGCAAGAGATTTTCAGGAAATAGAATGAGCAAGACTTAATGAACTATCATATATTTTCATCTACTACTCTGTTTATAAAAACTTTGACTTTTTAGTCTGCCTGGAATTTATTTTTGTATGTGGTGAGTAGAAGATCTAATTTGCTTTTTCCCCTAGTGGATAGCCAGCTGTCTCGTCACCACTGACTGAACTGTCCACACCTGCCCCACACTTTTGAATGATCCCCCATCACTGTAAATATATACAATTTCCATACGTGGATCTGTCAGACCAGGAAAGAGAACGAACATGAAATGACCAAAGAGGCAAATCATCCTGAGAGGACACCCGGAGCAGAACAGTGACAAGCTGCTGACCTGAGGAGGCCGTGAGGCCTAAAGGACCTCAGACACAACCTGAGGTCCCCTGCCTAAAACGCTTGGCATGGCAACACACTGTATAGTGATCTCCTGGAGCCAGCGAGGAACGGGGCTGGAGCACACAAAGCAGGAACCCATGAGATGGGTGGAGAGAACAGTGCGAGGAGCAGGAACCATGACAAGGAAGACGGCAAGAACCTGGCGCATGTCAACATTCTAGAACCTCATCCCATCTCCGCCTCCTTCTGCTAGGATGTCTTGGCCGCAGCATGCCTGAGCACAAAGGGTCAGAGGGACTGCCAGAGCAAATTCGCTCCCAGCCCCATGTGGGGCACACTTACTCTAAGAAGTTATTCGCTGTTTACTGAAACCCTAATCTAACTGGCATCCTATGTTTTTATTGCTAAATCGGCTACTCGGTGCTGGGGGCAGCATCTCAAGCTATGGCTGGGCGCAGTTCAGGGCACAACAGCAAACGGGAGCTCAGAAGACAGGATGCCAAGGGAGGGAATCAGGACTAAGCCAGCAGAGGGCCCCTGTGTATCCCTAGATTCTGGGTTCGAATCCAAACTCCATCACTGGACAACTGTGTGAACATGAGCAGATTACTGTACTTTATTTAACCTCTCTGTGTTTCAGATTCTTCTCTAAAATGGGAATAATAATGATAATTATAGCAACTACTTCCCTCAAAGGGTTGTTAAAAAGATGAAATGAGTTTTTATTTGTGAAGTGCTTAAAACAGTGGCTGGGTTAGTTATTAGTAGTAGTATTGGTAGTGTTATTCCAATAGTATCCAATGATAATATTGTTATTCCAACAGAAATACTCTGCTATCCCCCAACTCCCATTCCTTGTCCCAGACACAGCCCACAGAGTCCCCTGGACCCACAGACAGGGTGACCTTGGCCCACGGGAAACGCCCCACCCCAGATACAGATTCCCTTCTCCCCACCAGCAGGGCTCCTGCAGCTCCCTCCCCTCCCCCCAGACAGGGCCCTCTTAGCCTCAACTCCAAAGTGACCCCTTCTTCCAGCCGCCCCCCCCACACAACCCCCCTCCACCCCACCGAGGTGCCTGGAGGTGCCACAGGGCTGATGGTGAAGGATGACGGTGGTTCCACAATAAGGGGAAAAGGCAATTTCATCTTGATTAGCAGGCGATTTCTCTCTCCGTAATAAGCGCGCTCCAAATAATTAGCGTGTTTTACGTAATAATGAAATTACAGAAATGCAGTCCACTTATTCAAACAACTCACCATTACCATATTTTTAAATATTAGACTTAATTAGAGTTTATCACTTCAGAGAAGTATGCGGACCGAAGATGTTTTTAAAAAAATCCTCATAAAGTGTTTATTAAGCGCTGGTAAAGCTGGGATAATGATGTGTTTGGAAATTAAGGCAATCAAACACTTACCGCCGCTCCTGGAGGCCGGGCATGGAAATGAGGCCATTACACGCCCATTACCCGCCAGCTCGCAGCCACTTGGGGGGCAGGGAGAGGATGCGCCTGGCCGAGAGGGCACAGTGCCTGGAAACGCCTGTGCCAACAGCCCGAGACAGCCTGACCAGTAAGCACAGAATCACTTATAGGCCACTGACATGTGGCCACCAGGAGCCTGACTCAGACTTGGCCAGGCAGGTGACGGGACAGGTCCCAAATGCCAAAGGCACCCAAGACTAACCTGGGTCCAGGCTCCCAGGCCTGGCAGGACACGTCAACTCCACTCAAACCCCAGTGCAGTGCGGGGACAGGAGCCCGATCGGGCAGCCAGAGAGGTCAATGAAACAGGTGGGAGCTGAGGACGCTGCGGACCCAAGTGTCCTCTCCCAATTCTAGGCCACACAGGAAGGGGAGCTGGCATGGTAGAGGGGGCTCTAGGAGGAAGCTGGGGGACTGAGTCAGGGGCCAGGCTCAGGAACACACCTGGGGACAGACCCGGACTGGGCAAAGTAGGCAAGAAGGGTGTCGGGAGAGAGGGGCGGGTGGCTCCAGGCCCCATTTATCCCGGTGAATAACTAATTCCAGAATTTATAGTGCTGGGTTTTTGTTCTGTGGCCATTTATATCTGCGAGGGGAGGAAATGAAGAGGCAGCGCGGACGCCACATCTTTCTGTGTTATTGCTTGTCTGCCATTTGCAAATCATTATTAATTGTGGGCCCTGGTGGTGGGCCGGGTGGGGGCCGGGCCGGGTACATCCACATAGCTCTTCATCAAGGACCCCAGCCGCTGCCCCAGAGAGCCAATTACCCCGCCCTGATTGGGATCAGATAAAGAGGGAATTTTTACAAATTAGGGAATAAATAGAATTTCCACACAGGGCGCGGGCAGGACCTGAGAGGCTGTAATGAAAAACCATCCGTCACCATCAGCGCGGGCTGGGCACGCAGGCCCGGCACTCCCTCCCTGTGTGGGCCCGCCCTAACACTCAGGGGCCCAGGCATGCAGGTCTAAGGACACCCCAAAGCCCTCCAAGGCCTGGAAGCAGGGAGAGGAGTTCCCACTGGGGCGCGTGTACACCCTCCGGGCTCAGCTCTGACACTATCCCTGTCGCCTCATCCTTTCCCTGTCTGCCTCTCCCTCAGGGTCTTGACAGGAGGAGACTGAGGCAGTCCTGAGTTGGGGACCACGGGGCAGGGACCACATCCATGCCCCTCCAGCTATGGCAGCCCAAGGGCAGGGCCCCAGCCCCGTGGACCAGTCACTCTGGGCTCCCATTAGCGCTCCTCCCCTTGGATCATTAAATATGTATATCTTATTACACGCCTTGTTAGAGTATCGAGCTCTATTGACTGATGATAAATCCTGAGCCTCGTCCTGGCCATAAATTTATCTGGAGATGATGAAGACTCAATAATCTAGTCAGGCAGATAATATCATCGGGCCTTAAAAAAGATCATTACATTATATGTCAGAATTAAAAGTGAAATACACCGTAGTAACAGGGCGGCTGCTCTGGCCATTACAACGGGTGCCCGCCTCCCCCCACTCGTCCCCAGCCAAGACCCCACTGGGGTAGAGGGGCCAAGAAGCCTCACCTTCCTCTTGGCTCTGGACGCCAGGGCTAAAAGTGCTTGATAACCTAAGGCCAAGTGAAGAGGATCTGGTGTGGGAGGGGAGCAGGGAAGAAGTGGCCACTAAGAACTGCAGAGCACACCCGCCATGCCTGGCAGCCTCTTCTGCCTCAACCAAACCCCCACCTTCGCCTGTCCCTAGGGGTCTCCTGTGGAACTGTCTTCTGGGGGCCCTGGAGTGGCTCCACTGGGAAGGTGATGGGGCTTCACCTCCTTCCAGAATGGCCTGACCAATGAGGGCAGATTCTTTCCAAAATGGACACCCAGGATACAGAGAGGTTAGGCTTGTCTGCATGCCCCAGGCACCTGTGACCTGGCCCCAGACCCACGGCCAGCAGCCTATCTGAGGTCTGTCCTGTGAGCATGCGCTATCAACACAGACCATGGCCACCTCCCTCCCGGGAGCCCTGCCTGTCACGGCCTCTGCATCCTGTCATTTGAGAACCTTGCTGCCAGCTTCTTAGTGTTTGCCGTCGGCAGGAACAACCATCTCCATTATGTCTTATTTTCACCCATTTCCACAGTCACACCCTCCACCTTGTTAACCTCCTCCACTGTTCTTCCTTTGAAATACTAAATTCATACATCCCTAGTTACTGACAGTAATACCTTTTTCTTTCCCCTCACTGGAACCTCAAAACCATTTCGATCTCTCATCTCTCCAGGTACATCCCCCTCCTGGTCTCCACCTTTTTCCTCTGTTCACTGTTGACTGGTTATCCAACAGCCACTCGCTCCCTCTCTGCAGAGCTAATGGAGCCCGCTGACCCACTCCCTTCACTGACCCAGGGGGAACCCCCAGGGTCTGAGCCATTTGTGGGGATCCTAACCCCTTGCCAGTCATGGGTTTAGGAGCGGCCAAGCATTCTGGCTACTGGGATATGATGGTAAGTTTGCTGAAAGACCTTCAAGGAAAATTTATTGACTCTTAAGAAGAGAAGCATGCGGGGGAAATAGTCCTTTATATTCTGGCTGGACGTTTTCATGTCTGTACATCATGTCTGGGACCAAAGAAGCCATCTCCCAGCCTTGAGGGCAGTTAGTCTGTGAAGAACATGCTGAAGATAGAAGAACAGAAAAATGAAAAAAACAAACAAACAAACAAAAAAAACCTGGGTCCTTGATGACACTGCTGAGATGCTAAATGAACCAACCCTACGATAACCTTACCTCTCTGGTGACGTAATAAACCCTCTTATTGTTTAAGATTTAAATTGGGTTTTCTTTTTCTTGTAGCCAAAAGCATAGTAACTGATACAGAATGTAAAGGCAGGAAACAGAGTGAGAAAATAAATCGGGGGAGGCAAGGGCAGCAAGGGCACTATTTGAGCTAGGGAATTGGTAACCCCTGTTCTCTTAAAATATTTGCTCAAACTATTTTCCTGCTATATCTCAGGATACAGGCCATGTTACCATAAAGGCTAAAAAAAGTCAAGCTTAGATGGGAACCCAGGAGAAAACAGAGGGAAGAAAATACAACTTTACTGAGAAAGGATTTTTGTGTATGTGATGTGCAATTTAAGTAGACTTTTTTAAAGTCCCACAGCAACACAAAGTCAACAGACTCACTCATGGTTTCTTCTTTCTCCCCTGCCCTTCTTAGCAATGTCACTTCCAATTCCTAGATTATCTCATGGTCCAAAATGGCTGCTGACGCTCCAACCATCACATCCACATTTTAGGAAAGAGGAAGAAGGAAAAAAGCAAGACTAACATACTTTCCAGCTGAGTCATTTCCCTTTCAGTATTGCTCCTGAAAGGGACAAGTGTGTTCAGTGTGTTCAGTCCCACACACTTTTCTTTTTATCTCACTAGCCAGAACTCAGAGATATAAACATCTAGTTGTATGAGAAACTTAAAAAAAAAAAAGCAGCATTTACCTGGGTACACCATGCTGCCCCTAATTATCCAGGGGCTCTATTTAATGAGGAAGAAGGTAAATGGCTATTGGGTACATACCAAGTAGTTTTGGTCCAGGCAACGTAACTGATACACCCCCCTTTGGAGCCTGGATTCTACAGTCCATCATCTCAGTCCTTTCTTGCCAGTAGTTTCAACTCTCTTGCTCCTTTTTCCTCCCATCACCCTCGCCTGGAAAAACCAAACTCTGCCTTCTTTAAGCTTACATCTGGGCTGAGTGTGACTAGAGAAAATAGTAACCTTACAGGTTCATGTGACTCATAAAATCAATCAACCTCACCTGGGTGGATAAACACCACCCATTTTCTATGTGCCTGATCAGTGTGCATGCTCTTTTTTCCCTTAGTGACAATTTCACGTTTTCTCTACTTTCTACAACTCTTTAACCCCTACCCCCAACATCACCCCTGACTGCCTCACCCACGCAATCTTGTCTCCTGCTTCACAGGAAACACAGAAGCCAGCCCCCTGCACCTGGGCCGGTCCTTGCCTTTCATCCTGATACAGCAGAGGAACTGTCCTGAGGTTACTTCTGAAGCCCACCCTCTCCCCAACTCTACCTGGCTTCTGGAGTCTACCCTGACTGCTTTTCAGGGGTCTTACATTGTGAGTAACCCCCTTTCTCTGTGATATAGCTTCAGTGGGCTGACTCAGGCCTTGAGACTCTTCTCTGGGTTTCAGTGACACCACCCTTTCTCCCCTCTCCTCCTCCAGCCCCCCATCCACGCTGCCTTTTCTCCTGACCGCGGTCACTGGCCTTCCTCCCTTTTGACTCTCTGCACTCTCCGTCAGCAAACGTACCTGCCCCTAAGCTTTACTTACCACCTATCTTCTAATAGTTTCTCAACCTGCACACCTACTACTATTCTCTTGGTCCAGGCGTCAACCTCTCTCGACCAGGTGACATCACTGCCCCATCTCCACCTCCTCCTCCATGGTGTCCTTCTAAGCCATACATCTGGTCATTTCACTCCCTCTTAAACCCCTTCAATGCTCCTGGAACAGAAAGGACATCAGTGGAAATGTCGTGAAACTGAAATAAGGCCTTCTGTTTAGTAAGCAGTAAGGGACCAATGCTGACGGCCTGGCGCTGACGGCTGCACCGTGACTGGGCAGGAGGCTAACACCAGGGAAAGCTGGGTAAGAACAGCTTCTGCAACAGAAAACCAGTTCCAAGTAAAAAGTTTAAGAGTTCATAATTCAAGCAACAGACACCCACCACCACCACCACTTTCAACAAAGCCTCATTGCTCTAAGGACAGTGTCCAAACTCCTACACTCAGTTCCGGGGATCTACCCAGGGTCCCTCTCGGGCCTCATCTTTCCTACACTCCTGTCGGACTGTGGAATTCAGCCTCTTCTCCCTCTTGGCTTTTCCACATGCTCTTCCTTCTGCCTGGGAAGCTCTTCCCCCACTGCTCAGCCATCCTGAGGGATAAAAGTTTGCTGCGGTTTCCTGAGGCCCTTGCCTGCACCCCCATGTTGACATTAGGAACCCCTTCTGTGTGTTCCCACAGCACCCACTGTTCCTCCATGTGACTGCCTCTGTCACCCCCTGCTGGACCACAAATCCCTTGAGGGCACTCCTGTTATCTCCACAGAAGCCCTCAGTAAATACGTAATAAGTGGAGGAAAGGAAGGACTGGAAGAAAAGTAAGAGGGAAGGATGGGGGGACAAGATCACATGAGCCTACTCTAGCCCTGATACCTGCCGCCTGCAGCCCAGACAGGCCCCAGCCCCAATCCTGCCCCAGGTTCCCACGTGCTGGCAGCTTCGGCTCCTTCCCCACCTCCACTCGTTCAAGTATCTTTATTTCCCCAAGATCTCCTGTGCCAGGAGACAGGTTGGGACCTGAGCTCTCATTGACCTGGCCAGCCCGTCCTGAATCAAGACATCTAGGGGCAGAAGGAGCAGTGTTGGGGCTCCGTAGTCCCTGCCAGTGATGCCCTGGAGAAGGGCCTGACTTAAGCCTGGGGACTCTGGGAGGGGGGGCTGCCCTCCCTAAGCCCAGTCCCACCTGGTAAATATTTCATCCTCAAGCTGCTCAGCTAATCCCTATTAATTTCAATACCGCCGCCTTGCCTGGCTCAGCTCCCAATGCATTATTTATCCCCTTTGTTTGTTTGTCGCTAACAGGTGGGCCCCAGCGGAGGCGCTGACTGGGGACAAGCCCACTCCATCACAGTGTGGCTGTGAATTAATCATGAGGACTAATGGGAACCACCTCAGCTCCAGGCACTTCCCTAGCCCCCTCCCCCTGCCCTGGCACCCAGGGGTGGGCCTGAGCTGTCTCAGCACAGTTTAACTCAATTCAAAACAACACATTTGATCCACTATCTACCCATAGGAATCAGACACTATGTTCTGCTTTGGGGACACAAGCTGAACAAAAGAGACATAAATTCCTGCCCTCAGGGAACTTTCAATCTAGTGCGGGGGAGGGGGAGAAGGGGGCATTTAACAACTTCTTAATGAGGACTATGACTGCACGCTCCAAAGGTCGAGTGTGCAGGGGAGGGGACCTGACCAAGGCTAGGAGTCAAGGACTCTTCCTTGAACAGCAAACTGAGCTGGGCTCCGAAGGATGCTGCTGCTAAGTCGCTTCAGTCGTGTCCGACTCTGTGCGACCCCATAGATGGCAGCCCACCAGGCTCCCCCGTCCCTGGGATTCTCTAGGCAAGAACACTGGAGTGGGCTGCCATTTCCTTCTCCAATGCATGAAAGTGAAAAGTAAAAGTGAAGTCGCTCAGTCGTGTCCGAGCAGACTGAATTAGGCTAAGGGTGGGAATGGGGGCTCCCAAGGAAAATAAAGCCAGGTGGGAAAGCCCTGAGGTGAATGAAGGCATGGCAGCTTCCAGAGAATGAGGGAGGGCGCTGTGTGCTGCAGTACAGGGGGCATGAGGAGAGAGGCTTCAGAAGGGGCCCCTACATCAACAAGGCCCAGCCTGGGTATGCTCCTCTCCCTAAGTGACCAGCATTTGTCCCAGGAGATTAGCACAGAGTCCTCCCAACGCCTGGATACAAGCACACACTCACACCACCTCTGCTGACTTGAGCAGTGTCTGAACTGCTTGTCCTTTGTGCCCGTGGCACTGGACAAGTGGTCAAGACTATAAGCCTTCAACTGCACAGATCAGGAAATCCAGGTGAGCTTTGGCCTGGAGGACTCTGAGGAGGCCAGTGCAGGCCTCTGAATGTCCGGAAGCTTAGGTGTGGCAGGCCAGGGCTGGGAACACTGACTGGCCTCAGCCACCATGCTCACATCACCTCCCAGGAAGGAAGTGGCCCCATCTCTGAAAACTCAGCACCAGACTGGGCACCCAGAAGATCCCAGCAAACACCTTCTGAATGAATCACTGCACAAAAGTGAATGCCCACCATCTCCCACAAAGATCTTTCCCCAGACACTCCCCTCAAAAGTTTCCCAGAGATTTATATAGATAAACGAGCTAACTCATAGTCAGGGTGGTACAATACTTTCATGGTAAGCCTCACAGGTAGGAACCATCATCAATCCTACTTTAAAGAGGAAGAAACAGAGGCCCTGGAAGGTGAATGACTTACCCAGGACCACAAAACCTGAAATGATGGGTATAATCAGAATGAGGTCAGCATGGCTCCAGGCTCCTGGCAGGTCCATAGATCTGCCCCTTCTATGGAGGGATTTCCCCCAGGAATCTCCCTTAGTGACTCCAGGGACCCCCAATCTTGAGAGCAATCCTAAAAGGGACCTTGTTTATGAACCAAATGTAGCTCTGCCAGGGCAAAGACCTCACAGTGCACATGGTTGGGGGCTTTAATTCTATTCAAAGTGGCCACTTTGAAAATCCATATGTCTCCAGGCTCTCCGTACATCACGGTGTCAAGTCATGGAGCAGTGGCATCCATCAGCAGCTCCCAACGCCAGGGCCTGGGTGCCCGTATGCCTGATCCCACCCCATGTGCCTGTCCTAACTAGGGGCTGCTCTGGCAGCATTACCCACGCTGTGAGAAGGCTCAGGCTAGCCTGCCTGCTTGACCCAGCCTCACCCCTGACCCAAACGCCTCCTCTATCCCGCTCAGTCTCTGTTTTCTTGGAGCTAGGCAGCCAGCATGGAGGCAGCCTCGATAACTCGCTAACGTGCTGCCCATGCTGTTCTTAAAAATTTATGACTGTGCAACATGAAAAATCCGGCTGAGGAGCCGTCATTAGCAGCGCTGCCTCCCTCCCCCACCAGAGCCGCCCTCGTAAATTGAGATTTATGGCTGCAGCAGGCAGGGCGGGGGCGCGTGCAGACGATGAGGATGTTGTGGGGGAGACAGGAGAGACCGATGAGTCCGCGGTGGGGCCGGTGGCTCCCCCCTGCGGCAGCTCCGGTTCATCGCAGTCTGCGGAGATACCTACCGAGAGCTGCGTCTGGCCTGGGGTGTCAGCCGTGAGCGGAGGCTGATTCCCTTTAGCCGCCGCTCTGGAGGGGGCGGAGCCTATCTATGTCAATCACTGGCTCCTTGAGGTCTTGGGCCATATCCTGAGGTCCAGGTGCCAGCAAGCGAGGGTCTCTTAGAAGGATGACTTGGGGAGGGGGAAGGTTGGACCGAGGGAGGAGGCATCATCTTTGTTGGGGTCACTGGGTCTGGGGCCCCCCGCCCCCCACTGTCCGTTTCTCCAACCAGAGGCTTCTAGGTTGGGCTGTGACTGTGCTATGCCAACCAGAGAATAGAAGGGAAGGGAGGGAGGGAGAAGGACGTCAGGAACCCTTCCGAATTCCCTCTCTTGCTGATAAGAAAGGCCTGAGGAGAGGATGTTACAGGCGGGACGGCAAGGATGCCATCAGTCTCAGAGCCTCCCCAACCAGAGCCAGGCTGGGGCTGAGAAGAGGAGGTGAGACCGCGAGCCCGCACCCCCACCCCCCCGCCGCAGGCCCTCCCTATTACCTCCCCTCCGCCTACCCCCCTGCTCACTTAGCCCTGTCAGCCAGGCCATTATGAAATTGGGGTTTCATTTACAGACTAATTAAACATTACAGCTTGTTCACAATTACAACGCGGGGATGAGGGAGTAACTAATTACGGAAGAAATGAGCTAACATTTATCTCTGCTCCCACCTCCCTCTCCCCCCACTCAGTCCGGCTTCCTCCCGCTCTCTGGTCAGTACCAGCTCTCAAGGCTTATTACCTAGGATGGGGGACTGGAAGGGCCCGATACCCACCCACCCCAGACACAAGGTCAGGCTATTCCCAGCCACCCCGGGAGAGGGGCTTAGTTCCCAGGGCCCTGCCGCCACACTCAGGGCTTTTGCACAGGACCCTGTGGGTGACGGGACCCTGTGATGGTACGTGTGGCCATATGAGGGTGGGGTCTTTGCTGTTTGAGTATGACAGCACTGTGGAGCCACGTGACTCTGTGCATCTTCATCTTTGGGGCAAGGTGTGGGGCTACAGATGATGGTTTCTGTGATGCAGTATGAAGATGGATGATCCATGCCCTGACCCCCAAGCCCCCAGGGCAGTACAGGAAAGAACCAGGAGGCTGCAGGAGGTGATGGTCTAAGTGGGCCCCAGGACCAAATTCCCCACTGGGCGACCTTTTTCAGTCAGCCAGAAGCAAGAGAGGCGGCGGGTGACCCTGCCCTGGGGCTCAGCTCGTCCCAGTCCACCAGCTGGCCTTGGCTTCTGGCCAGATTTGCACCCCCCAGGGCCCAAGGAGCCTCCTGAGGGTCCTGGGGTGCCCCCTGTGGGCAAGAGTCCTGGGGTCTGGCTGGCTTGCCGCAGAGTTTAATAATAGTAACAGTGAGAGTAAGCGTTTCCATCCTTCCTGCCTTTGGGCAGAAGAAGAAAGGAAAGAGGAGGGAGAGGAGGGAGTGGAGGGAGCGGGCTGAAGGGAGGCTTTGAGGCCTCAGAACTCACATCAAACGGCCGGATCTGGGCCTAATTGTCTGACCCCTGCCCCTGCCTTCAATCAGCTCTGCGGCTCCCCGCCCGCCCCTTGCCTAACTAGCAGCCATGTTCTCCTCATTAGGACAAGCTCCCCTTGCACACGTGTCCCCGGACATGTCCCCAGCACTCCCAGCTCCCAACCCTGCCTGGTGGGAGGGTACAGCGGGGACCCAGTTTTGGAGGGGCTCCTGGGACACCTGTACCCTCGGCCACAGCTGGCTGGCCTGAGCGGCTCAGCACCTCTCCCTGAGCGGCGGGGCCCCGGAGGCCACGTGCTGTGACCCGTCCCTGGGCTGGCTCAGCCGCTGTGTGCATTCTGTCCTCTGTGTGCCCTTCTTGTTACAGCCCAACTGTCTCAGACACATAGCTCCTGAGGGTGAGCTGTGTTTGAATCCCGTCCCCTTGGGGCTGGTTCAGCCTGGCAGGGGGTCTGCTGTGGGCCAGGGTCTGCGTTCAGAGGCCAGGAGCTGAAGGACTTTGTCGGCCTACTGTGCATGGATGGTTCCCTTAAGCAGATCCAGGCACGGCCCTGTGTGAGCGTCTGGGGCTGGTGGCACGGCAGGGAGGCAGGGGAGCTGGGTGGTGAAGAGCTCTGACCCTAGAGAGACGTGTGTTTGAACCCCAGCTCTCCCACCTCCTTGCTCTGCTGCCCTGGGTGTGTGACAGCCTTCCTCAGCTGCCTTAAATACGATATAGGTGACAGCCCCAACCTCACAGGGCTTGAGGGCTCACTGAGGTAACAGTGGAGAGTCCTCTACTACAGCTGTGGCACCAGCAAACCTTATGACAGGATACAGGTGGGGACGGTGGACTCGGAGCAGGACAAACTCCCTTCTCCACAGGCCTCACTTTGCCCAGCTGGGTCAAAAATGTCAGGGACAGAAAGAGCTGTAAGGAAGGGTTCAGAGCCCTGGAGAAAAAAGAGCAGCTCCCAGGGGACCCAGCTGATCCCAGGGGCAGGAGCTCTGATGCTGGAGCCACAGTTTGGGGGCAGGGATGTCACACAGCACTGTCAGGTGGGAGGGCAGGGGCCCAGCTTAAGGATTGTCAGGTGGCATTGAGGTCAGATGAGGCAGGTTAGTAGGGCTGGTCCATGAGAGAGAGATCATCCCTTGAGTACTGTACGCTTGGGAGGAGGGGGTGCTAGGAACACCACGGGAATGCAGGCTCTCTGGGTCACTCCAGGTACTCATTCTCAAGGTACCAGACCTGTACGGGACTGGGGGAAGGGCTGGACTGGCCTGGGCCTTGACATTGTCTCTCACCTTAAACCAGTGGTAATGATTTGCAAATATTGATGGAAACGCAAACTACAGAGATTGTGTTTTTCGGGGAGTGAAGGTGGGGAGAGGGGATAAGGAGAAAAATAAACTGAAATGAAGTCCGGTTATCTCCCATCTGTGGCTGCTCCTAATCCCCCAGCCCAAAGGAATCCAATGCAGCCCCTTATCTGCCCTGTCAATCACTCCATCACCGCCCAGTGTTTGGTGGGCACCGCACGCCCTCGCACACACTCAAGCACATGCTCACACATGTACACGCTCACTCCACGACTCTTGCTCCGACACTCCCGCCCACCCCAGCCCATTACTCCTCTGAGTAGGAGCAGCCAGCACGCAGGTCCTGCCAGATGGATGCAATTTGCATAATATCAGCAGCGGAGGCTGCAAGATCACCAGGGGTCAGGGCGCTGACATCCCCGCACAGTCTATCTGCAAGTGCTAATTTGGCCGGCATTGATCTGTCTTTCTGATTTCTTTGTCATTTACGTCTGCGATGGTTTGACAGGAGATAGAGAGAGAGACAAGGGGAGGCCAAGCCGGGCCTGGGGCTAGGGAGGTAGGGAAACAAAGATTGTACTTCCCAGTGCATCATACACACACAACACACACAGACAGACACCAGAACCTCCTCCACCTATCCGCCACTCTATTCATCCATCCATCCATTTCTCCATCTCTTGTAACTGGCAAGGGCCAGTTCCTCAGATGTTCCTGGGCTCCGAGTGCGCCCGTCCAGGGAGGAAGGTGTGAACAGCCCCGAGCACTATGCAGGCAGCCCAGTGGAGGCCCTGTGGATGCCTAGAGACTTCTCGTGGTCAGCCACCACCCCTGGCTCATCATTTTCTCTGGGACACTCTAGAAAGAAATGGATGGGGTCAGGGGAGAGGGGGAAGTGGGGTGGTAGTGCTGGGGAAACACACACTCCAGCTGTCTCTCCCCACTCCTCATAAGGGAGCTGTGCTGACTTCTCCCCTCCCAGCCTCCCTGCCCTGAGGATGGCCAAAGCCAGGAGTGGGGGGCGACACACCCCTCTGCCTCTCCAGGATGGCCAGGAACAGGTCTATCAGGTCGCAGAGGCCTCACCTCAACACTTCACCATGCTCAGGTCATCCGAAGAAGCCCAGACTGGGCTCTGACTGATTCTGAAGCCCTCCAGCTCAGCCAGCAAGTCCCAGGTCAGATCTACATCCTCCCTGCTGGGCCCTTGGCCAGAGTCCCCACGTTCTGAGATGTAGGAGATGTCATGGGGTGGGGAGGGGGGGAGAAGATGGGAACTCTGGGAAGGAAGAGCCCACTGTAGAGAAGTGGACATGGTCACTCTGTCAAGGGAGGAAAAGGGGCTGGAGCCTTCCAGGAGTGACCCCTCCACCAATGGCTCTGTCCCTGTCCCACCTCTTGCCCTCGCCCAGGGTAGCAGGAGCAGGGTGATCAGAAGGAACTCCCTGCTGGGCAAGGTGGAGGCGGGTGCTGGCGTTTGGTGTGTGCTAATCCCCGGCCTGAGGTCTTCAGAGGGACCGGGGAACTTCAAGGAGGGGAAGGCAGAGCTGTACTGCAGACGAGCTCATTAGCCAGCACCCCCACCCCCCCACGAGGAGGAGGGCGGGCGGCCCAGGGAGCTTGGCGGCGGAGGCGGCAGAGAAAAGGCTGTCACTGTCCTTTCTTCCTTTTGGTACAAGCATCTCCCCGAACCGACGATTCTCCTGCAGTGACATCTCTCACGGGCGCTAATGAGATCTGTGTCACAGAGCTAATGCGCTCTGACTGGACTCTGATAGACACCCCACTCCATCAGGGGAGCCTACAGGCTGGCACTGCCCCCCAGGGCCGGGCCCCACCCAGCCACCTGCCAGCCCAGCTCTCTTGCCAAACTGTGCTGGGCAGCAAGCTCCTGAGAGGGCTCACCCGGTGACTTGCCATCCCATCTCACCTGGAGCCTGTGGAATCCCTGGTTCCTGGGCAGAGGAGCTAAGCAGCCAGGGCAGGACCACCCAGCTGGGCACCAGGGAAGGTTTCGATTGTTCGCCCCACCTGTGACGCCGGCAGTCTGCAGGGCCTCCATGTCCCAACAACAGGGGAGATTTTACTGAGGTTTCCTGTGTGGATTTCCAACAAGAAACAAGGGAAGGAGGCCCAGGCCGTGCCCTTAGGGAGGTCAAGTATGTAGGGCCTGATCATTACCTCTAACTGGGGCCTAGGGATGTATTCTGTGCGCTCACACTGGGAGGGCTAGGCAAGACCCCCAGAGGGGTGGCCCTTAGAAGATGCGTAGGATCTCCTGGATGGAAGGCAAACAGAAATCACTGTGTAGGGCTGTCGGTTTAGGAGGAGGCTGGAAACCAAGGGGCGGGGCCCTGGCTCCCAGGGCGACTGTGCCAGGGTGGCCACGCCCCCTTCCCCTTTCTTCCTCACCTGCTGCTACCGAAGCTTTGCCAAGACCTGTGGGTTTTATGTGACACTGAGAGAAACGCCAAATGTAAGCTTGTTTTTTTCCTCACTGTCTCTGCTGGCGGCACAAAGCCCAACACCAAAAAAGTGCTCCTAATTCAGCACGGTGGTAAGGATGCAGACTTTGTGCTCAGATGGTCCTGAGAGTGAATCCTCGCTCCTTTGTCTGACTGCCTGTGTGACTGCAAGTAAGTTACTCAACTGAGCCTCAGGCCCCCAATCTGTAAAACGGGGATGACAATGGCTGCCTTCATCAGACTGTATGAAACCTAAATGAGTTAATACAAAGCGCCCCAAATAATGTGAATGTGCTGTGCTGACCACTTGCTGATATGAAAGAAGGCCCACTCAGCAGTCCCCCATGGAGGCTGCCCAAGTCAAGAACGCTAGCGGAACCCACTGACACAGCCAGTCAGCAGTTCTGCAAATGTGTAGTCCCCCTCACCTGCAACCTCCTCCATGCCACCCTGCTCCCCAGGGTCCCGAGGCTGAATCCACTCCCCCAGGAAGAAGTGTCTCTCCCTGACCACGAGGCCACACTGACAGCCACTGAGTCCCCTCTCTGGTAGGCGTTCCATCCCCGATGCTCCCCCTACTGCAGTCCCCAGGGCCAAGCCCTCTCCCCATCCTGGTGACGGAGCTCAGTGGGGCAGGACCAATGCAGGTTTAGCACCTACCACAGCTCCTGAGACACAGCAGGTGCAAGGTAGCCGTTCACCACCTCCTTCCCCATGCCCATGGCCAGCTGGCTGGCCCTGAATTAACCACCACCTCCCACATACCTTACTGCATGCATCCCTCACCTACCCTCCCCATTGCCCCCTCCACTGATTGCCCTGTGGCCTCCCCTTTCGTGATTTCTCACTGCTAGTCCTTTCTACACAGACTCTCAGATGGCACTGACTGGAACCAGCTCTGACCAGGTCATTCTACCCAAACACCCCACGGCTCCCCCTCAAACAGCCCAGCCATGCACATCTATCCCAGCGGGCCCCTCCCTTCCACAGCCAAGGTCTCTGTCCTGCCTGGCCGGCCAAACCTCCAGCATACCTGCTCCCTTACTCTGTCAGCACCTCCACCACCCCAGTGCCCAGCAGGAGTCCCCGCCAGGTAAGCCCCACAGCCCTCCCCTGCCACCCATACCTTAAAAGGAGACTCAGGAGATTCCTCCAGGGGCCAGGGTCATCGGAGCTCAGCACACCCTGCCACTCCCCCCAACCCAAGGCATTGCCGGAGAAGCCAGCAGCCCCTGGAGAGGGCTAAGCTATGGGACCTGCAGAGTCCTTACCCAGAGTCACCAAGGCTGCCTCACCCCCCAGCAAGATACATACCACTCCCCACTTGGGGCTGGCAGCTCCTCACACAGTTAATTAGCACCATGTCACTGAGGACCAGCCTGAGTGGCCAGTGACAGGAGCTAACCCCTGACCCCAGGGCTGGGAAACAGTCCACATCAAACTCTTACAGTGCGACCCTTTTAGCACGCACAGTAACTCAGGGCACCGCCAGCTGAAGCTCATTAAAGCTGTCTCTTTGGTGCGAGGGCCATTAACCTCACCGCTCAAAATCTGCACCTCCCCTCCCCGCCTCTCCCAGCCCAATTAATGCCCTGCATCCTCCCTTCCTTCCAAGCACCCTCACCCACTCCTCAGAGCCAGCCAGCAGCTGGTAGGGTAGCCCCCTTCATTCACGAGTACAAGGATCAAATGCCAGGAGCCCCCCATGCCCTGGGCAGAGCAACAGAGGAGGCAGGTCTTGGAGCACCCACTGTGCACCCAGACTGCGCCAGCCATTCCCAACAGCCCAGGGAGGCAGGTGGCACTGCCTCTGGTCTAAGGTCACAGGGCCTGAACTGCTGCTAGCTCCAAAGCCCTGACTTCGCTGCCATCAGCCAGAGCCTCGGGTGGTCCCCTGGGGCCCATCCAGAGGGAAACACCTTCTTCTCTGAAGAAGGAGGGAATACTTCAAGGGTCCCCACCTAGAGCCAACATGGGTGAACAGACAAGAACATCACTGAGTCCCAGGAGGCAGCAAAGATGGGAACAAAGCACCCCTTCCTCTCAGAGACAGCCCCAGGACAGATACGCAGAAGCAGAGCACCCCGCTCAAGACTGTGTGGGGTGAATTACCCCAGTCCTGCCAGCCCCTCCGTTTCAGGCTGCTCCTCTTTCCCTGGGCCCAGGTTCTCTGGCCCCTCCCTTCCCCAGCACCCTGGCCCTGACTCATCACTCGCTCGCCGTCCGTCCATCCACCAGAGTGTCTGTCGAGCACCTACTTAGAACCAGTGTGTGTAGCGCCCGACTGCCTCACTGATTCTGGACCAGAGCTCTGATCCTGTCTTTATCTCACTCACGGACTTCCTGTCTCCTTAAAACCTCACAAAAAGCCACATTCTCTGACCTGGCATTCAAGGCTGCCTTATTTCCCCATTTATCTTCTAGCCATTTCATTCCCTAACCTAAATGTTCCACTCCAGTCACAGGAAACTACTTGCAGATGTCCAAAATTGTCCTCTCATCACAACAGGCTTCCTCCTGCCCTTGCACTTTGGTATACAGACGGCCTCCCCAAAGTTGAAACCCTTCCCCCAACTGTCTGCCTAGCAAACTCCTATTCATCCTTCAGGGATCCCCTGACTCAAGTCTCATCTTCTCTAGGAAACTTCCTGCTGACTCCGAAGGCCCATCAGCATGATAGGTTTGGGGTCTCCTCTAGGCTGTATAAAACAGCTCCTATGGGAGGGAACAGCAGTTGTGGGGGACTCCCAATTCCCCAGGCCTGATGGCCACTTCCTCTTTCCCCCAGGACCCCAAGAGAACCTTGAGGGCCAATAAAAATGATATGGGGGCATCCTCAAGTAATGAAATGTAAATGAAGAAGAAGCCCTTGGCAACTGAGGGCAGGGAAACCGTCCTTGGGGCAGCCCAGGTGTTTCTATCCCGACCCTGAGCACCCTGGGTGGAGACTGCCCAGTTCAGTCTCTGCCTCCTCCCAGGAGCTCCCTGAGGACAGGACCATCCGCTCAGCACGCCCAGCCCTAGCAGACACCTGCAGTGCCTGCGGAAAGGATGAGAGGCCAGTCTGCAGCAGGAGACTGGACACCTTTCAGTGTATCTTGCCGGTCCCCTTCCCTGTCACACCTCCACAAAGGTACGCAGGCTCTGCTAATGTGTAACATCACCCGGGAACACCCCTGCTCCTCCCCGCTTGGAACAAAGTCTATGCCTGTCAAGTACCCTGCTTGAAAATATTTGCATGCACACGTGTGCAGACACACACACCAAATAAGATGCACTGAAATGAACAAACACATTTTCTGATGGATATACACACAGGCTGATGGTTGCTTCCACAGACAGGTGCCCTCAGGAAGGTGTACACAGAACACCTTTACCCATACACACATCCCTCAAAAAGACACATTACAGGGACACATACAAACTCCCAGACACACACACAGAGACATGCAGCTTAAGGTGCCATTCACTCCCTCACAGACACACATCCACAATGATATATAAGAAGCCAGCAGAGCCTCCAGTGCTAGAACCAGCCCCCTCCCACGGAGCAATCCCCCTGAGGAGGCACCCCCATCTGGTACCCCAAGTGGCCCCTCCCAGCCCAGGCACCACTCAATGGAGGCTGCTGCTCCTACGGGGGAGTTCAATACCCTGTGGACGGAGCCATCGGTCAGAAGGACCCCGACTAATTAAAAGCTGGTGAGGTTTAAATAATTCATCTCCTTAACTCCCATTGATCGCCCAGTTTAGTGGCCACAGACTTGAAACAATATTAAACAGCCTTCTCCAGCTCCACAGGGGGTGGGTAAGCTGACATGTGCCCACCCCTCTGAGGACATCACCCACCAGAGATGCAACCCAGGGTGGGATCCCTTGGTCTGAATCCAAGGCCACCTGTGATCCACCCAAAGCCCAGACCCCAGCCTCCTCCTGAAAGTTGTTTTGAGAGAACCTTTCCAGCGGTCAGGTTCCACTCTCCCCTCACTCCACCCCTCCTTCCCCGCTCCCCCCAGCTACAGAGAGCACCCTGCTGGAGCACTAAATGAGCCCCAGAACCCCTCTGTGTGCCAGGGGACTGGGGGGTGTGGGCAGGGGACTGACCAAGCTGCCAGGGGATTGTGTGGAGGGACTGACCAATGCCGCTGTGGGGCCGGCCTATGTGTTGCAGGCTGAGGCCCTTGTTCATGTCTAGAAGTCCATTCTTGGGCCAGCAGCCCATGGCGAAGCTGTAAGCCTGGAAGACAGGAGGCAAGAGTGGTTACCAGAGGCCCTGACCCAACCCCATCACTCACCAACACCCTCAGCCCCCCATGTCTTCCTAGCAAGGGCTTATTCTCATCATGCTACTTCATGAGAGTCCTCCCTACTTGCTGGGTCCCCTTTCCACCAGAGTCCCTCCAGAAAACCCTTTCCACCTTCAGAGCTCCCTCTCTCCTGGGTGTCTCCCCATCAGAGGTCCCCAGCCCTCATGGGGTGCCCCTCACCAAGCTCCTCTCTAGAGCTCCCATTTTTTAAGATCCTCCTTCTTAAGACTCCTCCTCCCACCAGGCATCCCCTTCCATCATGCAACCCCCCAGCCCCCCATCCAGAGTCTCTGGCCCTCTGTTGGGTATTACTGGTCACAAAGACTGGTGGTGGGAGGGAGATATACTGGAGATATATTGGAGATCAATATATCCAGACTTAACTCCAAAGACAGGAAAACTGAAGCAAGAGACGAGGGGGCCAGCCAAATGCCTGTGGTCAAGGCGCTTTTGACCTGGAGGTAGGCCAGACTGTGGAGCTGAGGGCCATATAGGCCTCAACTGAAGAGGAGTAAGGTCACCTGGCCGACTCAAGCAGCTGTGAGGGGAGCACACGAAGAATGTGTGTTTGTGTGTGTGTGTGGTGGGAAGCAGATCTTGCTGAAGGTCAAGTGCTCACTTATGCATATTCAAAGCGGCCACCCATCGATCTGTACTTAATTGTTTTCCTGGGGTTGGGGAAGCAAGCGCTGGGGGCATCGATCTGTTCAGCCCCCAGCACTCCATTGCCCCCCTCTGTCCCCAGGCCACCACCCACCTCCTCCACGGTGGGGGGGCACACATCAAGCAGGGAGAGCACTTCCTCTCACATCCCATACAGGCATGACAACCAGGTATCACAGATGAGGAAACTGAGGCCCAGAAAGAAGAGACTTACAAGGGTCAGAATGCTATTAAGTGGCCCAACAGGGATTTAATTCCTATTCAGCCTGCCAGCAAGTCCCAGGCTTCTATCAGTGTGCTTGCATAGCTAGCTGACCCTTCAGACAGTACCCATGTCTTCTCCCAAGAAATCCCCAGCACCAGGCTGTCCTTCTCCCATTGGCAAGAAGGTGACAGGGTGGTTAAGACAGGGATCATTGCAAATGATGTTTGGGTAAGTTCCCAGAAGTTGGATGGTAAGTCCACTGGTGGAACTAAGGTGACTGTTAGCCATGGGCAGGCAGGCACCACAGAGCTCCCGTCCACTACTGGGCCAGGGAAGTCCCCATCCCACCACAGACTGCCTCCCAGCGGAAGAGTGCCCAGCACGGGGTCGGAAGCAGAGCACAGGAGGTTGAACACGCAAGCTATGCCAGGACCAACGGGCTGAGCAGAGGGCTGCAGGAAGATCTTGGGGATCTTGATTCCCTCCCAGCTGCAGGAATCAAGTGTCAGCCCTGTGGGCCCTGAGAGGCCAGGAGAGAGTGCACCTCAACCTCAGCTCCCTCCAGAGCCACTTTGCTTGACCACAGAGGTACCAGCCACCACCCAATTTCCCAGCCCACCCTCCCACGCTTCCCCAGGCCACAGCTGTACCCACAAATCGGGGGTTGAGCGCGAGGCTCAAGGACAGGGGAGAGGACGCTGGCTCGGAGTCGGGGCAGAGCTGGGATGCAGGCAGCAGGCAGAGCAGCTGGTGGGCGGTGCACAGCTGCGGGAACTGCTGAGCATGGTCAGGGCCGCGGCTGGAGCGCAGTGAGCCAGAGAGCAGTGGCGGGCCGCCTTTCAAGTACTTTAAAATCACTTACAAAGGCCGGATTAAACGATCAGAAATTCCATTTAATAGGACAAATAAAGAAATAACAATCTACTCTATCAGCCTGGAGAAGGCGAGCTGGATGGGTTTTCTTTCTTTTTTTTTCCCCCCCTCTAAAAAGGAAAAAGGGAAGGAAGGGGGAAAAAAGAAGGATAATGTGTGTTTACTCAAGCAAAGAAAAAAATATTTAAGTGATGTCAGGGAGAAGATTGCGGTAACTAGTGAAGAATAACACCGTCTACTTTGCTGTCAAATCACACCCGAATTTCAGTAATAGATTCTCGGCTGACACTCAATTCAATTCGAAGGTGATCCTGCTTTATCCCAGCCCATCAAATATTAAACACTTGCATTAGCAGGTGCTGCCGCTTCCCGGCTTAAAGCAGCGGGCGGGCGGCAGGGCTGCAGAGCCCCTCTGCTCTGCGTGCGGCTCGGGGACAGGGCAGCTTGGCGTTATCTGCGCGTCATCCTGAGCCTTATCGCCGCTAAGCGGGAAGACCACTTTAGATAACATTAGGCGCCTGCCCCAACGCGTCACCGTGATTAGATTATTATTATAATGATGACTCCCCAAGATCTTCTGCAGACTGGAAAGTGAGGGGGCAGCAGAGCCCAGGAGGGCCTGGCTGGTCCAGGGCAAGCCGGGGCCCACAGTGGGGAAGCAGGGGTGCCAGGCAAGGCGGCAGCCCGGTCCCGCCTGACGAATGCCTTTCAGGAAGGGCAGTCTAGCTTGTCAGAGCCAGGGCGAGATGAATTGGCGTCTCTGCTGCGGCCGCCAGTGGCATGCCCCACGGTCTACTATTCCCAGATAAGGCGTGCTAACCAATTGCTGCCGTGGCATGGCCTCAGCCAGCACTTCCTCCAGGGGCGCGGGCGGGGGCAGGGAAGGCGCGTGCACATGGGTCTGCCAAGCTCCTAATAAGAGGGATTTAATTTTTACAAATGCTGTTTCCAGCGGGGCCTTCACGTAGCAGCCAAAGTCCAAAATGATATTAAAAACGGTTAATTAAAACTGCTCTCCTTCAGCCTGGGCTCTCCCCGCGCTAGAGAACCCTGGCAGGCCTCCTCCAGGTACTGCCACGCGCCTCTGCAGAGCCGAACCTTCGGACGTGACCACCTGCCTCGTGGATCCCGCCCGAGGCACAGTCCCAGGGCACAGCACCACAGCTCCCCCCAGCTTCTACTATCGCGGGCACCCCTCGGGCACAGCTAGCAGACAGCAGAGAACACAGGGTTCTTCCACCACCTAAGCTTCTATCGGCATGTTCTGGATCTTGCTCCTGCTGCCCTTCTGGGCCTGTACCTTCAGGCCCACCACCCCCGGCACTCACTGCTAAAGTCCCTACCCCTGCCCAGATACACACACTGTTGAGCACGAGTACACACCCACACAGGCACCAAATTCTCCCTCGGGTGACTCAGCCCATCTTTCCATTCCCCATGCCCCTCCCGACGCCCTCCCTCAGAGATTACATCCATCTGTGAATCTTAGCAGAGCCTTCGCAGGAGCCCAGCTCAGGGCAAGGTGATGTGGGCTGTGTCTCAGAGGTTCTGGCTGAGGGGTCAAGGCTGGCACCAGAGAGCCACCAGAGCAGGAGGATCAGGGACGCTGAACCCTGTGGGTTGCCCACAAGGACACTGGAGACAGACAGGCCCATGCCAGGAGAGCTTCCTGAAGGGAGCGGTACTGGAGGCACCGGAAAGACGATACAGCAAGGATAAAGGAAGGTGACAGGAGCGAGCTGGATGGCACCAGGCAAGGGCTGGGCTGGGCGGCCAACGTGGAGACGTCTTGAGGTGCTGACCGTGCAGTGCTGCCGTCAGCCAAGGGGCCCGAGTACCACCTACCGCCCCCCTTTACTCCTGCCTGCTTCCTATCCCCACTCCCTCTCTCTCTTCTGCCAATCTGTGGGGCATGGGGTAAGGGACCCAAAAGCGTTCTGACCCTGAGCAGTGCTGGGCAGAAATTTGAAAGCTAGAGCCTGTGCCTGAGCCCCTGTCCCATGCTGGTTCCCAATTCTCTGGACGCCACTTCTCCAGCTGCACCTCTCCTAGCTAGTAGGGCCCCCCTGCCCAGCTGAGGGTTCCAGGCCAGAGGGTGGGGCAGGGGGAAGGATGACTGAGGAGTCCTCTCCAGGGCAGGCAGAGTCAGGGTGAAAGATGCTGGGCCTCCCAAGCCACCCACCCCAGCCCTGTGCCAGGCAAGCATGCACACTTCCCTTCCCCTGAGCTGCTGTAATTTCCATGCGCAGGGAAGCAGGTGCCGAGCTGTTCCCGGCTGGCTCTCCCCTCTCGCGGCTCTGCCCGCCTTGGCTGCTGCCCCATTAGCTTAGTGGCCAGCCATCTGCGACGGGCCTGCCGCGCAGCCCTGCTGTAGGCGCGGCGGGTGGCCCCCTGTGTAACAGGGAGCTTTGCCATTAGCGCCTTTAATATTCTGACACCTCAGCACAGCCTGCTATTACATGCAAACGCTGATCGCCCTGTGAAATTACATTGCTGGGCCCGCGAAATGGAATCGTGTATAATCAGCCTCCTCCATGCACTGTCAGTCCCATCACAAACACGGCGCCCGGCGGCTTACGGGGGCTTAGCAGCTGCGACAAGTGTATTGGGTTTAATAGATGAAGTAGCCCTCATCGGCAGCAGCATCAGATCCTTCAAAGAGGAAAGAAGAGGCATTGACAGCTGCTAGGGTGGCTCTGCCCACTGGTTCGCCACCCACCAGGGCCCTGAGAGTCGGGTGGACACAGCGTGGGCAGGGCAGCAGCTGGGGATAGAACCCAGCTCAGACCACAAAGAGAAGCACAAACTTGCAGAAAACCCAGAACTTGAAAGCTGGCAGTGGCACATCTGAGCCATCCAGCCTCCCCACAAGATCACCCTGAGGGGTGGCCTATGGCAGAAGGGCCATTTCCCAAGACGAGGAAACAAATCAAATCACCCGTGTTTCCCATAAACACCCAACAGACAAAGACAGGGAGGTGATACTCTGGAGGATCCAGGGGAGGAAGTCTGACAGACAGAACTACTCTCTAATCTTTTCTTTAACCGGACGACATGTCGATAGTTGGTAAACCAAATACCAAGGCTACAGAGATGCATGAGGATGGCGTACCCAGTAGCCCAGGCCTCATGGAAAGAGTGCATTCAGAAGTTGGTTCCCAATTCTGCCAGTTATTAGCAGTGTAACTTTGGTGATAACCTAGAGGGGTGAGATGGGGTGGGAGGTGGCAGGCAGGTTTAAGAGAGGGGACATGTGTATACCTATGGCTGATTCATGTTAAGATATGGCAGAAACCAACACAACATTATAAAGCAATTATCCCCCAATTACAAATACTTTTTTTTTTTAAGCACACCATAACTTTGGATGAGTCATTGAACCTCTGAGCCTCAACTTCCTGTACTATAAGACGGGATGACAGTTCTTTCTCCCAGGGTATACCTGAGGTCACTCAGGAACACCCAGTCCCACTGCCACCCCCAAATATTCTTTGCCATCACACAAAATGCAGACTGTCTTTGAGAATGCTATCCCTCCTTTTTCCAGGTTCAGCTTAACACTGATTATGGCAGACTGTGTTTTCCAGTGACAGTCGTTAACATTATCTCCAATCTCACATATGCTCTACTTCTGATATGACTCTGATAAACCTGCCGTCAAGAGGGGAGTCTATACCCCTTTGGAACGGGGTGGGCTTCTGTTATAACCTCAACCAAAAGAGTAATGCACAAGTAATGCTGTGTGATTGCAAGGCTATTTCAGAAATGCCAAGGCAGATTCCTCCTCATTTGCTAGAACACTTTCCCTGACCCTTGAGCTGCCTGTAAGAGGTCAGACTGCTCCAAGGCAGCCATGCTGTGAGGAAGCCCAAATCAGTCCAGGAGGAGACACCACGTGGAGAAGCCATGGGACTAGATGGAGAGAGAGAGGTGCCCGGTCAGCCTCCAGCTGCTCCACCCAAACTCTCCTGCGTTCTCCCCTCCTCTGATGTCTTTCCTCACAGTCTCCTGTAGTCTCATCTCGTGTGTGGCTCCTGCATGCTCCCTTCCTGTTTCTGTGCTCTACCGCTCTCCCTGTGTGATCTCCTCAACTCCCTGGTCTGCACCTGTCCAACTTGCACTATTTAAGTGTCAAACAGATATCTTCTATTGCCCACTTGGCATTTCCACCTGGAGTCCACTCAGGAAATTCATTTTCAATAGGGTTAAAGCCCATTTCAACATCTCCTCTCCAAAGTGTTCCCTCTCCTGGGCTCCTCAATCCCAGTGAAAACTCTTACCATCTACCTGGTCTACCAGAGATGCAGGGGGTCAGCCTTGCTCCCTTCTTCTTCCTTACTTCTCCTCAAGTCCTGGGATTGCTGCTTTATGCCCCCTAAGACTCTACTTGAGCAACTCCTTAGCCTATCTAGGGTGCCCTCTGCCTTCTCCCAGTTTTTATCCCTAATGAACACATACTCTTCTTTCAGCATTCAGTTCAAAAGTACCTTCCTTCAACTTCCCTGGTGGTCCAGTGGTTAAGAATCCACCTGCCAATGCAGGGGACATGGGTTCAATCCCTGCTCTGGAAAGACTCCACTTGCTGCAGGGCAACTAAGCCTGCAAACCACAAGAGAAGCCACCACAACGAGAAGCCTGCACACCACAAGTAGAGAGTAGCCTCTGCTCGCTGCAACTCGAGAAAATACGTGCACAGCAATGAAGACTCAGTACAGCCAGAAATTCAGAAAAAAAAAAAATTTAATGTATATACATAAAAAAGTACATTTCTTTACCAAGCCTTCCTGACTCTTCCCTTCCTTAAACACACTCCGACTCTGAGTAGCACCTGGAATATTAGATTTGTTTACACATCTGTTGCCCCATGATGTTGGGAGTCTCTTGGGGTGGGACTGTATCTGCTCTCTCTGAATGGTCTCCACTGAGGGAAGGGCATAACTCTGCCAGGCCTCGTTTTCGGAGAGGCTGCCAGTCCTATTCCATCTCCTTCAGGAACCATGGTTGATCACGCCTAGCAGAAGAGCAATTCCGCCCCGTCCCCAGCCATCCTTGGAACTGAGGGCTCAGCTACCTGGGTTAGGAAAGAAGGGGAGATTACTTCTGTCTCCTCCTTTTCTGAACTCTTTGGGCTTATGGACAGCCTTGACTCCATTTCTTCAGGCCAGCAGAGACCTGGGCAACACAGCTATAGCAGCAAAAGGAAGGACACTCCCATCAGGTGACACAAGACCCTCCTTCCTACCCCCAGCTGGTAGTTCTGTGTGTTCAGTGTTCCCTGGCTACCGACACACTTCAGGGGCACCAGAGCTGCTGCTGCCTCTGTCCATCAACAGAACCTGAGTGGGATAATTATCTTCTCTGTGTACTTAACCTTCCTGCTCACTGCCGAACAACAGGACAGCTGCCTCGAGTACATGGGACCACCACCACGGCAAAGGCAGGAGCTGTGCTACAGGTCCAGGACCCACAATTATTTGGAAGACAGCTGCCGGCTCAGTTTGATCCCTTGGGTCCTGAGTCTATTTTTAGGTGGAACGATCTCCCTCATGTTCCCAGAGCCCTTGCTTCTCTGCTGAGTCAGAGAGGACTTGGGGACACTGAGGCTTCTGGGGAGAGAAGCAGGTAAGGAGCATAAGCCCTGCTGCCTGAGCCCCCAGAGAAGAGGCTGGCCTGTCTGGGGCCCCACATACCACCAAGTCAAGGCAGCAGGTCAGCCTGAGCCAGCTGCCCAGGGAGAAAGCCACATTGTGGGTTTTCTTTGTTTTCATTACAATTTTCTCTCCCATTGCTTCTTTGGAGCCAGCCCTATCCTCCCCGGGGTGCTGAGGATTGAATGAAACACCACCCCCGGCTCCAATAAGTGTATTTCAATTACATCTGTCACTGCATAACGATATAATGATATATCATGTGATATTAAATCCATGGTAATCATATCAGGGATTTTTTTTAATCGTGCACTAATCGCATTATTACATCTCTATAATTAACAACAGGAGGTATGGAAATTCAGTTAAGGCAGAAGGCTCAACGTACTCCCCCCACCACACCTCCGCCCTAGCTCCCCCAGATTAGGACCCGATTAGGAGATGGGAACTGCAGGGCACTAGCAAGATGGGCCAAAGCTTCCGCCTCTCAGGACCAGAGCCATGGGCAGAGCCTTCAGCATCCAGGGCTGGCAGACATAGGCCAGACTGAGACCTGGGTGCTATCTGTCCTGGAGCTGCTCAGGCAAGAGCCTGGGGCAGAGGCCACACAGAGAGGCCCAACTACAAGGCAGCTGGGCCTTCCAGACCTCCAAGCTATTGCGGCACCAGATCTTCTCCTTGGGGAGGGGTGTGACCTTTCCTTCAGACCAGCAAGGCCCCCAAAGGTGCTGGTAGGGCCCAAGGCAAGCTCCTGCCTCACGGCCTCCTGCGCCAGAATTCTTCCCTCTGCCCTAGCTCTTTGTGTTGGCAGCTCTTAACATCACCAAGTCCAACAGCTGTGATGTCTCTGCCTTTTGGTCCTGTCATCCCTGAGCTGGGCAGATCCAGTTCTTCCAGGGGCCATTCCTCCCCAGTTCTCTCTCTGAAGTTTGGCCCTGAGTACTGCATGATAAGCGGGTTTCTGATAACCACTGGAGTTGTTCCCCTAGCCCCCACAAATGGTCCAAGTCCTTATGTCCTCTCCCCCAGGCCTATATGGAGAGGGGAGGGGCTTGGGATTGCAGCCTGAACTATGTCAAATGACCCTGTCTCTCCCACCCCCTTCCTGATACTGAGCTGTCAGGACTAATCCCCTCAGGGGTGTCAGAAACCAGTCTGCAAAGCAGAATTTTGTGTTTCAAGTCCAAAGCTTTGAACTTGGCATGTAACTAGTCCTCAGTGAGGGGCAGGCATTTTGCTAAGTTTGACGCTCAGAAGTCAGACAGGCCTGAAGATGAAAGAGAAAAATCATGTCCTTTTTCCTAATAAAAAGGAGACACTAATAGCAGTCAGCACTTAGGCAAAGCACTCTAAGTTTCTAAAGTGCTTTCCAAATTAAAATATAATCCTTCATCGGGCATGTGACACCACCACCACCACGGCCACCCAGCCCTCACACGAAGGCATGCGAAGGCATGCACATGCTGGCACCCAGCACACACACCTTCCCTTCTTCCCTGTGCATGCAGAAAACGGAAAAAGTGCTTCCACCTTCCTCCCAGACCACCCTCTCTCTCTGCTGGCGTGTTCATGTAACACACACCTCATGAGCAAATCCACGTGCCAAGCTCTGTGCCCAGTGCTAGAGATCAACCACGCTAGGCCACTGACTTCAAGGAGCTTCCAAGCTGGAAGGAGATACATGTCAACTCACACAGGGTGGGGGACTGAGATGCGACAAGAGCCCCAAGGGAGAAACCAGCCTTGGAGGGGAATAAGGACTAAGATGGCCTTCAATGTGACATCCAAGGTGATGTGCCTGTGGAAGGTGGACATGCAGGCCAGGAGCTCAGTTCAAGAAAGCCTTTGGAAAGCACAGGCGTGGTGCAGGAAACTGTAGGACTGGGTAAGATCACCTGGGTAGAGAATAAGCCTTTAGGGCCAACGAGGCCCTTCTTCCTCTGATGTCTGGATGGAAACTAGGAAGGCTGAACAGCAGTGTCTTGTCTCCAGAGCTAAGGCTCTCTGGGAACACCCAACATCCTAGCCTCTGCTCTCCTGTTATCTCCACCTTCACTTAACCCAGATGTGATAGGATGAAGCAGTAAAGACTTCTAGGTCACATTGACTTAGTCATGACAAACACTACTGAGAGTCTGTTATATGCCAGACCACATGTGTGAGTGAGTGAGTGCTCAGTCATGTCCGACTCTTTGTGACCCCACAGGCTGTAGCCCGCCAGGCTCCTCTGTTCACAGAACTTTCCAGGCAAGAACACTGGAGTCAGTTGCCATTTCCTACTCTAGGGGATCTTCCTGACTTTGGGATTGAACCTGCGTCTCTTGCATCTCCTGCATTGGTAGGTGGATTCTTTACCACTGTTCCACCTGGGAAGCTAGCAATATAGACACAGTGCTGTCCCCAGAAAGCTTCCAGTCTATTGGAGAGAGCCTATGTTAAATAAACAGCAACATATATAAGCACTAAGTCATAGCTTTCAGAAGGACTCAAAGAAGAAAGGCAGGCTGCTTACAGGACAGAAGAGGGGAACCTGACCTAGATGGGGAACTCTGAGGACACTCAACAGAAACTGAGTGATGGGGAGGTGACGGGGGAAAGACTAGTGCTAAGGCCTCTAGGCAAACAGCACTTAGAAAGAACCAAGTCAAGGCTAGTGTCCCCGGAGCACAGACAGCCAGCATGAGATGAGGCTATTGAAGAAGGCAGAAGATGCCGGGGCCTCAGAGGACACGATGAGGGTTCCGTACTGTTTCCTAAGGTGATGGGAAGCCATCAAAGTGTCTGCCACTGCCATGCTATGCCATCTTAGGTGCTCCAACAACACCAAAAGTTAGTTCCTTGGCACATCTAACCCTCCCTATTCCTAAGGGTGGACAGGCCTGGGAACCAGGGACCATTTTTTTTTTATCTAGAAGGAGAGAAAGAACCTGCATGAGCAAATGACCTCATTCATTCATTGTAAGATTCACACATTCACTGAAGGCCTACGAGACCCTGGCAACTCAACTGAATCCCTTATAAACCCTGTCCTCATGGAACCCACAGTCCTTTGCAGGGAAACAGATGCCAGGAAATGCATGATCACAGTGATATGGAGTGGTTAGAGAGAATTGAGGTAGAGACAGAAAGGAGGACAGTGCTCAGGCCAATCGGAGGCATCTGGAGCTCAGCACAGGCAGTGCTGTCCCTGGATCCTCTCCTCACTGCACCAGCCAGGGTGGGTGGGGAGACTGCACTCCTGACATAGACTGCAGCCTGGGCGGGGGGCAGGGGTGGCAGGAGGGCCCTGAGCGGCAGCGAACCTAAGCCAGGATCTTCCTGTTGCAAAGATGAAGGCTGAAAGGCTGTGACCAAAGCCACTGAGGAGAAGACAGACAAGCTCACTGTATCATCCAAGGATGGGGGATGGAGCACCTTTAAAACAAGCAACAGGACTTGAACAGAAAATCATTTCCCGAAATGGCAACTTCAGTCCCCAGGCTGTTTCCTCTTTGGAAAACAAGGGGCTGGAGGGTGGCGGCGGGGAGGGATAAATTAGGAATTTGATATACACTACTATATATAAAAGAGATAAACAACAAGGACCTACTGTATAGCACAGGGGACTATATTCAATATCTTGTAATGACCCATAATGGGAAAGAATCTGGAAAAAAAAATACATATATACACATAAAGCTGAATCACTCTGCTGAACCCCTGAAACTAATACAACATTGTAAATCAACTATACTGTAAAAACTAAAGAAAATGGGGGAGAGGAGCTTAATTACCTGTTTTCTTAGGTCCATTGCTGGTCTGAAATTCACCAGTTGGTTCTTCAGGCTCCCATAAGAGTCAGGCTTATTTCTGTTCCCACATCTTTGCTTATACTATTTTCCCACTTGAAACACTAGCCTTCTTCTACCCTCTCCAAGTCGAACTTCTACCCTCTCCAAGCCTTCTTGTACCCTGCCAGGACACCACCTTCAGGGAGCCTTTCCTGATTTCTCTTCCCCCCGCCTCTACGACCCACCCTGACCTCCACAGTTCATACATACCACAGTTCTCCCAACAGCACTTTGCTTAATTACCTATTGCGTATGGTCTGGAACCCTTACTTGACTGGTCGAAAGACTGTCTCATCACTTTCAACCCCTGACATCCATTTCGAGGGCAGGAGGGAAGCTCCACTGGCACAGGCCAAAGAAGCAGGCGGAAGTCTGGGTCCCCGCTCCCTCTGCCCACAGCCCTTTGAGAACTCGACAGGCCTCCACTTGAAAAGGGTGCTGAAAGCAATGATGTCTCCAAGTGCGATGGGAGATATTTGTGTCTGCTTTACCCTTGGCTTTTTGCTCCGGTTCAGGTAGGAGCGGGGTGGGCTGGCTGGCAGATCTGAGAGCGCGGCACGCCCCAGCGGGCAGGGCGCACAGCGCGGAGGAAGGCGCGAGTCAGTCTGGAGTGCTCCCCATTTATCAAGCTCACGCAGGCCGCCAGCCGAGCGAGTCTTTCTATCATTACACCTCTCAAAATCCGATTCATACCACTAATCCTGCCTTCATTCTCCCAGATTAATAACATCTCTTTCAACCTTCACAGTGTGATAAATAGACAAAGAGAGAACAAAAGGAGAGACAGAAGAGAGAGAAAGAGCTGGAGCAAGTCCCCATAATAGAGAGAGCTGAGAAAGAGGAGAGGGGAAAAAAGGAGAGCGGGCCAGAGCAGGCAGCGGCCAGAGACTGCAATGGTCTCAGAGAACCGAGAGGAGAGCGTGGCTGCGCCCCGCTATGCGTGGCGCTCTGTCCCTGAAGAGAAAGAAAGGCTCGTTAACAGCTCCTTCCTGCCTGCACTTTTGTTCAAATTCTTTTCTTCCCTTCCAATCCCTGCTTTAGGTCAAATTCCAGTGAAAATGAGTCTTCTGGCTTCCTGGTCTCCTCCCAGCCTCCCTACCAGGCCCAGGGAACCAATCTGGCCCCTGGCAGCAGGGCTGGGGCTGGGCAGGGGCTTAGCAAGGGGCGGAGCGAGCTGGCCTAAACCCAAACCCCTGCCCCTTTCCTGCTTCTAAGGCAGAAGAGGGGAGAGAACAGAGCAGAGCCGGGGCCCAGGGCTCTGTCCTGCGTAGCTCTCCAACCTAAGGCTCTACCCGGGCAAATCCAAGGCCCCAGCTGCTAGCAGCTGAGCTAGATGGTGAAAGTGGGCAGCCTTAAGCTTGCAAAACACCAAGGTGTGGCCCACACTAACACACGGGGCCTGTGGCACTTCTTGCTCTCCCTGCCCGAGTGCGCCCAGACTGGTGTCCACAGCACAGTCCCCGCCCTCCTCTCGGACAAGTGCAAGGGCCCTCTGGATGCCTGGCTGAGCTCTTCCAAGAGGATCCAGGCACTCCCTTGCTCTGGGCTCTGGAACGCAACACCATTCACATTACACTATAATTCACACTAACCTGTTGCCTTCACTCCACTAGGAGTCTGTCCTTTGAGTTCTCTAGTCCCAGGAACAAGGTGCCCATGGCGCTTCCATTCATCCTCAACTTTGCCCAAAGTAGCCCTGGCAGGAGACTAAGTCAAACAAGGTTCAAGCCGCCCTTTGGACTGAAAAAATATTCCCATGTAACTGGCAAGCTTCGCTCCGAGGCGAGGGGACAGAAGCCCTCCATGTGCACCCATTCACTTCCCAGTCCATCAGACTGGACGGGGATCAGTCAAGCTCCCTGGACCACTGTCTCAGCACACCCTCATGACGGGAGGTGGGGTGGCATACATGCAGAAGGCAGGCCTGTCCTGCCCAATCCAGCCTAGTAGGAGGAGTCTTCCATGAAAGTCAAGTCTTCTCCAAGGATGGAGCCTGATGGTGGACAGGAAAGACCCAGAGTAGTCTCACAGTAGAAAGCTGGTAGGTAGCCTGGTGATCTCTTTAGAAGTAGGTTCCTCCTAGGGAATATCTTGCAGACACCTGTCAGATCCTTTCCTCCAAAAAGCCTCCCTCTACCCTCTGCCCCAATCACAGTCTTCCTTTAGGATCAAAATGGCTGCTACCTACTCCCACCACTCACTATGGGGATCACATTGCCTCCAGTCCCAACTCTCGGGCTTGACCATTATATCTCTGCTTGGGGAAAGTCTGGAGAAAAGAAGGCTTCATAGGGACAAGTTAGAGAGCAATGTAGGTAAGAGGGTACTCCTTGGGATCAAAGCCCATTCACCAAAACTCCAGTTCTGCTGACCTTCCCTCAGCCCCATATGAGAAGGACTGTTCACATTGTCACCTGCTCCACCTGGCCTCCAGGATCAGAGTCCTATAGTAGGGAAACCCGAAAGAATGACCGTGACTAATGTTTCTCCAAGAGTCCACCTGACCAAAGGACTGAAGAGGGAGGGCAAGAAGGAGAGAGAATGATTGTCTTGGTAACCCTATAACCCACCTAGCCCACCAGTAGTACCCTGGGCTCCAGGGCAAGCTAGGTCCAGCTGGCACACAGGCCCATGAGGCCTCCAGGGCCAAGGTCACAGCAGAGTTCCAGAAGCATGGAGCTCAGGCCCTTCCTTCCCTAAGAGCCCAGAGTGCTGCAGATCAGGGAGCCTCAGCCAGTCAAGCCTGCAGCCTTCAAGACACAAGCAGCCAGCAGGCCCAGACACCCCTAAACTTGCTCTAACCAGCTCCCCCAGGGGCTCAAGAGAGCTGTCCCCCCCAAGAGTGAGACAGTTCTGGCCCTGGGAAGAGATGTCATGGTGGCCCCTCTATTCTTTGTCTTTACCCAACACACAAACCAGGGCCTCCCTGCAGCCATCCAACTCAGGGGTGAATCCCCTGCAGCAGAGAGTCAACCTTCACCCCAGTAAAGGACCTGCCAGTGGTCAGACAGAAGAAAAGTCAGCCAGACACAACAGGGTCTCCATCAGGTTAAGAAACCAGACCCGAGTGATACTCTTCCCCCAAACCAGACTTGAAAAGCTCTTTCCCTGAGTACCTGGTCCTAGAGCCCACTCTCGAGGCAGCCGGGGGCACAGAGCAGGGAAGAAGTTGGGTCCTAATGTGTAAAAAGCTCCAGCAAAGCAAAATCATTTACTCTTCGGTGCGACTGCTCAGCAGAGCTAATAAATCTTGCATGAGCAGGGCCGATTCTAATTTCCTAATATGAAAAGGCATTTGGATTGAGAGAGAGGGGGAGATAAAAGTGATTGAATCTCCAATAGTCCAGGTTACTGACAAGAAACATCCTGCTCAGCCCTGAGAGAAGGATGGCAGCGCCCGGCCGCCTGCACACACCCATCCGTTCTGCCCCCCTCTTGGCGTGATACATCTCAGTCTCTTCTATTGACAGGACGTGGCTTTAAACACAGTTACACAAGTTATCATTTCTGCCTTCTGATCAATCTGAATTTTCAGGACAATTACCCTCTTAATCAATGATTGCTATCAGCAGCCCTGCGCCTGGACGGATTTCTCAGCAAGGTAATCATGCCGCCAGGCTGGACGGCGCGTGCATAGGCAATGAAGCTCCGGGTGGGGTCTCCTCCCTCCCTCCCTCCGGAGCCCCCATATCCCAGCGCCACTGCCAGTATCGAGGACAAGCACGGCAAAGTGTGAAGGCCACTTCAAGGAGTGATGGGAGTAGAGGACGGGAGGGAGGGGGGCCCAGCCGCCCCGCCAGCCTTCCAGACCACCCGATTACGGAACAAACCTATTAAAACCCTAGATTTACTGCCCACCATGCTGATACATCTCCACATGCCCTCCTGCCATCATTCCTACCTCCTAATTAGCCTAATAAAGCCCAATTCTAATTATGGGCTCAAACTATTAGGGTGAGTAAGTGCAAAGAAAAGAGAAATATTGGTTTTACTAATCTCTCAGAGGCTCTTGGTTCCAGAAACTCCTTTTCTTCTACACATTCAGTTCACATGGGCTCCTGACTGGAATGGCAGGGGTAGCCTCTCCTCCTGCTCAGAGGTCCGGGCATCTGGAACAGTCAAAAAGCCAGCCTGGCCTGGAGCCAGGAGGCCACCCAGCCCCACACTCTCTCCGGGGTACTTCCACAGAGTCAGCCCTCCATATAAAGCAGGGCAGGGCCCCTCAGGAGAAGAGGGGAGGGAAGGAGAGGATGGAGTTGGTCTCTGCCTCAAGGTCAAAGTTAGCCAGACGCTATATCTGCCATCATGGGGGTAACTCAATTTCTCAGATGACCTGTTGTTGCATAAAGGATCTACACCAGAAAGGCCAACGGTGGAGTGAAAATGGCATGGTCCAGGACACTGACACATCAACTTATGCTTCAGCGTGGGTGGCAGATACGAGTTATACCCGGGTAGAGTAGGTTATGGGATTAAAACAGGTCCTCACAATTTGCTATTTCATTCTGAGGGGGAAAGAGAATTAGAAAGCATGGATGTATTCACTTTCTGACATTTACTGAGTGCTAACCATGGGCTGTACTTTGGCCACCTCATGCGAAGAGTTGACTCATTGGAAAAGACTCTGATGCTGGGAGGGATTGGGGGCAGGAGGAGAAGGGGACGACAGAGGATGAGATGGCTGGATGGCATCACTGACTCGATGGACGTGAGTCTGAGTGAACTCCGGGAGTTGGTGATGGACAGGGAGGCCTGGCGTGCTGTGATTCACGGGGTCACAAAGAGTCAGACACGACTGAGCGACTAAACTGAACTGAACTGAACTGAACCATGGGCTGAATGTTGGGGATACATCAGGGAACAGTAGAGAAGTGACCCTTACTCTTAGGAGCTCACAATCTCCTGGGAAAGACAGACAAGTGTCTGCAAAACAAAAGAAATGAAACAAATCTGCTCACAAATGTTCATAGCATCATTATTTAATAGCCATAAGGTGGAAACAGCTTAAATGTCCATCAACTGATGAGCACATAAATAAAATGAGGTATATTCATACAATGGAATATATTATTCACAATAAAAAGAAATGAAGAGCTGATTCATGGTGCAACACGGATGACCGCTGAAAATTATGCTAAGTGAAAGAAGCCAGAAACAAAAGGCTACATTTAAGAAATTTCCAGAATTGCAAGAATAGGCAAATTTATAGAGTGAAAGTAGATCAGTGGTTGCTTAGGACTGGGGTGTTTGAGGGGAAATGGGAACTGACTGCTAGTGTTTTAGGGGTGACAAAATGTTCTAAATTTAAATGATGATGATGGTTGCAAAACCCTGTGAAGATACCAAGAAACACAGAATTGAAACTATTTATTTATTTATTGGCCACACTACATGGCACCTTAGTTCCCTGACCAGGGATTGAACCCACATCCCCTGCAGTGGAAGTGTGGAATCTTAACCACTGAACCACCAGGGAGGTCCCTGAATTGAAACACTTTAAATGGGCAAATTGTATGGTATGTGAATTATATCTCAATAAAGCTTTTTTTTTTTTTTTTTTAAAAACATGTACAGTAGGATAGAAGTAGTACAGGCTCACCAGCAATGAACAGCGCCAGGGAAAGCTCCAGCACAGAGCCTGACCGTGTCTCAGAAACTCGAAACAGGTGTCTGAAGAGAGTTACCAATAGGACAGGGGGAAAGTCTGCACAGAGGATAGAGTTAGGTTGTGAAAGGTCAGCAGGAGCTCACAAGACAGGAATGAAGGAAGGGACATCCCATGAAGATGCAGCCAATGTGAATAAGGCCTAGAAGTGGACAGTCACATAGACATTCTTGGTATTACTGGAGAGGTACATTCAGGGGCCAGGGAGCTTGTACTTTATTCAGGAGGCACCAAGCTTTCTCAAGCAGAGAAGTTAGGTGATAAGTACAGGATAGCTTGGGGTCTGATGGTTCAGGTAGGAGAAATAACACGTCCAAGTTGCAAGGACATGTTTTTGGAGTCAGATATCCAGGATTTAAAATTCTTCAATTCTTCTTCAAATACACTCAAATAACCAGCATGTGCTGGGAATTTGCTATTTTGCTCACTATTTTATCCCCAGTGCTTGGCAGAGTGCCTGACCTAGTAGGTGCTCAACAGCCATCTACTGAATGAAAATGAATGAACGGATGGCTATGTTGAATTCAATCCCATTTGCCAAACGTTTATTGAATACCTACTGTGAAGCTGGCACTCTGGTTACACAGAGTGAGCTCTTCAAGGGTAGGGACCCTGTCTGATCTCTGATCTCTTCTGTCGTACTGCCTTACACAGGTTCTGTTTGGCATAGGGCAGGTGCTGAAGTCAATGTTAATTTCCTTTCCTCTCCTGGTCCAGGAGGTTTTCCTGAGACCCAGTGATTCTTGGAGAGGCGTGGCCTGAATACTTCACCGTGGTTGGCGAGAAAAGAGAAGCTGAAGCTATAAGGGTGGAAGGAGCAGAGGGTGATGCCCATGGTATTTATCCCAAAATCAGCCATGGTGCTCAGAAAGCCAGGAGGCAATCCGAGTTGTCCAAGTTAGTAAAGGACTGAGCAGGAATGAGATTGTTCCCACAGCGCATCCTCAGAACCCTCTGCAGACCCCCCTGCACCCGCAGCAGCAAGCCTCCTCGCAGGGAGCCAAGCACAGGTAGGGTGGGAACAGAAGCTCAGGACTTGCAGGTGGAGGAGGGAGGAGGAGGGGAAGATCTAGTCCTTTTCTCCTGAGCACCCTGTCCTGTCCCTGGACAGCTGCCATTTCCATACCTCCCCTCTGGTCGGGAGGGCCCTTCAGCTCATGGCTGACCACAGTAGGAAGGGGGCTCCTCCATCTCCCAGCCCTCAGGCCTCTCCCCTCCCCTCCCTTTCTTTCCCTCCCTCTCCTTCCTGCAGAGCTTCCCTCGAGCCATAAAAATAAAATAAAACACAAACACCCACAGTCCAGGAGGAGGGCGTCAGACAGATAATGGGCATTTTATATCTTTTTATGACACTCCCCATAGGCAGCTCGGCAATCACAGCGCAATAAAGGCAGGCATGCAGCTTGCATAGTTAAACAACTGCCGGGTAATTAGGCACAGCAAACACTCCACTGGGGAGGCCGCAGGGCTGCCCTGGGATCTGCCTGCAGCCCGCCCTCCTGCTTGCAGCCACGTAGGTGCCAAGCCCAGGCCTAGCACCAGCAGACTTGGTGGTGGTGCAGAGGACAGACCACTGGCTGCTGCCATGTGCATACTTGGCCTCACACCTGTGCATGGTCACAGACACACCTGCCCACACCCACACACAAGCACTTCCTGAGCAGCTAGCTTGGACCTCATCTCCCCAGAAAGGCCGCTCCTCTCTTCCAAGTCAGATAGCCAAGGGTCTAGAGAGGGCCCTGCTCTAAGACCCTTGAAGAGGACCCAGGCCTGGCTGCAGCAGGGGCTCGCTCCTGCAGGGAGCCCCGAGCTTCCTGAGCTGCATAGGCAAGGGGACATCTGAGCGCACAGGAGTGATTACATGGGCTCTTTCTCCTGTAAACGCCAACTCAGTACAGCGCTGGATTCAAATGAGTTTTTTAAAATACACTCACACACACCATACACACATTCCTATTACTTCATTTACTACCTCTACTGTATTTCCCCCTATCTGCCTTGACCTGTCCATCTTCCCTCCTAGATCCGGAACTCTGTACAGTGGAGAGCAGGCCTGATTCATCTCTGAGTCTACATGTCCTGAGGCACAGGGCTGCGTTGAAGAATGGTGAAGAATGGTGGTAAGTGAGGTGTTAATTGAGATGAGCTGGCCCAGGCAGAGCGCAGGTCACTTGCTACCTGAGGCTTAGGTCTAGGCTGATCGAAACAACCAACAGAGACAGAAGCCCTCACCAGGGCTGAGGCAGCTGCACTGAGAGTCCACCAATACCCATTCTTCCTCTAGTGATCCAGTCAATCAAATTCAAACTTTCAGGGAATGAATGGCTAATTAATGAAACAGAAGAGGCAAAACCCCGCTCCAATCCAACCTGAAGATTGAAACAGACTCTAGGAGCCACAGAGATCAGCCCTGAGTAGGCTGGGGAAAACTTAAGCACCAACCCTATACCACTCTTTCCTCAAAGGGAGCTGACAGCAGGCCAGGTGAGCTCACGGAAGGGCCTTGGGTTAACCCAGCACAGACCCATATGAACGTGAACCCAACCCAGCTACTTTTCCTGGTGTCTATCTGGCCATCACTCCCTGTCTGCCAAGGATCACAGGCCAGAGGAAGGGCCTGGGCTGTACCCTGCCTTTAGGGTACTGAGAGGCCCCCTCCCACCACCTCCTATAGAAGCAGGGTGACAAGCTTCTCCTCACCCCATATTCTCATGGAGAAGCCACCCAAAGCCTCAGTAGCATTAAGCTCCAGTCCAGGTCACCCCAAACTCTGGGATGACCAGCCATCCAAACTCCTTCCCAACATCTGAGTCCCCAGCTCTCCTGACCTAATGCCAGGCAATACCTTGCCTTTCCTGGACCCTCAGTTTTTCCCAATAGGATACAGCAGTAGCCCCAAGGCTAGAGCTCAAAGTAAGTAAGAGTCAAAGAGGGACTTCTCTTGCCTTTCTTGTATCTGTCACATTTTTTGCTGGGAGCAAAAAGAGGAAACCTCAGGTCCCATAAATGATCTCAGGATGGCAAAGGGAAAAGAGAAAGATCACCTTGCTCAGCTTCCTTATTTGTTAGATGAGGACACTGAGGCCTCAGAAAGGGCACGAGATGCAACGCTAGAGCCCACGTCTTTATCCTCTAGCTTCGAATTCAGTCCAGGGTTCTTTGTATTGCACCATGCTGTCCTCTAGAGACAAGGGCTGCATCTGCACAGCTCCAGGTGGAGTCAGACCACAGGGCCCATACCCACGCCCTCCCCTGTATTCCCACACGAGGGCACATACACATAGTAGAGTATACACACACGAGTCTCCCCACAGGAGAAATACAAGATCCACATCTTTAATCACATATAGATGTGCAAGTACACATGTGCTCACTCTCTGACACACCGATTCCCATTAAATAGGTGTCATTCCCAAGAGATCTGGAGCATGAGGCCGAACTCTGTCCTTCCCCAACCACTGCCTCATTGGCCATACAATTAGGAAGGGCCCGTGTGTGTTTGCCCAGACCTCCAGCCCAGGCCTCCAGCCCAGGCCAGACCAGAGGAACTGCCTTCAGGTAATATCTGCTATGGGACTAGTCACAAGAAGAAAGTCATGGAAGGAGAGAACCTGGATTAACATCCTGGTCATGTGACTTTGAGCAAACTTCTTCATGTCTCTGAGTCTCTACTTCAGCACCCACAAAATAGGGACAATGGCCCTGTCTTGGGGAGTAGCTGTGAGGACTACATGTACAAAGCGCGTGGAGCACAGAGCCTGGCTCCAGCTGGGACTCTATTACTGATACTAACAGACGTGACCACACCTGCCTTTCCAGAGTGGACTGCAGGGTAAAACAGCAGCTGGGAGACAGGGCTGTGCCTCCTGCGTTCAAGGAAGTCTCTGTGCCCTTTTCTCCCCTTTTTTGTAAGTCCTCCCAGTTTCCAGGGTCCAAAGCAGCAACAACAACAATACAAGAAGGAAGGAAGCAAAGAAAAAAGGAATGAACCTGTGAGAAGGCAGAGTAACTAAGGGTGCCCTTGGCTTCTCAGACTTCACACTGAACTCTGATGAGCCCACCTCTTCCACAGTATCTATGCCTCTACAAGCCTCCTGACATCCCCTTTGCTCACCTCACCAGGTGGACTCAGAGAAGCAGCAGACCTGGTCCCTTCCCTCAAGTGGCTTACGGTCCTGCACACGGACAGACCAAACCACACACAGTAGCCAAGAGGCATGGGCCAAGAGCCCCTGGCCCAAGGGTGAGAGTACAGGCTCTGCAGTCTGGATGCCAAGGTTCAGATCCAGTCTCCAAACACACCCAGGACAGCTCCCCACTCTCCCCTACTCCAGAGTGGGCTCGGAATTCACTTCCTCAAAGACACAAAAGAAAGACAAAGGAGGCTCAGGGTGGGACCAGGACCAAGACGCTGTGTCATTTGACAGGACACTGACTCTGAGCAGCAGCCAGCGAGAGGCACACAGAGCAGGGGCAGGCCTCAGGGTGAAGACCTGCCATGGAGGGCACTGCAGGCCACCCCCAGCTGGAGGTCGACTTGTAGCAGCTGCAGGGGAACCTCACAGAGGAAGGAAGGATCCCAGCTGCCCTGAGCTGACTCCTCTCCCTTCCCCCTCATGGCCACACCCACCAGGGATGCAGAGCAAGGCAGGCTGGCTCCCTGGTTGAGGCTGTGCTGCGCTGCCCAACCCCATGCCACATACCAGCACTCGCCTAGAACCTTGATAAACAGCACCTAATTGATTCCTCACTCTGTAATTTCCTATGTGTTACTGTAAGGATTCTGGGGTCGTCTGGCCAAGCAGTCTCAGACTGTTCACAGCCAATAATGCGACAAGGCCTAGTGGCCTCTTTCCCTCCCTGCCATCCAGGCCCACAGGCTCTTTTCCCTCACCTGCACGTAAACACTGCAGCTTCCTGGAGCGACTGCCCCACTATTAGAAGGCAGCTGAGGCTGGCTCCACCCTAGACCACGGGAAATGGTTCCTTCCTGTGCTCACTTGCTTTCTCCTCCACTAAAAGGCATACACACGGCTGGCCCACATCGTAGCTTAAAAAACTTGAAAACTACTGTTTGTAGTTTCCAAGTGCAGCAAGCTCCTTCCCTCCAGGCCTCTGCTCACATGGGCCCCATTTTGACTCCTGAAAACTCTTGTGTCTTCCAAGGCTCACCTCCAGTCTCCTCAGTGAAGCTTGGCTGACTGCCTCTCCCACACCCCAGGGGAAACACTGGTTTGCACTGGAGGCAACAGGGCAAATCAGTTTTGACCGTGGTCCCCGGAGTCGACTGCCTAGATTCAGGTGCGTAACTATATCACTCACTGGCTGCTGAATCCTGTGGAAGGTACTTGACTGCTGTACCTCAGTTTCCTCATCTGATAGCACTTAACTCAGAGCTGTTTGAGGACTGAGTTAATTTATAAAAAGCATTTAGAGTGGCACCTATTTGTTATTATTAATTAACTCTACAAGTGAGGAAAGCAAGGACTGAGAAGGTAAATAGCTTGTCCAAGGTCACAGCACAGCGAGGTGGCAGAGCCAGGAACTGCCCGAAGGTGAATGTGACTCTGTACCCATGAACAGCCAGGCACGCTGGTGGCGGCTGGAATCCAGGACATGAGATGACAGACTCTGTTCCTTGGCATCAGCTGAGGGTCAGTCAGTCCGAGGATGGCATTCGGCTCCTCCTCCCTGGGCTCACTTGAATTTTGCTGGAGGAACCCCTCTTTCCTAGCTCCTGCCCACAAAGGCTTGTATGTCTACCTTGAACTCCTGTCTCTTTGCCCCTCGTGGCCTAGGTGCCTTGTCTCTGGTGCTCTGTGTGAGGGCAAGGGGGGAGCAGAGGCGCGAGCTATCACCTCATGCCCAGGACAACTCTCGGAGTGGGTAATGTTCTTACTGTTTTACAGAGGACGATACTGAGGCTGAAAGAAATGAAGTGACTTTCCTAAAATCTCACAGATAGTAAGTGGGCAGAGTCAAGATTCTAAACCACGCCTACTGGACTGCAGAGTCTGTGTGTCAGATACTGGTATCTCTCATAGTCAGAGAGGTTAAGGAACTTGCCCCAGATCACATAGCTGGCTGGCGGTAGTATCATCTGGTGTGAGCCAGACTCACCTGGCTCTGAAGCTCTTTCTCTTGCGCCAGTGGTCTCTGGTCTGAGCCACATCCACAGGGCCCAGTGTATGCATCAAGTATCACCTGAACACTAAGTGAAGGGTAAGTGTCAGCTACGGCCACACCATTTGTCTAGGATGATGCAGCTAGCATTGTAATTAAGAAAATACAAGCTCCTTTAAAAGCCAAGCAAATTCACTGCAGCTTCTTTCATTATGCAATTTTATCACTGCTGCTGCTGCTACTGCTATGTCGCTTCAGTCGTGTCCAACTCTGTGCGACCCCATAGACCGCAGCCCACTAGGCTCCTCTTTCCCTGGGATTCTCCAGGCAAGAACACTGGAGTGGGTTGCCATTTCCTTTTCCAATGCATGAAAATGAAAACTGAAAGTGAAGTCGCTCAGTCGTGTCCGACTCTTAGCCACCCCATGGACTGCAGCCTATCAGGCTCCTCCGTCCATGGGATTTTCCAGGCAAGGGTACTGGAGTGGGTTGCCATTGAAAGACCAAAAGCAATGTCTGTGAAGTTTTCCAACATTACTAAGAGCCCCATGTGCTCTGTCTGCCTACCTCCCTAAGAGCGCTCCAAAACCACACTTAGTACTTTTCTCAGGTACTTTCCTGATCCTCAGTCACAAACTACAATACAGAAGTGCCTTTTGCGTGAAAGAACTGTCTAAAGGTCATTAACATAAACAGGAGGCACAATCCTTTCCAGGTCTTGAGTCCCATGAGTATTAAGAAGTAGTGTAGTCTCCAGCAAAGAGGACCCAAGTCCTGAGCTAGGGAGGGAAGGAAGGAAGGACGGAGTCAGGGAAGTGAGCTTCTGCCTTTCCTATCCGGGCCTCCAACTCCTTCCCCTTGCCCATCTGCCGAGGAGACATGGTGGGGAAAAGACCAATACCTATGTGGGTTCTAGTCCTAGCTTTCTCTCTTTCTGGCTGTGTGCCCTTAGGCAAATTACTTAACTTCTCTGTTTGTCTGGGAAATCTGGCAGAGGAATGGGCATCTGGACTCTGGAGCTCATTAGTCTGGTGTTAATATTCAGTGTGGGTTCAATGAGTGCTTGTTGACACCTAGTGTGTATGTACCAGGCCCAGTGCTGAGCATTGGACATACAGAGATGGGTGGTAAGTAGGCCTCTAGGAGCTCGTAGTCTAGTAGAAAAGACAAACATGTAAGCAGATGATTACAAGATCATGTGATATACTCATTACAAAGTACTGAAGCCCTCCAGAGAAGGAGGTGATTTACTATGTCTACCAGAATCGGTGAAAGTAAAAGAGGAGAGGGAAAAAGTCGGCTTAAAACTCAACATTCAGAAAACTAAGATCATGGCATCTGGTCCCATCACCTCATGGCAAATAGATGGGGAAACAGTGGAAACAGTGACAGACTTTATTTTCTTTGGCTCCAAAATCACTGCAGATGGTGACTGCAGCCATGAAATTAAAAGGCGCATGCTCCTTGGAAGAAAAGCTATAACCAACCTAGACAGCATATTAAAAAGCAGAGACATTACTTTGCCAACAAAGGTCCATCTAGTCAAAGCTATGGTTTTTCCAGTACTCATCTATAGATGTGAGAGTTGGATTATAAAGAAAGCTGAGTGCCAAAGAACTGATGCTTTGATTTGTGGTGTTGGAGAAGACTCTTGAGAGTCCCTTGGACTGCAAGAAGATCCAACCAATCCATCCTGAAGGAAATCAGTCCTGAATATTCACTGGAAGGACTGATGTTGAAGCTGAAACTCCAATACTTTGGCCACCTGATGTGAAGAACTGGCTCATTGGAAAAGACCCTGATCCTGGGAAAGATTGAAGGCAGGAGGAGACGGGGATAACAGAGGATGAGATCGTTGGATGGCATCACCAACTCGATAGACATGAGTTTGAGCAAGCTCCGGGAGTTGGTGATGGACAGGGAAGCCTGGCGTGCTACAGTCCATGGGGTTGCAAAGAGTTGGACACAACTGAGCGACTGAACTGAACTGAACCAGAATTGGGGTGGCATCAGAGAAGGTTTCACAGAAGAGGGTTTTGAAGGATAAACAGGAGTTCCCCCAACACTCTAAAAAGGAAAAGGAATGTAAGCAAAGGGAACAGAATGAGCAAAGGGAAGTGAAAGTGTCCTGCCTACTGGAAGAGCAGCAAGAAGTCTGATACAGCTGGAATGTTAGAGGAGAGGAGCTATGAAGACAGGGATGCTGCCATGAGCTGCATCTTCCAGGCCTTGGGTACCATGCTCAAGAGGAGGGATGGACCTCCCATACCTACCACCCTCTTGGCTCTGGTGCTCTTCCTGTCAAAACACACACACTGCAATTGCACCCTTTCCTGGGTCTTTGATTTAAGAGTTCCTCTCCTGGCCCTGACAGTAAGGCATTTCTGTCCCACAGATTATAACTCACTCTGGGCTATTATTCAGCTCCCCAGCCTTGGCCCTGCTGCAGTTAGTCCAAACATAATATCCTTCATGCATATATTATCTGTCTCCCTATTATCTGGAATCATTCCGGAATTAAATTTCAGTCCTGCAATATTGGCTTCAGGAGCGGCACGCTTTATGGGCTAGTCAAAGGTTAGAATACCAATCAAAATAACAGTGCCGATGCAGCGAGACATTTTAATATTCCAAAACCCGGTAATTGTAAAAGGACATAATATTTTTTCCCTGATTACCCCAAAGGCAACACATGTTAACAAGGCGAAGGAAGGAGTGAAAGAAATTTCAGAGTTCAGACAGCTGTTAAGACATATTTAAAGGAAAAGCCTAGGCAGGGCACTACGCCATGGGGGCAGGGAGATGTGAAGAAAGAAGACAGCCTCTCCAGCTCCAGCTACCCCGACTCCAAACACAGCACTGGTTCCTCTGCCACCTCTGGGCTTCGTCCCAAGAGCTCATTCCCAAGGGGCGATGTCACAGGGGATGGGACGAAAGGAGGAAAGCTCAGGACGTGGAGTCTTGAGGCCCAGGTTCCAGTTTCAGCTCTTCAATCCAAAGCCTCCAGCCTCCAAGCTGACCCCTCCCAGGGCTTCAGCTTCGAACCCCATGGCAAATGCTCCAGGCTGCTCTCCCACCCGGCCTCTCCTTGTCCCTGCCCGTGCCCCTGCCTCTCCCAAACTTCCACCTGGTGCTTTGTGTCCTGTTCTCGCTGCTAGAGGCCTTCATCTACCTGGCCGCAGAGCTAGTTCCCCTTAAGACAGCGGCCTGTGTGACGCTGTCAACACCCCACGGACAGTGCTCTGTACTTCAGATGATGCGGAAGACCTGGGCCACAGCCCCTACCTGTCTGGTCCTGACCACTGAGTGGTCCAGAAGCATCCATCTTGGTGTGAGCCCTCCTCCCTCCAAAATAAGACAAAACAAACACCCGGCAGGGCCCCTACATCTTCACGCCTCTCTTGGTTTCTGTTTTTGTTTTGTTACTGTTTTTTCCAAATCACCCCAAAAAGGGGCTCTGCAGCAGGCACCAGGCAGCCACCACTATATACAGAATCCCAGCCTCTGTCAGGCTGCCTATTACTGGAGCAGCTCTCTCACCACAGCACCAAAAAAGTGACCTGACCGGCAGAGTTCCAGACCCTTTCAGTCCTGACAGCTTCCCGGCTAGCTCAGCCCGCTCACTGGAGCCTCCCAATCTGCACCATCCCGACCTGCTGACCTGCCTATGGCCCCCAGCGAAGAACTTCATTAAAGCCGAGAATTTATTCCTCCATAAGCCCTTAATTTATTACTGCGCTGATTGGGACTCTGAATGCTCCAAGGTCAGGAAAAGTCGTACTCAATCGTAGACACCAACCCTCCCTTCAGCAGTTTCTCCTGCTGTCCACTCCCAGGGGAGGGGGGAGACAGAAATGCTTCGTGCAGGGACCCAAGAAGGTCTCCTCTCCCTCCTTCAGAGCTGGCCCAACCCCATCCCCTTCAGGGCACCCAGCACTGTGGCAGGGTGTGTAGCACAGATGGCAGAGGGAAAGTGGAGCAGCGACCTTCACAACCTGCTTCATCCGAGTCTGTCAAATTCTAGGTGACCTCCAACCCTACAACTTCTCAGCAGGACTGTCTGAGCCCTGTCTGCCAGGACTGACTCAGAATCCTCCTAAGGCTGCCTGCCGGCTTCCCCAAAAGCCCATCCAAACAGGCCCAGGCATCAGAGGGAATTCCAGACCATTCGTGAATGTACATGCATACACTTGCATGGCGTGGCTGACCATACATGAAGTGCTTATTGTGCAGGCATGCACTATACATACATTTATACCAATGTGTCCTGCAGTGAACATATACATATTATGTATGCATATGTACATATACACGTATTCACATCCTTTGGGACCTACCCATTTCTTGATCTCTTATTTACAATAACATTCTCCTCCACCTAATCTTAGCCGCCCGCCCCTTTGGGCACAACTCGGAGCCTACCAACACCTAGAATCACCCCATCTCTGAAATCACTGATTCAGACGTGCCGCTTTCCAACCACAGTCTTTTATTCTTCCATCTGGCATGCTCCACTATACTGGTTTTTACCTGTCCCTCATCTTCTTGGGACCTATCTACTTTTTCCATATCTGTCAGGTCCCCTGCTGTCTTCTCTTCCTTCAACATCCAGCTTAAACTCCACAGTCCATCCTGGCAACCACTGTCTTGACAAAATCTTCAACTGTTGCTTTCGTCACACCTCTTGGGAGTCAGTCTCCTGTGGATGAATGTAAATGTCTGCTTTCTGCATGCGCACAGCCAGGCAGCTGAGCTCTGCTAGAGAAAAGCCACACAGCGGAGCAGAGAGGCTCCACTGTGAATTAGTGTCGCCGACATCAACTGGACCCTCAACACTGCCTATAAATCCCACTGAACTTCTCAAGTAAAGCTCACACTGTTATTCTTTACTACAACTATAGCAATCCTTTTCAACTTTCTGCCAACCTTCCCAGCCCTCCCCTATTCATTATTAGCAAACAACTGATCTATTTCACAGAGAAAAGCAAAAGCCATTAGAGGGAAACTGCCTCTTGTCACCAAATCCACAAGCCTACTCGCACCTGTCTGCACTTCTCCCCGCATCACAGTGGAAGAGCAGCCTTCCCCTGAAGACAGTCAGTGTCAAGAGACTGGGTTTTCCATCCCTTCTCCTGTCACGTTCTTAGAGACCTCCCTCACTCCTATATTTCAACCTTTCTTCTCTAATACACAAATGAGAACATACATCTTCCATCTTAAAACACAAAACTTGCCTCGATTCCACAGCTGCCCCACCACAGCTCTTATACTCCCCTTCCCTCCTTCAAAGCCACATTTCTGAAAAAATTCAAATTTCTCTTATCTCATTTACTCCCCAATTTGCTCCAATTTTGACCCATCCTTATCATGCCATCAAGAGGTTTCACCAGGGTCGCCAAGGTCCTTGAGCCCAGGTCTGGCACTTGTATTTCAGTCTTTACATCATGTGGCCCCCTTTGAACTGACTGATCCTTTTTTTTCCAGAAGATACTCTTTTTCTTTGGTTTCTGTGATCTCACCCTCTCCTGACCTACCTCCTCTTCTGCCATCCTTTCACTGTCTTTTTTCACTCTGTTTATTCTCTTCGGCACAGATGCAGGCAAAACTAAATTTAAGTTCTAACTTGGTTGTGTACCAAACTGAGATGCTGAGCAGGTTTCGTCATCACTCTGTGCCTCAGTTATCTCAACCTTAAAATGCAAAAAATGACAGTAACTACCATACAGAGTTGTGAGAATTAGATAATGTAGGTACGTGAGCACACAGCACTCGGCATAGCACTGTGCAACACAGACATAACGTGAGCTCTATAAGCAAGCTAGGAATTGAATGCCCGGCTCAAGTAAAAAAAAAAAACACACATGAAATTAATTGTAAGAATATATTTTATTTAACTTAGTATATCCAAAGATTATCATTTCAATATGGACTCAGCATAAAAAACTATTAAAGAAGTATTCTGTATTTTCTCATACCAAGTGTGTAATTTGCACTTACAACACATCTCAACTGAGATGCTAAATCTTCATCAGAAATACTTCAACTGTATTTAGATTTTAAACAATTAACAGTTGAAAATACAGATTTACCAATCCAGTTCTAAACATACTTAAAAGTTCTTCTTGAAAGTTTTCAACTTATGTTTAATTAAAATTAAATAACATTTAAAATTTGTTCACCAATCACATTAGCTACATTTCAAGTATTCGATTGCTATAGGTGACCAGTGGCAACTATACTGGACACTGCCAGGTCTAGCACACAGAATACAACCATTAATTAAGAAATATTATTACCATGAGTGACCACTCCCCCTCTGCCTCTAGTTCTGACTCTCCCTCCTCTATGTATCAAACACTGATATTTCCCAGTGTTCTGTACTAGGCTCTCTTTTCTTCTCATCTTAATCACTCCATTCCATGGCTTCAATTATCACTCGCACACCAATAATGCCCCCAAATCTGCATCTCTTATCCAGACCTTATCCCTGAGCCCCAGGACTATATATTCAAATACCTTCTCAAAAGCTTCACCAGAATGCCTCAATGGCATCTAACTCAACATGTCCCACACTGAATTCGCCTTCTCTTCCAACATCTACACTTCTTCTTCCACTATCTCGGTAAATTCATTCCAATTCTCCCAGTTGCTCACATCATAAACCTTGAAGTCATGATGGTTTCCTCCTTCATCCTCAACCCTCACAGCCAATCGGTCACCATTTCCCATCTATTTTACAGTTAGTTCTGCTCTAACACTGATTTTGAAAAAGCAAGCTTGTTCCACTGCAACTGGAGTATTAGGGAACGATTCAGCATAACACACACTGTGCATTTATGTGAGACTCTGTCCATAAACAATATAGGATAAACTCAGGAAACTACACCCAGCTGAACAGAGCTGTGCAAGAACATACAAAATGCACACATCCCAAACACATACCAGCTACCTGGACTACCACTTGTGCTGCAAGCCACATCTATCTGGTTACAATCTTTGGTTTCAAAGAACTCTCGTTCCGCCACTTCATAGTAACTCACAAGCTGCAACCCTTCTCATGCTCATTTCCATGCAAACTTCAAGTTTTCTTCAAGGTAAAAATGCCATAGTTATTGTAGTATTTGTGTATTTCTTAATCATTTAATGCATGTAAAGTCATACTACCCATAGTTTTTATTTTATTTTTTTAATTAGATTCCCATCTCTTTTCATGTACCTCTGATGAAGCTTGTGAGGACTCTGCTCCTAAGCCCATTTTTACTGCACAGCTTTCCACAGCACGGCGATCTGCAGGGAGGCGTATGTTCCACCACAGGAGAACTGACTGTACCATTTAACACTCCAGACTCAGTCCATTTCTCTACATTTTCACTGTTGTCACTTCAATCCCAGTAACTATCATCTTCCACCTGAACTAAGCAATGGTCTAATTCCATGGTTCTCAAGTAGGTACAGTACCTCCCCACTCCAGCTTCGTCCAGGCCACTGGAAATGTATGTTTGTTTGGCGGGGGGGGGGGGAGGGGGGGGGTTGGCATTTTCAGTTGTCACAGTGAATTGGAGAAGGGCACTCTCCTGGCATCCAACAAACAGGGGCTGGGGATGCTACGAGTTCAGCCATGCTGCCCACACAATGATCTGCCCATCCCAACACACCAACTACAACTCTATTACTGGCCCCCTGTTTCTACTAGCTCTCTCTACACTGCAGCCTGAGAGGTTTTTTTTCCAAACGCAAATCAGATGATGCCTCTCCTATCTTCAATCGTGTCCCCTCACCCTAAGTACAAAGATCAAAACCTAAAGTCTGGTCTACAAGGTGCTGCCTCCCTCATTTCGGTTCAGGTCAGCCTTCTCTCTTCCCCACATTCATGTGCTTCAGAAAGTCATTTGTCCAGCAAATAATGATTACATATCTACTGTGTGCCAGGGACTATCCACAGTGACGAGGACGGAAGAGGGAACACAAGAGACAAACCTTCTCCACCCTCATGGAACTTACATTCTAACTCCATGAAGCTGCCAGGCTTCTCTTCACCCAAAGCCTTGCCATATGTGGTCTCCTTTGCTCAGTCGATTTCTGCTCATCCCCCAGGTCTCAGCTTAGGCCCCCTTCCTCCCCCTTATCCCACTAAGTCAGGTGATATTATCCTATGATGTCCTATCATATCCCTTGTGATATGATCCTATGACTCTGAGCTTTTTGGTATTATAACACAATTGAAATTGTTTATTTAACATACATATTTTCTGTTCTATCCCCAGGGCCCAGCACAGTATCTGGAACACAAAGGGCACTCAATAATATTTTGCTTATTTATGCAGATGTGTATGTTTATATATGTGCATGTGCCTTTCCAGTTTATGAATATGTACATATAAACACGCTTGTACTTGTATATATTTTCATGTTTCTGCACGTGAAGAGGTGTATACACATGTATTCAAGTATGGATGCATGCATAGTTTTGGGTACGTGAGTGTATTCATCCACATGATACACATGTGTGTATCTATGTGCACACGCATGTGTGTATGCACTCTTCCGGCCCCTCAGTGGCAGCTCTGACCTCCTGGAGGCCGCTGGAAGCAGGGCTCCAAGTTCTCTCTAAGCTGACAGTTCAATAAGAGCATAGATCATTTAATGACATTCCAAATGTCAGCAAACACTAGTTCGCTCCTCTCTGCTACAGGGAAAGTAAGTGGAGGCGGGAGAAGTGGAGACTTGGCCCTGGAAAAGTTGCCCTTCCCTGAGACCACCCATGCCACCTATGGACAGGAGAGGGCAGCTGAAAGACCACATTCTGCCTCTGCTCAGACTGGAGGCCTTAGTCAAGTGAGGACAGAGACCTCAGTCCCAGTTGCTCGCTCACTCAGCAGGTCTAGGGGGCCAAGCAGGCCCAGAGCCTCCCCATTCTTTTCATGGGGCAGAGCCCTCCTGGGGCATTGAGGAGAGGAAAGGAAGGGAAGGGGGCAGCACAAAGTAAGGTCAAGGATGGGAGAGAAGCCCAGACAGCCAGGGCCTGGGTCCCATGTGGGGAAAGAGGAGTGAGGCTTTTACATGGTATTCCCCCAACCCTGGCAATGGCCTCTCTGGCTTAGCTTTTCTCATTGCTTTTTTTAAGGGTGCAGAAATCCCTGTGCAACCTGCACAAGTCACACAGTATAAAGGTCAGAAAGATCGCCATGTGCCTGGACCTCCAGGGTCCTGCAGCCTCCCTGTCTTGAATGGCTGATAAGGACTATAGTTGGATCACCTCAAGCACAGCTAGAACACAGTGTGGCTGGAGAGCAGAAAGGAAGGGGTGAGACCCCTGGTTTTTCTTAGACCTATGCGGTCTACCTCCCAGGAGGCGATCACAGAGTCCTCCGTTTCCCCTAGTACCCATTTCCCCTTCTATGACTCAGCACAGTCTGGCAGAGAACCAAGCTGAATAGGCTCAGCACAGCTTCCTCCACCGCCAGCAGCACCAAGGTAGTCCCGAGTGGCAATGTTATCACACGGGTCGGCTGGTTTCCTGCCTCTCTGCCAAGGAACCTAGAGGCAGGGAGCTATCCATATACCAAAAAGTCTAGTGAACTTCACAGAGCAATTGTTCATGGTCAGCGCCCGCCTCGCCTGGCCGGCCCTTCACATTGCATTTGCAGAGACCAGCAAGCAGCCTCAGATGCACTCTGACAGCTGGCATGCCGTCTCTTCCAGGCGCATGGGCCTGGCCACACCCGCACGCATAGCCCTGCCAAGGCCCGCGTGAGAGGCCCTCTCTGGAGCCAGCTCTCAAGGATCAGTCAGCCAGCTAGCAATTGCTCACTGGGCATACACTCTGCACCTAGCCTTGATCTGGCCAGCGGGGACACAGAGAGGAACCAGGCTCAGTCTCTGTGCTTTGGAGGGACACGCCTGCAAGGAAACACATGGACTCAAAGATCATGGATATCCAGAGTGTCAAGGCCTTACGGCAAGAGATCAACTTCTGAGCTTCTCAGCCCAGGTGAGACCTGAGCCGAATCATCAAGGAGAGGGAATATGCCTGATGAAGATGACTGGGGGTGCTTCAGACGGACAGAAGGCCTCACAACCAGGCCCAAAGGCAGGACAGAGCCTGGCCTCCTCAGCCCCAGCTGGGAGGCAGTAGGAAGCTATTGTTCAGCTGCAACAGATCAGCAGGATAGGTGGGGAGGGGTCAAAACACTGACTAGCCAGAGGGCAAAGGACCCGCACACCAGAGGACAGCCAAGGAGCTCATACACACTGCCACAGAGAGCAGCCCGAGATCTACGGAACAAAGCCCAGGGTGGCTGTCTTCCACTGCTCCTCCAAACGCTCGCTCGCCTCCAGCACCCCCACACACCAAAGAATGCTGCTCCCCCTACACACAAGTCCCCTCTCCCCAGATCCAGATCCCGCCTTCCGAGAATGCCCAGTTCAAGACTCTAATCCTTACAATACCAGAGGGCCTGGCCCTCTAAGATCTCTCCTTCTCTGGGCCCTCCTCTCCCCCCCACCCCCGGGGAATCACTATTCTGACTCCTGGTGTGTTCTCCCTCCTCTGAGCTTCCTGGGAGTCACTGAGCTGGCCAATGGCACAGGTTCCTGGGGCTGCCCCTGGTCTGTTACCCTTCCATCACAGGGATTCATGGGAGTAAAGTCTCCCGAGTGGCCTGAGCCTCCCACAGCCAGGAACCTAAGACAGCAGGGATCTGGGAAGTCTATTCCTACACCTCCCTTCTTCTGCTTACCTAGGAAGCACAGCACACACTAGGAAAAGTACAGCTTTCTGGGTGATTCATTCTCTGCCAGAGCCCACTTTCCTAGCTGCACGGGGTCCCTCCTGGCCCACAGCCTCAGCGCCCACTCCCCATGTGCTTGGGGCTAGGTGAGTGCCAGCCTCCCCCATGCTCAAAGGGAAGTGGGTACTAGTGTCCACAGCCCTTCTCACATGAGCAGGCTCAGCTAGGGGTAGGCAGAACCAAAGCCAGCCTGGACCAACTCCACCTCACCACCAGAAGGAGATACCAGGGCCAGTCAGGAGGGTTAGCGGTCACACTCATGATCACTCCTGGCACTTCCCTCCTAGAGGAATGCAGCTCAGCCCAGAGGGGGAGCTCTGAGCAAGAACTGGAAACTCCCCTTAATCGGGACTTCTCTGCACATCCAGGGGACACCAAGGAGGGTGGTGTCAAACTCCACCCAGCAGCCTGGTCCCTTAAGCAGCTCCCCACTCTCAGAAATAACCACAACCTTTCATATTAGCTAGGGAGGAGGAAGGAGTATTGAGAAAAGAAAAGAAAAGAGAACAACAAGATGAAAAGAACAGAAATGAGGAAAGAAAGCAAGAGGGATGGCATCTGAGGCACAGGAGAACCTGAGGACACGTGGACAGGGGCTCAGATACAGTACCTTTTTCAGGTTAATCCACTGCTTGAAGTAATCTGCTACTGGCAAGCCCAAGTACTGGCACTGTCCTGGGAGCCTGAAGAAAAAGAGGGAGGAGAGAACAAGTTGAGCAACCCATGTCGCAGGTACAGAGTCTATAAGACAGGGAGACCCCCAAAAGGCTAACAACCCACCAACCATGGGTCCTACCCCATCCAAGAAAGGCACCCCACCTTCAGCACCCTGGACACCAGGCTCCAGATGCAGCCCTCAGATCCAAATGTGAGAACCTGGAGACTCTATTCAAAATAATATCAGACACACTGCTTTCTGATGGCCTACGATATTGCTAAGTTTCTTACTTACATTTTCACATTAATTCAGAGTGATGCTGGGAGGTGGTAGATCTGTACACTTTATAGATGAGAAAACAAGAGTCAGAGAGGCTACCCAAGTCCCCACAGCTAAAACACGATAGTGTCAAGAACTGAACCCATGTCTGGCTCATTCAAAAGCCTGTGTTCTTTCCAGTGCAACAGGGTGTTGTCATTTTGTTACAGAGACAGGAGGAGAGAGGAAAAAGAGCACATGATTTAGAGACAGCTGGGCAGGGCCTTTGCCTCACATTTAAGTCTCTAACAATAGCTTTCTGTGATAGCGGAGAGAGAGATAAAAAGATGTCAGAAGGTAAATCGAGAGTCTGTTCTTGATTTTTCTTTAAATTATAATTTATAAACTCTCCCCTTCTAGCGGATGATGCCACTTTGCCTACACAAATCCATTCAAACAAATACTTATTAAACACTGATGTTTAATAAGAGTCAGGCACTGAGGACTCAAAAAGTAAAACTTAACTCCTGTGCACAAGGGACTCACAGTTTGTTCAGCAGAATGGACAGTAAAAGAAATAGATTAAAAGCCTTAAGTTAAAGCATTGGGGTACACGGAAGGATGGAAGAAGATACAAGAAATATCAGCTGGGAAAGATCATCGTTTTCTTGCCAAGAGGAGCTTGGCCACAGGCAAGAGAGAGCCTTTGAAGAGTTGTGATTTACAAAGATAGTTCTGGGGGCAACAAAAACAATACACTGCAAAAGCCAAGTAGCAGCCAGGAGACTAGATAGTAGCCATAGAGACAGTGAGCAAGCAACAAGAAAAAAGAGATGTAAAGGAAATCCTGATGAGCGAATGAGAGAAAGTGGGAGAACCCAATCCAGAGGCATGTGGCTAGACCAGCTTTGTGCTTCTTACTGACACAGTTAGGGGTGCAGAGAGCATATGTGACAACGCAGATGAAGCTAAGCAGCATTTAGTCAATTTCATTACTGTTTTTAAATTCTCTTCATACAGTATCTCCCTAGACCAGGCATCATCCCACTACCTTCCCTCTACTAGCCCACCGGATGGAGGCTTGAGTTTGGGAATGCAATTTGAGAGGTATACCTGACGCCTGCTAAGTACTCAGTACCTGTTGAGTTTGAGAGCCCTAAGAGACATTTGGCAGTGGAATGATGTCTAAGAGGCAGATGGATATCCAGTTTTGAAGACAGATCTGGCCTGGAGATATAAACTGCTGAATCACTCGTGTAATTTAAGTAAAATTAAAGCCACGAAAGAAGACAAGATTACCCAGGAAGACTATGGAATGAGAGGAGCAGAGCGCCCAGGTTAATGTCTCACAAAGCTCAGTCAGTAAAGAATCCGCCTGCGATGCAGGAAACCCCGGTTCGATTCCTGGGTCAGGAAGATCCCCTAGAGAAGGGAATAGCAACCCACTCCAGTATTCTTGGTGGCTTCCCTGGTGGCTCAAATGGTAAAAGCGTCTGCCTACAATGCAGGAGACCCGGGTTCAATTCCTGGGTCAGGAAGATGTCCTGGAGAAGGAAATGGCAACCCACTCCAGTGTTCTTGCCTGGAAAATCCCATGGACGGTGGAACCTGGTTACGGTCTACAGACTACAGTCCATGGGGTCACAAAGAATTGGACACGACTGAGCGACTTCCCTTTCACTTTCCGGTATTCCTGTCTGGAGAATTTCATGGACAGAGAAGCCTAGCGGGCTACAGTCCATAGGGTCACAAAGAGTCAGACATGACTGAGGGACTATACTTCAGACTTCAGATCACCTGTGGTCAACCTAAAGGATAACGAAAGCAAGCTTACCCTTTCTGGAATAATTGATTTTTGAGCCTAAAAAGCAAGTCATTAATGTCAAATGCCATAAAGCAGTCAAGTAAGAGAGAGCTGAGAACAACCCAATGAATTTGGCATCAGTGTGCTGGTAGGGACAGAAGGCAGCAGGTGACATGTTGAAGAGTGAGAAGAAATAAAGTGGAGATTACAAGCAGAAACTCCCTCTTTAGGAGGTTTGGCAACAAAAATATAGTTGAAATGACTGTTTCTACCCTAGAAAGTGTTAGGGCAGTCAACCTTCCCTCCATTACTCTTCAACTATTTGACAGACACTAGCTTTTTCTGTTTTATTGACTATGCCAAAGCCTTTGACTGTGTGGATCACAATAAACTGTGGAAAATTCTGAAAGAGATGGGAATACCCGACCACCTGACCTGCCTCTTGAGAAACCTTTATGCAGGTCAGGAAGCAATAGTTAGAACTAGACATGGAACAAGAGACTGGTTCCAAATAGGAAAAGGAATATGTCAAGGCTGTATATTGTCACCCTGCTTATTTAACTCATACACAGAGTACATCATGAGAAATGCTAGGCTGGAAGAAGCACAAGCTGGAATCAAGATTGCCGGGACAAATAGCAATAACCTCAGATATGCAGATGACACCATCCTTATGGCAGAAAGTGAAGAGGAACTAAAAGGCCTGTTGATGAAAGTGAAAGAGGAGAGTGAAAAAGTTGGCTTAAAGCTCAACATTCAGAAAACTAAGATCATGGCATCTGGTCCCATCGCTTCATGGGAAATAGATGGGGAAACAGTGGAAACAGTGTCAGACTTTATTTTTGGGGGCTACAAAATCACTGCAGATGGTAATTGCAGCCATGAAATTAAGACGCTTACTCCTTGGAAGGAAAGTTATGACCAACCTAGATAGCATATTAAAAAGCAGAGATACTACTTTGCCAACAAAGGTCCATCTAGTCAAGGCTATGGTTTTTCCTGTGGTCATGTATGGATGTGAGAGTTGAACTGTGAAGAAAGCTGAGCATCGAAGAATTGATGCTTTTGAACTGTAGTGTTGGAGAAGACTCTTGAGAGTCCCTTGGACTGCAAGGAGATCCAACCAGTCCATTCTAAAGGAGATCAGACCTGGTTGTTCATTGGAAGGACGGATGCTGAGGCTGAAACTCCAGTCCTTTGGCCACTTTATGCGAAGAGTTGACTCACTGGAAAAGACCCTGATGCTGGGAGGGATTGGGGGCAGGAGGAGAAGGGGACGACAGAGGATGAGATGGCTGGATGGCATCACCGACTCAATGGACATGAGTTTGGGTGAACTCCGGAGTTGGTGATGGACAGGGAGGCCTGGCGTGCTGCGATTCATGGGGTCGCAAAGAGTCGGACACGACTGAGCGACTGAACTGAACTGAAGTGCGAGTCAATGCCTATGTTTTAGGCTAGTAGTAGAGTAAGCATTTACTTTTCAAAGACCTGAAATACCTTACCATGGGGAAGGTTCCTCTCCACACCCAGATGACACAGTGACACTAACTATAACCAGTCAATTTCCTGGGAGGGAAAGCCTGGCTGAGACCAAGAGGATGAAGGGGTATCCAGGTAGGATGTCTCCATGTGGGAACCAATGACCAAGACTAGAAGGAAATGAGGCAAGATTCTGAAAGACAAAAGGTAGCTTTAGGAACTAGAATGAAGTTGCCTAAGACACTGTACTGTCTTAGTGTAATGTTTGGGCAATTTTCTTATTCCTTTCAATTTTTCTTTCATGTTCCTATCCTTGGTGTTTGCGAAAATGCTTGCTCAGATCAGCTACTTTTAAAACATCACATTTAAGGCCTGTGAGTAAAGGGGGCCATCAGAAGCGGCAGAATCTGCAAAGGAACACATCAGGGGACTGGCCAGGAAAAGGCAAAGGTCCTGGGTCACCTATCACTCCCCCAGCACCCTCTGGTTCATCTAGTTGACCCAGGCCAGGAGTGCTCTTGGCTGTGGCTGGCCCTGGGAGAGGAAGGGCTCCCTCTTCAGCAGGATTTCAAGGGCAGATGTCAACCGTCGGCTGTCAGACAGAAAGCGTCCTCTACCCAGGCAGGAAGTGTCTCACAGGATCCTGTCTGGTTCTCTTGAAGGAGGACAGACTAGACAGATCGTCAGGCTGAAGACTCAGCTTCAGATATGGCTCGGCAGCACCTGGAGTGCTGCCTGGGCCCCTTGGCTGACTGAAGCAGAGAGCGGCGGGACCATCACCCTCACTCGGGGCTTGTACAGTCACTTGTGGGTATACCTGCCATTTGTCGATTCACAGGCATTCCAGTTGTCAAGTCCTCCAGCTGATGGAAGGTCCGAGCTCTGTGACTTCAAGACGCAAGCAGTACATCTGCTACAGGTATAGCAGGACCCAGGCCAGTCTTCACAAGAAACACAGAGCTATATGCCAGAACTTGAACTCCCAGGTGCCTCGTGGGAAGACAGCTAGCTACACATTTGTATGACAGAACCCCAGCCCAGCTCAGAGAGCACCAGAGAAGCCCCACGAGGAGGGGTAGGTTAGGGTAGTTGCCATCCCTTCATAAAAGAGGAAACTGATGCCCAGAGAAGAAAAAGGATTTGCTTGATCAGACAAGAAGCCAAGGGCAGAACCAGAAGTGGGATCTACGCCTTCTGACTACACAAGGCATCAATCATGTAGATGTAGTCTTTACAAGTCCCTAGGAAGGCAAGGTCTGGGTTTCAGAGGGGTAGGTACCACAGTGGTTGGTGCTCAAGGTCACTTCTGGGTCCACAGTTCTTAGGCGCATAAGGCTACTGTCAGAGGGTACTAGTGGGCACGCAGTGCCACTAATTTGGAAAAGAAAAAGGTGAAAGTGCCCCTGGCACAAAGGGCCTGAATGCTGTGAGTTCTACCAGACACTGATCCCAGGAAAAGAGCCACTGGCAGTGGGCCCTTGACTAGCCTACGGGCATGAACGTGCAGGCAGGTTTATGGTGCCCAGGCCTCCGTGCAGCTGGGATCACTGGGCACAGAGCTCCTCAACTGCCCAAACATCATCTGGCCATGCTTATTACTGCTGCCCAATGAAATTTTATGCACCAAGTCCACAGGTGTGATTTCCCCTTCTTTATGAGGGTCGGAATGACATCACTGATGGCCAATAGAAAAGAGCCAATTATGTCCAGGCCATAAAAAGGAATGGGAATTTTTTTTCAACCAAATCAAAACTTCCTTCAGCCTCACGAATGCAAGGGGCCCTCTTTAAGGAAGCCCCCCACCCTAGTCCTGCCTGTGGGCTCTAAACCAAGGGATACGACTGCTTTCCAAATACTCTGGGGCCTAGGGCCAGAGAGGGGCTCCGCCTTTGTTGTTTACCATGGGGCTCGTCTCTTATCACGCTGGCTCCCTAGGGTCATCAGAACAGACCAGGAAACCTTTCCCTCTGAGGCCTGACTGGCTCCCTGTTACTCCATCCAGGGGGAAGTCAGAAAAGATGGGGTACTCCTCAAGTTCCCTTACTACTGCGGCTAAGTAACAGAACGCAAAGAAAGCCCTCTCCTACTTAGAAAGAAGAGTATGGGAGGAATAAGGGTATAAGAAACAGCCCCCTCAATAAGCATACAGCACAGAGCAAAGGGAGCCCCACCACCTGCAGCCCCACGCTTGGGCTAGGCCCAGACAACCCTGATGGCAAACAGGTGTGACCAGCTCGGCGCCAGCCAAGGCAGGGGACTGGCTCATTAAGGGAACACCACCCTCGCTAATGGGTATGGGCGGGATGAAGCCATTGTTAGCAAGAGCTCAGCTTTGAAGACTGGGTGACACAGAGCTGGGGGGCTCTGCTAGAACTGCTAGGCTTCAGTGGAGGGGGCCAGCAGCATCCATGGAGGTCTGACAAACAGACTGGCAGACACCAAGAGCCAGGACCAGCCAGAGAGCAGGCACCAGTGCTGGCAGAGATCATGGACACTCTTCCTTCTGGGTTTCTTTCTCTGCGAGTCTTAGGGACGTGCAGGTCACTCTCAAGCCTTTAAGAGGAGGAAGTCAGCTGACTCTAAGGGCTATATTTGACCCCTCTCTGCTTCTCTGGAAAGGCTGTGGGACCCGGATCTCGGAGTGATGTAGGCTGTCATTTCTCATACCCAAAAGCACATTATCGCTCACCTGCAAGGGCAAACTGTTTTGTTCCACCTGATATGCAGAAAAGGGGGCGTGTGGAGGTGCAGAGGTGAAGAGCTGGGAGAAAGGCCCTATCTTTTTTAAAGTCATCTCAGAGCACAGAGGCACGGAAGGCGAGCCTGGGGAAAGCGGAAGCGGCACACCCAGCCGACCGGTCAGAGAGGGAGCGCCTGTTGAGGGATCACCTATGAGGGGTGTGGGGCTTGTCTCCATGAAGGGCTCCACTCTTGCTCATTCTGATGCAAACCTTCCCACAGATACTGTCACTGTCACTGGCTGTCCTGCACCTCGGAACGCATCTCCTAGGCTTGTCTCCAAGTCCCACCGAGGCTGAGCCTCAGGAAAGGTCCCCTTCCCCTGGGTCCCAGTCTGGAGTCCCCGTCAGAGCCCCACAGTCAGCACAACACGCGTCTGCATCCAGCTCAGGCAGGCTACTGGAGCCCAGGCAGCACTTCACTGGGGACGCAGCTCTTTGTCTCTCCTGTTCCCGTTTCCCCACCCAGAGGAGATAAACAGACCCCGGGTGATAAACGGCCCACCTTTCATGATCACTTTTCCTCAAGTTGAGGAGAGTAGCTGGTGATGGATGGGTTAGAATTTGGTTATCAGGAAGGGCTGTCAGCCAGAGGTGCCTATCTCCTCCCCCACTACACAGGGCATCATTATGCTGTGGCATCGAGGTAAAATATGAGCAGGGGGAGAGAAGGAAGCAAGGAAGGCTGGGCTTCCTTCCCTGTGTGGGGAGGCCGGCTTCCCACAGAGCCAGCCGAGCTACAGTGAGAGCAGGCATGGGGCTGGGACCTTGGTTATCTGCCCATGACACCTTTTATCTCTGCACAAATTGGTCCTTCTGCCCCCACAGCATCCTCTTAGACAAACAGAGGCAGGCACAATGTGGCACCACCGCAATCACGCAGCAATTTAACCCGAATTAGTGAGAGGGTCAAACCAGGAAATAAGGGTTTCTCATTTCAACAGGTTCCTTAGTCTCTGCTCAGAACCACCACACTGCAGGATGGAGGGGGGAGAGAAAGGAGACTCATAATTGAATTCACTCACTTGGCCTCTGCTGATGTATAAAAAATTAATGCTCGAGCCTCCTACTTATCAAAGCTGGCCAGTCTCCATCTCACCTGAGAGACACACCGTGGTAGAAGACACAGCCCAGCCATTCCCGGCCAGGCAAGGACAGGAAGGGAGAGGAAAGCAATGCCTTGTGCCAGCAACGCCTAGAAACCTACAGGATAATGTGTGGGGTGTGGGGGAAGGAGAGGGGCAGCAAGGGTATAGGAGGTGAGCACATCAAAGATGACCCTGGACAGTTCAAGAACACGCTTCAGGGCTTCCCTGGTGGCTCAGTGGTAAAGAATCCGCCTGCCAGTGCAGGAGACATAGGTTCGATCCCTAGTCCGGGAAGATTCCACATGCCATGGAGCAACTAAGCCCATACGCCACAACTACCGAGCCTGTGTTCTGGAATCAGGAGCCACAATCACTGAAGCCCAAGCACCCTACAGCCCGTGCTCACAACAAGAGAAACCACTGCAGTGAGCAGCCTGCACACTGCAACTAGAGAGTAGCCCCTGCTGGTGAGCAAAGCACAACCAAAGAAAAGCCCGCACAGGGATGAAGACCCAGGCAAAAACAAACTGAATTAATTAAACAAAACAACAAGAATTCACTTCAGTCTACAAAGAGAAAAGACATTCTGGCTCCACCCTCCACCAGGAGATGGCCAGTAACCCCTCTGTCTGTCTCTCTCACTCACACACACAAACACACACACCCAGCTCTGTGCTGAAAGTAACACTGTTCCTCCCCACCCCGCCCCCCACCCCCACACACACAGAGCTCCGTGCTGAAAGTTAGTAACCCCGCCCCACACACACACACAGAGCTGTGCTGAAAGTGAGAAAGCCAAAAGGAGCACGTGCGCGCATGCGCGCGCGCACACACACACACAGCTCTGTGCTGAAGTGAGTAACCCCTCTCTCTCACAAACACACACACACACACACACACACACACAGAGCTGTGCTGGAAGTGAGTAACCCCCCCACCTCTCTCTCTCTCTCACACACACACACACAGAGCTGTGCTGAAAGTGAGAAAGCCAAAAGGAGCACACACATGTGCACACACATACACACACACACACACAGCTCTGTGCTGGAAGTGAGTAACCCCTCTCTGTCTCTCACAAACACACACAGAGAGCTGTGCTGAAAGTGAGGAAGCCAACAGAGTACTGACAGCATTGACAGGGCTAAAAAAGCAGGGAGTGGAGGAGGCACTTCTGCTCCCCAATCACATCCCCCACTGCAGACCCTGGAGCTAGAAGGGCCCCTGATGGGGGAAAGGACCATGTCTGTGGTTCTGCCGCACTAGGAGAAAACTTGGTCAAGTGACCATGCGTCCTCGGGCAAGTTATATCACCTCCATGACCCGCTCTGTGAAGGTTAAAGGAGCCAGCCAAGGGAAACATTTCATAAATAAGCACTTACAGAAGGGATCCTGGCTGTAAGGAGGTCAGCTGAGACCAAACCTGCAACTGCCTTTGGAGATGCTTCCAAGCCGCCTGCATTGAGAAGACAGTGCCTTGGTCAGGAAAAGGCTCCTGGAGAAGTTTTCTGGGGATGACAGTCAGGGAAATCCAAAACCACTCAACAGCTGCCAGAATGAATTCCAGGAAGCTTGGGGATGAGGGGAGGACTTGTGGATAAGAAGGCACCTTGGTACTCACTGTCAAATCTAAAAATTCAGCATGCATATAGGAGGCAACAAAAGCCAAGGCTCCAGTTTACGCACAAAGTGGGAGAACTTTCTACCTCAACTGAAACCACATATTTACAGTGTCACTGAGATCCAGGACCCTCAAGGGGCAGAGGCCAAGCGACTGTGATTCCTGGAGATGCAGAGCTTCCAGAACCGCCTAGGAGATAACCATAGCATGAAGCTAATGATCACTCCAGGAGAGACTACTGCGAAGCCATCTCATTTCCAGGGATGGGAGGGCAATGCTGGGGAGCACTCACAAAGATTCAGCTTCAATCCCCTGTGCTCTAACACACACACACACATACACACACTCTCTCTCTCTCCCTGTCCCTCCACTCTTCTCTGCCTGCCCACAGCCCTGGGAGGATGCACTGCCGACTTCTCGGCCCCCTTGGCCCCCACACTTGCCCCCATCCTCTGGGACGGCTGCAGGTTACAATTCCAACCACAGGCTTCAGAAAGATGATACACTTGCCGGAGCCTGCAAAGGGTCAGGAGAGAGTACTGTTTGAAATACCAGCGTGACAGCTGGCTCCTTGTCTGTCTCTTCCTCCCCCACCCCCCTCCCCAAACTTGTCATGGTACAAGAAGTCTATAAGCAGCCCATCAGCTTTAAATATCAGTGTGCGTGAAGCAGGAGCACGGGAGCGAGGGAGCGGGAAGCAGACAGCGTGCGCCTCTGTCGCCACTGCCTGTCAGGGAACACTAATGAATTTCACCACCAGCAGCCATGCCTTAGATGGGGGTGGGGGTGGGGTGGGGAGTTTTCTAGGGAGAACTCTCACAGTATTAAAACATCTCTTCCTAAAGCCCTGTGAATAAATGCCACTGCAGAACCGAGAACTATGCCCGCCACTAAGACTCAGGGCAATGGAGGGAGAGGGCTTGGGTCGAGCCCTGAGGTCTTCCCAAAGAGGAAGGGGAGTGCAAGTGTGAGGCTGGAGCGAGCTAGCTGAGACCCCCAACAGGAGGTGACCACCATCAACCGTATTCATCTCTTAACGGCCTTGGGATGCACAAGAAGAAAAGCCTGGTGCAGGGAGAGAGTACCAGTCAGCCAGACTCACTCCCTCCCTGCTCCACATCCCAGCAACTTCAGCCAGCTCACTTCACTTGAGCCCAGGAGCAAGGGCTCCTAGATTGTTCCAGATCTAGGAGAGGTGGGGTGAGGAAACCGGAGCGCCATCAGTCCCAAGAGGAAGCTACTTTGGCCACGGATGTCAGGAGCCAGAGCTTATTGTGCTCTCCATCTTACAGATGAGGAATGGAGGTGGAGGGAGTAATGTGACTTTCCCAAGATCCTACAGCTAGCAGGCAGTGGAGCCAACACTCAAACCCAGGTCTCTCTCACTTCTAAAGGCCCTGCTCTTTCCACAGTACCACACACCTCTCTGAGGAGGGGCCGACCACTCGCTGGCTCCTGAGTGCCCTCAACTGCCAGGCCCTGCCCTGCCCTGCCCCTCCGCTCCCTCCCCCAGAGACACATGCACCGCTGGCTGGCAGGGGCCACAGCTGCCATGTAGCACAGGGCTGGGCCCCGGGCCAGGGTGAACCCAGCCTGGCACAGCAAGCCCTGGGCATGAGCCAGGCCATCACCTGGGAGTCTCCACGGCTCAGAGGGCATGGCTGCAGGCAGAAGCCTTCCCTCGGGTGCCCTCCGTACAGCTCTGATCAGCAGTGTCTGATCTGGCACTCACCTGCTGTGCAGGGGGCAAATGACATTTAATTTCCTCTTGGGTTCCCTATGGTACAGACTAAAGGCCGTCACCTGCGTCTGGGTCTGGTAGCACAGCTGGAAGTGTTCCCAGACATGCTGCTCTGGAGAGTTCCCAAACAGAAACCAGAACACAGGCGGGTGCAGAGGGACGCCCCGTAGGCCAAGCTGCCCATCCTCCCAGAGAAAACCAACTTCAAATCCCCACAGGCAAGCAGATGTTCCAAAAGCTTCTGTATGTATGTAGTGCACCTCCCTGCGCCACGGCTTTCCGGCCCACTTGCCGCCTATCTCTAGTCCCATTTCTCCCTCGTGGAGCCCATATAAATAACCACACACAGCACACAAGAACCACAGACACCCTGTGGAACATGTAACATGCGCTTCCCCAGTGCCACAAAAACACCACGAAATCAAATACTGTGTATCTTGCCAGCCCCTCTCCAGTGAAAGGATAAGACGGGCACCTCTCCAGAGCCTCTCCTGCTGCTGTTCTTCCAGGGAAAGGGCACGGTGCCCACCTGTGTGGCTGCGAGAAGTGCTGGAGTGGCTGCCAGGACTTGGGCAGGTGGAATGGCAGAGGCCCCAGTAGGCAGCAGGGAGTGGGGTTGGGGGAGGAGGGTGGGCAGGTGCTGGGAGGTTTCCAGCGCACTCTGGTCAGTGTCTCGGATGGTGAGCTATTTGCTTTTTCAGCTCAGGCACTCTGTAGCAGTTTGAGCGGTCTCCAAGATACCTCACTCATCCCTCACTAGAGTCTCCCTCTGGCCTATGGCCATCTTGACCCTTTGCCTGGCCTACAATGCCCTCTGGAGGCTCCACAGAGAGCATCCTGCAAGCATTCGGGATGCGGCAGGCAGCCTGACCTCTGCTTCAAGGACACAGCTGTTCCCCGCACCCCGCTGATCTCCTCTGCCCTGATCCCGGCTCCCCTGACTTCTTTAGAATGTGTAACCTAGCCGACAGAGTCACACTTCTGGTGGGCATTTTCAACTGTGCTCCACGGAGCTCTAGAGTTCTAGGAGGGACATGGAGCTACTTTGTGGACTGGTGAGGGTGGGAAGAGGAAGAATGGGCAGGGTCTTGCCCCAGCTTCAAAAAGAACAGCTCAACTTTTATATATTTGTAATATTGGGCTTTCTTTAACATTTTTTTTTTTTTAAAGTTTCCTGCTAAAAATACTACCCATTCGACCTCTACTGTGCTGCTCTGGGTTCATTCACTGTGTATCTTTGTAGTGTTTGTTCTCAGGCTCTACCTTACTTATTGCTTAGCCTACAACTGGTTTTGCACATGCTGCTCCTTCTGTCCCGATCACTGGTGGTCCCCAGAGTTCCCAGCACAGTCCTTACTGGGCCTAGAGCAACTCTCAACAGGGGCTCACTTTAGGCTCCTGCTGGAATATTCTTCCAGGACACACAATGGCTAATGTCTTCAATGGCAGTTTCTAACAGTATTCCTCGGAAGACAAGAGCTGCCATGGGTGGTAACTGACATTTACAGGAAGGTCCCAGCGAAGATGCATGGCACGTGCCACTCTTAAATCACCAACTGCAGCACACCTGCTACCATCATCAATCATCTAAACCAACCAGGGACCAAGGAGGCTTTTGCATCTGGCCAATCTATGGGCAAAATGGAGTATATTCCAATAGGAAATACCACTCATTAGAAGTCTCCAAGCCACAGAAGCAGGACCATTGAAACATAGGATGATGCTCCTCAGCCAAGTACTCAAGGGCCTGCCCTTATAGAGGAGGCGCTCGTGTGCGTGCTCAGTAGTGTCCGACTCTCTGCGACCCCATGGATTGTGCCCGCCAGGAGTCATGAGTCCCACAGCTCTGCTTATCGGACTGGAAATGGGCAAAACCCCTTGGCCCATCAACCAGGCCCACCTCCTGGGTCTCCTCCAGCCAGCTCTGGGGAGGCGGCAGCAGGAAGGCAGGGGACCGTGCTCCTCCGTGCTGAAGCCACTTGTTAATAGGCCCCAGATTCCCTCCTCCCCAGGGAAAAGGAGGCAGCAGTGAGCACTCTCCCTCCCTCCACACCCCCCCAGCCCACATCTGCCTCCCAGCAGGGCCAGGGAGGAGAGCCATTAGCGTGTGCCTCAGCAGACAATGGGGAGGAGAAGTCTCCAGAGCAAAGGACAACTGCAGCAATTAGAATGCAGGGAGGTTCAGAAGCTATTTAACTGGGTGACCCTGAGGTCGCTGCATCTGACTCCCATCCCTGGATAAATATTGTATGAGAGGGGAGGGGGGCCAGCGAGGGAGCCAGCGGAGTGCTGCTCCTCCTTCCACTCCTTTCCCCACCCCACACGGCTGCCTCCAGCCACACACACCAAGAACATTATTTACAGCCCTGACAGTCAGAGCAATCACTCTGCTAACCAAGAGGGAATGGACAAAGTCGACTTACCCAAAATTGACTATGGCAATTGAAGAAGAATCCAGGGCTGTGGGGGAAGGGAGCAGAGCCAATACTGAGATGTAAAGTTTCTCCCAGATTATGGGTCCAGCTAGCATGAATACTCTCCATCACACCAAAACCACCAGCAGGTGAAGCTGGTCCCAACTGGTAGACAGTCATCAAAAATGGAGCACCCTTCCACCCTTCCGAGGGCCCCATAACAGAGAAACTCCTGGATCTCATCACTACCCAGGCTGTCGTTGCTCAGTCGCTAAGTTGTGTCCAACTCTTTGCGACCCCATGGACTGTAGCACACCAGGCTTCTCTGCCCTCCACTATCTCCCAGTTTGCTCAAATTCACGTCCGTTGAGTCGGTGACACTATCTAACCATCCCATCACACCCAGGTGTTCCCTAGCAAAGATGGGAGTCCCAGCTACCTGCCCAGAGGAAGCCATATGCCACTTACTTATCCAGCAGGTCCCTTTGCTGACTTAGTGGGTTAAGGCCACGAGCAGGAAAGTCAGACAAAGCAGCAAGGGGTCAGGGTGGGGGAAGAAGAGGAGAGCGTCTGAGCACAGGCTGCGCCTCAGCCCCCACGTGCCGCTCCTCCAGTCCTGCTCTAATGCACCCTGACATGCCTCTGAAGACAGAGAGCTGTTTGCAGTCAGCACCGTGATTTGTTAGTAATTATTTCCATGGTGTCACATTGCTGTCACTCTGTTAACAAAGAGACAGGCTGCCTCGGGCTGCCTGCAAGAAAGAATCGCAGAGAAAAAGGCCTGTCAGGCTCCCGGGACTCTCTGGGCTGGCTGGCTTTCTTCCCCAAACCAACATCCTTGCAGGCTTTGGAAGAAACAGTTTTACAGAACTATCAAGTCTGAGTCGTGTCACCCGTTAGCCAGGGACAGAGAATTTATCCCCCCTGCTCACAGGCGCCCTTCCCAAAGCCCGACAGAGCTAAGCCCCCAGTCTACAGATCATTCAGGCATGGGCCACTCTGCCAGCGGCAGCCTTGGGCTCCCTGGCCCACACCTTCCCAGCCCTCTGCCTCCTGACTTCCTCCTCACTGGGGTGTTCACAGCCTCCTCTGCGCTCCCAGGAGCTGATCACAGTGACCAATTTCAGAAGCAGCTGGCATGGATGGTGGTTAGGGAATACACAGTGGAAGGGCATCTTCCCTCCTTGAACCTGCCAAACACCGTTCAGGACCAAAGATGCTCAGGTGCCTGAGCACCTGTGAGGAGATCCTCTCTGAGCTGCCTAGATCAGGACAGAATCTGCACTAAGAGAGCTGCTGCTGCTGCTGCTGCTAAGTCGCTTCAGTCGTGTCCGACTCTGTGCGACCCCACAGACGGCAGCCCACCAGGCTCCCCCATCCCTGGGATTCTCCAGGCAATAACACTGGAGTGGGTTGCCATTTTCTTCTCCAATCCATGAAAGTGAAAAGTGAAAGTGAAGTCGCTCAGTCGTGTCTGACTCCTAGCGACCCCATGGACTGCAGCACCCCAGGCCCCTCCGTCCATGGGATTTTCCAGGAAAGAGTACTGGAGTGGGGTGCCATTGCCTTCTCCAGAGAGCTGCTGGTGGTTTGCTTTAACACAAAGTAATGTCTACATTACCCTGGCTGGGAATTAGAGGACAGATTGGCGAGCGCTGACAAAACAGAGGTCACTCACCTTACAGGCATGGAAAGTTGGAGATTAATTCTCTCCTCTCACAGAGGGAATCAGACTCCAGGATAGTGGAAGGAGGCGCCAATCTTGAGAAACCCTTTCACTGCCAAGCAGCAGTAGTAGCAGCAAAAAAGGAAGATGAAAGCCCACAAGAGTCTGAGAGAGGCCCTGTCAAGGTGGCAAGGGCCACTGCCACTCAGCTCCTACAGAATCCCAGGGGACAAAGGAGCCTAGACAAGACTCCAAGTCTCCTGGCATCAGCGTCCAAAAGACAGGGCAGTGCTGGCTGCACGCACTGAAATGAAAGCCCCCTGAAGGCAGGACGTTCGAAGTTTTATCTCTTTGTTCACTGCTAAGTCCTCAGTACCTGGAACAGTATAAGACATATCACGGACATTCAATAAATATCTGTTGAAAGAATAAATAAATGGGTGGCTAGGGCTCAAAGGCCACTTCCACAGCCCTGGGGTCAGCCTCTATCATTGGGGGTTCAGAAAAGAGGGAAGGCCAGTGCAGACTCCACAAGACACAGGGAAGACCACATGTCTAAGGGGCTGGAATTAGGTTGAAAGGACGAGGGAGATTAGGACAAGCTGACAGGACTAGGCAGGTGCTCGTATTAGACTAAACATTCACATACTCACTTGATAAACATGAACGAAAAGACCAAAAGAAGGTATATAGTCCAACAAAAAAACCAACTGTAGTATAGTAATACAATGGAATCCTACCCAGCAATAAATAGGTTGAACGACCAACGACAACGCGGATGAACCTCTTGTATATTACATTGAGCAAAGGAAGTCAGACTCAAAAGAGTATATCTTGTATGATTCCATGTATATGAAAGCCAAAAAGAAGAAAATGAGCCCAAAGTAACGGAAGTCAGAGTAGTGGTTACCTGGAAGAGGGTAGGCATTACTGACAGCAGAGGGGCACGAGGAAACTTTCTGGGATGATGCAAAAAGTTCACCTTGACTTGGGTGGCACACAGGTGTGTACATGTATAACAATATACTGAGCTGACCATTTCACACTTGTATACTGGATGTACCCTACTGTACCTATTTCATACTTCCATTTCTAAAAAGGTAACATGTTTTTTGGTTTTCCTTTTTCTGGCTGTACCACATGGCATGTGGGATCTTAGTTCCCCAACTAGGGATCAAACCTGAGCCCTCTGTGTTGAAAGTGTGGAGTCTTAACCACTGGACTGCTAGGGAAACCACAATAAAAAAATTTTTTTAAGTTGGGTCTCAAGAGTCACGCGAAAAGTATCTCACCCATACAAAAATATTTTCTAGCATCAACAGTGGAAGTTCAGGAGTTCTCCCTGGAGTTCAGGACACAAGCCCCCCATTTTTCACTCTCTATTTTCCAGAGGACATCACTTCAGTCATGTCCAACTCCATGTGACTCTATGGACTGTAGCCTGCCAGGCTCCTCTGTCCATGGGATTCTCCAGGCAAGAATACTGGCATGGGTTGCCATGCCCGCCTCCAGAGGATCTTCCCAATCCAGGGATTGAACCTGCGTCTCTTACATCTCCTGCATTGGCAGCAGGTTCTTTACCACCAGCACCATCTGGGAAGCCCTTGCCAGAGGACAGAAGGACCCAAACGAATGGCCAAGGCCTGTGAAGGTCCTAAACTTTTCAAAACACAAAGCAGTGCCACCTGAGTCTTAGGGGGAGCCTCTATTCCAGACCACGCAGACTCCACAGAAGTAGAGCTGGCGCCCTGGTCAAGCCATGCCCTGCTGGTTCTGAGGCTCTCTGAAGGAGCCTCTCAGGTTCTTCCACGGAGCACAGAACCAGACTTCCAGACACTGCCCAGAAGAGCCACAGACACAGAAACAATCTGTCTTCCTGACAAGCCAGGCAGAGACCAGCTGATCCACTCCAGCTCTAGGTGACGGTCAAGGTCCGAGTGCCTACGGCCCCTCCTGCCAGCAAGGAGGCGGTAAGACCCTCAAGGATGGTCGAGGGGCACTCTATCCATCAGATGGGAGACCAGACACCTGGCAGCCACACTCACCTCAGGACCAATGAAGCAATAAAGAGTTGTCTAGTCAGCAGCGCCACAGCAGGCTCCCGCCACCAGAAACATCTCAGCGCCTGGCCGGCCACTACATAAACACCTCCGTCTTTTATCAGGGTTTTAACTGAGCAGAACTCCCACTCCAGGGATTCCCACAACCACTGAAGTGCTTAAGACCCTCCGACACCTTCCCAGGGGGAGAGGAGATGAGTCTGCCCCTGGAGCCCCACCCTGCAGCCTAGAAATGCCCAGAAACTGGAATACCAGAGGCGCCGTCTGCCCGGGAGGGGCTGTGCCCGCAGACCTGATGGAAGAGCTTCTTTCTCCCCGAGTGTCCCTGCAGGCCGAAGGTCCCTCCAGTCTTTCCCTGGACTCGGGCTGTGAGGGAAGGCTGCAGGCTGCATGGCCTGCCAACCCGCAGCTCCAGGACCGCGTGGAGAAGGGTGGGGAGGAGCGCCAGCTGGGAGCCAGAAGCCTGCTTGGACTTCACAGAAACCTGCTCCTGCCCCGAGGCCCACACGTTGGAGATGGGTAATCCTTAGCCAAGCCCATCGTCAGCAGCCCCTTTCCTGCCAGGTCCTGGCCCCAGGACAGGTGCAGGAAGGGGCTTGCCCACATCTGTGAGAAGGCTGGCTCCAGAGGCCGGAGCTCTCAGGTGGAGGCGGGGCACCCCTCGCTCCCCAGCACCCAGGAACCCTGGGCCCGAGGAGTTGTCAGGCTAACGAGGCTACCCCACCACCACTCCATCTGAGCGTGGCAGGCTGCGCTGCACGACTGGCTTCAGGTGGCTCTTCTTTAATTAATGGCATCCCAGGCTCTGCAGGGAGCTTCACCCCACAATGAATGGCCCTCTCTCATTAGAGGCAGGCCTGCCATGATGTATTCAGGGCGAGGGCTAGGATTCATTTCCCTGTCTGTGGGTTGGGGATGGGAGGGAGTGGGGAGGCAGCAGGGAGAGATTTATATCGAGTGACTTGGATTAGCTGCAGCTGAAACATGACCCCATCAACGCAAGCTGCCTTCTTGGGGCTAACCCAATGCACCTCTGCTGACGAGAGGGCTCTAGGGAAGCTAAAGGGAGGGCAGAAGGTCTGGTTCTTGTTCGCTCTGGGCTCAGGCTGCAGCTCAAAGGCCCAGAATTCCTATACAACCTCCAGAAGCCCCTCCCCAGCCCACCCACACACACGGTGTGCAGTGCAAGCCTGGCCTGACTCTGAGCTGATCTCGCCTTACCGAGAGCCTCTTTGTGGCCAGAAAGCTGACCCACGGGCTTCACAGCTATATCAAAGCGCTGACCATGGCAATCAGCTGTTTCTCTTGCTTTCTATGGGAAATACCCTCACTCCCTACCTCAGAGGAGGAGTCCACAACATGGGAAGGCCCCACGTCTGCAGCTGTGTGGGCAGGACCCAAGTATGTGTGGCCATCTCAGACCTCGGGCTACCCAGCACTCAGGAAAAGGCAGGCATCAATCTGACGTGGAAACATGTGGGCAGCACCGCACTGCTCTGACCCCTTAGGCTGAACCCCACCTCCAGGGTGGGGGGATCCTGAGCAACACTTCTTCTCTCCCCCACAGCGATCATGAGACTGAGCAAAGTGGCCTGGGGTCTTCAAGGCAAAAAGGAAAATGTGCCCCATGTTTCCAACGTACTTCTCACAGCCCTGCAGAGGCTGCACTCTGCTAGCCACACAGGTGGTTTTAGGCCATGGAGCTGGGTAGGTTCAGGCTGGCAGCAAACAGCACACAGGCCTAGAAACTTACCCTACAAGTCGCATTAAACTTGCTGTTCAGTTTTGCTTGTGCTTGGGAGAAAAATCCTACTTCAGGGCCTACCTCCATCCTCAGCCCTCTGAGAACGCCCAGTTCACTTAGAGAGATGGAGGGTGGGCCCTCAGCTGCTGCTGCCAGCCAATCAGAAGGCTGCTTTGCAGACCTGCTGTGTCCCAGGGAGGCCAGGGCAGAATGCCTATCATCTGTACACACAGGCTCCGTGTCGTCCACGCTTTCCCCGGCCCTCGTGGTGGAGCATTCATATATCCTTCCTTCCCTACTCAGAAAGAGATGTAGCTCAGTTCCGCTTTGCTAAGCCCTATTTGGCAATGTGTCTAAACACATGCAAACTTAATTAGTTCAGGAGGGGAGCCCAAGCGCTTGCAGTGACAGATAAAAGTATCAGGAAATGAGACAAGTCAGGACTGCCAGGGAGTTCTGACTCAAGCCCCTTCCCCTAACAGGCTGCTAATCAAAGGTGATACAGCTCCATGCCGGGACCAACTGGCAAACCCATGGACAAGGTTCTCACGAGCTTAGAGACACGATGAGATGCCCCACGTGCTTCCAAGGATACTATAGGATAGAGGTTTCCAAAGTAATATTGGCAGTGGTTTCCTTAAAACAGATCTGAGGATTCATTCATTTGAAGATCAGCAAGAAGCCTCTCAGACAGCCCCAAGCCATCCCCCACCACTCCTCCTGGCCAATCACATTCCCAGAGCAAAATGAACACAACGGTCCAGCCCTCCAACCAACGCCAGCCCAGGTACCAGAAGCCTAGGGTGTCAGAGAACATCCCAAGGCTCTGTCACTCAGTGCAAACAAAGGAGAGGAGGAAGGGCATTCCGACCAAGCCCAAAGCCATGCTGGAAGACAGAAGCAGATGGACAGATACCCAAGCGGTCAAACACGCAGCTTCCAGAGTTCAAATCCCTGCTACAAAGTGGCTGTGTGCCCTTGACAACTTACTTACCTCTCAGTGCCCCAGTTTCCTCCCTCATGTGTTAAAAAATAATTTATTTCATAGGATTGCAGTAAGGATTAAATGAGATAACACATAAATAGCACAGCAGGACTCTTGGTATGTAGTAAGTAGTCAATAAATGTTGGCTATTTTTATTATCTGATGTCACTTTTCCAGATCAGTTCTAGCCCATTTGTGTCCTGGGGACACAAATGTCTCAGAGAAAGCCCTTCACATTGCTCCTAGGACCAAGCCCCATCTCCCTCACCCAGGCCCTTGCACCATCTCACCCAGTACCCACCCTGCAGGGCCCAACATCCAGTGCCGGCAGGGGAACCCAGGAGCTTCTTGGCATGAGCAGTGCAGTCCTCTACCCCCTCACACTCAGTCTGGGGCAGGAGGATCTGAGATTTTTTCTTCCATTCCATTCTCCCTGAATCCACTCACTACCACCCGCTGCCATTCTTCCTGGGCAGGGATTCTACAGGCCCACTCCATGCCTTAATTGTCATTTATTCAACACACATTTATTGAACAATTACTACATGTCAGGCATTGTCCTGGGGTTATAATGGTGCACACAATCTAGGGAAAGAGACAGACAAGTCGAGGCAGCTACAACGCAATTTCTTGTAAGAATAAGTACATGTACTCCAGGAACGTACAGGAAGGCACCTAAAAAAAGATATTAGGAGGGATCCTTAGGAACTGGCCAGTTAGAGCACCTGGCTAGGGGTAGGGGGAGCCTGAGTACATAGAGAGCATCAACAGATGAGGCTAGGGAAATAAACAAGAGCCTTGAAACCTTGAATAATCAGTGTGACTTTGCCTAGAGAACAAGGGGAAGCCTTGAAGGGTGTTAAGTGGGTATGATGTAATCTGCTACAATTAGGAGAAAGAAATATAAGAAACAGGACAGCTGGAGAGACCAACAAGCAAGAAGACATTCGTAGGAATCCAAGAAGAACATGGTGACCTGAACTAGGGCAGGGGTAGTGGGTTTGGAAAGAAGGCAACAACTTTGAGAAACCTCTGGGAGAAAGGATCATAGGGTCTGGCAATTAACTGGTTAGGGCTAGAGGAGGGAACCAAGGAAGATTTTCAGTTTTCTGACAGAACTACTGAGTAGATGGTACCAGTGAGTCATTATTCAAGAAAATGCTGGAGGACAAGGTGTTGGGAGAAAAAATAGCACCTGAGCTTTAAGTTTTAAGGCTTCCTTGATAGCTCAGCAGGTAAAGAATCCACCTGCAATAGAGGAGACGTGGGTTTGATCCCTGGGTCGGGAAGATTCCCTGGAGGAGAGAATGGCAACCCACTCCAGTATTCTTGCCTGAAAAAGCCCATGGACACAGGAGCCTGGCAGGTTACAGTTGATGGGGTCGCAAACAGTCAGACACGATTGAGCAACTAAGCACAAGCTTTAAGGGTATCTAGGTAAGATAGAGAAGAGGAGCTGGACATGAAGGCTCAGAGTTCAGATGGCAGAGGGAACAGATTCCTTTTCTCCAGTGGGATCACTGCTGCATGTTGGTTCCATTTCTCATATAGAGGAAAAGATGAGAAGACAGCGTACAGAGAATAGCTGAGGCTGAGAAATAGATGAGATCACTCCCATAAGTGTGAGTGTGTAGGATACAAAGAAAAGACAGCTAGGAGAGAGATCAAAGAAATACCAGTAGTTAAGAAACACCAAATTTAAGAGAAAAGGAAAAAAGAATCATAGGAAAGAGAAGGAAAAAGTCAGAGAAACAGGAGACATAAGTAGAAATGAAGAGTGCTTCAAGGAGGAAGTAGGCTGAGTAGAGATGCCAAGAGGGCCCAGGAGGACCCCCAGCAAGCCTTTCAGACGTCACCTACACATCCCGCCAGATACTGTGTACCCCACAGAGTCCTCCCCGGCATGTGCTTCCTCTGCCATGGGACTCCTCTCCAGGGGACAGCACTCTCTGCTCTCCCACCGTCCTGGCTGCATGACCCTCAGCAGTCCCTGTTGAGACAGTGTGTGTGTGCGTGTGTGTGCACGCGCGCGCGTGCGTATGCATGCACTAAGTCACTTCAATTGTATCCAACTCTTTGTGACCCTATAAGTGTGTGTGTGTGTGTGTGTGTGTGTGTGTGTGTGTATGCATGCGCACTAAGTCGCTTCAACTGTATCCAACTCTTTGTGACCCTATGAGTGTGTGTTTGTGTGTGTGTGTGTGTGTGTACACGTGCGCACTAAGTCGCTTCAACTGTATCCAACTCTTTGTGACCCTATGAGTGTGTGTGTGTGTGTGTGTGTGTGTGTGTGTACACGTGTGCACTAAGTCGCTTCAACTGTATCCAACTCTTTGTGACCCTATGAGTGTGTGTGTGTGTGTGTGTGTGTGTGTGTATGCGTGCACACTAAGTCGCTTCAACTGTATCCAACTCTTTGTGACCCTATGAACTGTAGCCCACCAGGCTCCTCTGTCCATGGGGTTCTCCAGGCGAAAATACTGGAGAGGGTTGCATGCTCTCCTCCAGGGGATCTTCCTGACCCAGGGATCAAACCCACATCTCTTGTGTCTTGCACTGGCAGGTGAGTTCTTTACCACAAGTGCCACCTGGGAAGCCCAAGTCCCCTTTGAGTATGTACTCCCAAAACAAACAGTAAGTAGGATAATTTGAGCAAGTATCTTTTTTTTTTTCCAGAGACAATGTTTGTCTGTACTTGAAACAAGAAGGGAGAGCCATGTAATCTAGAATGGTTTCAATCATCTGAAAAAAAAAAAGGAGTGTGAATTCAGGAGTGACTTCACAGAGGTGCTTCCACCTGCCTCCTGACTGAGTCTTCTTCATGATGGATTAAGAACAATACAAAAAATTTCATGTCCGAGTATTGAAGTAACTGAAATAGATCTCATTTTATTTGGCTAGACAGCCTAGTATTAAGAGCTCTCCCCCAGTTGCCATTCTTATAAATTATCATTATTTTTTCAAACAGTTTGCTACCCAGGTGGCTGAGTTTTTCATTGCAAAATATTAGTTCAGATGGTCTCACACAAACTTATGTTAAATGTTAAATATCTTTTGATCTCCAGACTTTCTGGTCCACATCTGCATAGCACCAACAGAGGGGTATGGTATGCAAACTGCACAAGGAGAGCAGGGGAAACACCTAAGTCAAATGCCAGCCCTGCACTCACACATTTGGCCTCCAATGGCAGGAAAACGCCCCGCTCCCAAGCTGAGGGGAAGCTCCATGAGGGCCCTCCCAGCAGACCCGGAGTGGACCCCTGGACCCTGCTCCTCCACAGCAGGGTCTGATCATCCTGACCCTCTCTTCCAAAGGGCCTCTTCCCCTGAGGCACGGAGGACCAGGTCCACCCTCATATCAGCTCTTCTTATCCCCCAGCCCACTCTGCAACCCCCAGTCCTCCTGATCTGCTCCTCTTCTTAAACCCACAAGCCACTGCGAAACCCTGTGGCCTAGCTTCTAAGCACCTGTGCCTAGAATGCCTCCTGACTGGGTCTTCTGGCCGTTCAGCTGGCAAACCCACGTCTCCAAACTACAGGCGAAAAGGTAAGCTCCTCAAAGGCAGCGCCTGTGCAGATGTCCATCCTCACTGCATCTTCCCTATCCTCCCACCATGCCAAAGACGGAAGCCCTTTACAGAGACAATACAGAGCCTGGATAAGCAGAGGAGAGAGAACACTGTGAAAGATCACTAAACTCTACACGGAGCTTCAGGAAACAACAGGTAAGGCAATGGAAATGCAGGTCAGGTAGGGAAGGCAAGCCGACCAAGGGCCAAAACCACAAGTGTCGTTTCTTAAAAACGTTTAGAAGGAAAATGAAATCTGCACCCACTGTATTAAAACCCACCTGAGCGGAATCTGTGACGACAGCTTCAAAGCCCACATAAACCTGAGTATCACCCCATTCAGGCTGACAAAAGATGGACATAAAATTAATTTGTCAGGATGGGGGGAGATTTCTTTTCTCCAGTGGGATTTCCACTGCCACTTCAGTCCCCATTTCTCAGTGCCACACTAATCAGGCCCTTTCCAACAAAAGTGATGTGAAGCTGGCTGCAGGGAGAGGGAGGCTGGTGGGGGCAGGGGGCGAGGGGAACAGCAATGAGAGGGAGCCATGGCTCGGAGAGACTAGAGTGGGAAATGAAAATATTTGCTGAGTTCCTTAGGCTTAAATTTGAAAATAGATGTCAAAACAAGAAGTGAGCCACATACTAACAAGTTGTTAGGTCAGTCTACCACCGCCCTTGTCAGGCTCATCAGCAGGCTTTACCAGGCATGAGAGAAGGTGATGCTTCTGACGAGAGCCATCTGACAAGAGGCTCCGGGAACACGGAGAAGCTGTGCGCCGTCACGCAGCACTGCTTAGGTTTCCTCTCTGGCTGTTTTTATTTTGTTACACATTTAATTAAGAGCCTTCCCAGCAGTTACGCGGAATCCTGCTTCGAAAAGGCGGCCACAGAGCTCTCCTCCCCCCGCCCCTGCCACCAGACATCTGACTCCTCCCTGCACTTTCGCTTCCAGAGCTTGGCTGGCCTTCATGAGCCAGACCCAAACCAGCCGTCAAAGTCTGCCCCAGTCATCTCTTTTGGAAGCCATGTGGCCTTAAGAATTCGATTATGCCTAGCTGGGTCTACCAATTTGAGCCTCGGGTTTTAATTTGGCTTTGTTTTCTCATCTATAAAAGAGAGACACCACTGCCTTCCCAAGAAGACAGGTAGGAGACTGAGAGACACATGGCATGTGCTCATTAACATGTTTAAAAATTGCTCTTTATCACAGTCACTGCCACTTTCAAAAGGGTGTATTGTTTGTATCTGGTCCCTTAATTTCTTATTCCTGATTTGTTATACACGTATCACTCTTTTCCCTTCCTTTTTATACCCTTGCCCCTTGCTTGTACCATGAGCTACCTCGAGAGCAGAGATGGTGTCTCTACTTGTTTGCCTTCTCAGAGGCCCTGGCACTTGTGCTGGGGGAACACACTTCAACCTTCCGTGCCTAAACAAGTTATGGATTTTAAGATTCTGCCAATCTAACTGGTTGTTTTTCCTTCATCTCCCAACTGATCTAATTTCTTCCGTTTAATGAAATTCTTTTGGCATCATAGAGTAGTAATGTTATAATAGAAATATCAACTAAGAAATAAGATCAGAAACATAGAATGTAGTTCTTGAAATTGATGTTAGCTGTCATTTTCATGTTTTCCTTTTTTCCTTTATTCCCTCACTCCCTTAGTAGTTAAAATAAAAAAGTGAAATAGATTCTCTTCAGGAGGTAAAGGAAAAGAGTAACCCAGAAACTGTGCTCATTAACATCTGATTTTCCTTTCACATGTGCTCTGATTCCCCAGCCCAATCCCTCTTATTGATGACATCAGTCCCATCAAGATGCAAAGCAGCCTCCTGAGTCACCAAGATTTGTCCAGGGCCCACCATGCCAAGGCTTCCAATGCCAGCCATCCCCTCTCCTTGTCATGGAAAAACCAACCCCAGGTTCAGAGACCCAGCCAGATAGTCCCCAACATCATGGGCAGGAAAGCTCTCACATACGCATATAAGCACACGCCATTCACCCCTATCACAGAAGATGCTGAAATTGGGTGTTTGGAACATGAACATGCCAAAGAGAGAAAGCCACTGGGAGAGCGGGAGTCTCAGCTAACTAGAGAAACCAGGCCTCTGGCCTGGGCCACACGAGTCCTAGAACCCTGGGTGTCAGCCTGTACCCTGCCCTACCCTGGATAGCGTCTCCTGTGTTGGAGCTCCCTCCCCAGGAGTCCCTTCTCACTTGAGTGCTCAGAGCTGCTCAGGATATGGAATGCTGTAAACCAGAGCAACAGCACTCTTCCTCCTCACCCTCTCCTCGGAACCCTCCCGACTCAGCTTTGCCTCCAGGCACAGCCCCTATAAGTTCCCCAACAATGAGTGTCATGGGGAGCTCTGGAGCGTGTGGGACGCAGTCAGCGCACACACATGATCTAAGGCCTGGGGGAGACAGGTGTGCGGGCGAGTATGTGACCTGGGTCTGCTCTTCCTCCCGCCTCACCTAGAGGGTTGGGTCCAATAGCAGGCTGGACAGCCACCCGGCTGCAGAACTTCACCTCAATGCCCAGCAAAAGGCATAAAAAGGATCTTGGTGAGAAAATAATGCCTGAATTGGAAGGAAATGTCACTCCAGAGCCACGGCTCCGCACCCCAACCAATGCCCCATCCTATGCTCAAAAACTCACACACATACACACACAGAATGCTCGTTGCTGCCTTCAGGCACAAAGAACACAGAGGTATTGATCCTATCAATCCTCAGCAAACAGCGCCCCCTCCACCGCCCAACCTCCACCCTGCTTTCGTTCCCTGGGGACTTTCTGAAGCCAAGTATCCATGAGGGTAGACAAGAGGCCGAAGTGTCAACCCAGCAAAGGAACCAGCTCTGTCTTCCAGAACTGGGACAGGATCAGGAGACAAAGGAGAAAAAGCAGTGGGGACAAGGGAAGAAAAGAGGAGGCTGGTGACCCGGCAGCAGCATCCCTCTCCCATCCCCACCCTGGGCTCTCTGTGGGATCATCAGGGCCTCGCATCCCACATGAGAGCCTAACATAGCATCGTGGTTAGGAAGATGGACCCTGGAGCCAGGTTGCCTGGGTCTTAATTCTGGCTCTGTGTGTCCCTGGGCAAGATACTTAACTTCTCTGCGCCTGAATGTCTTCATCTATAAAATAGGAATAATAAGAGTCCCAAGGGTTAGTAAATGAGTTACTATTTCTAAAGTATTTAGAAGAGTAAATACTATGTACTTGGTTTAGAAGAAAATTAAAGACCCTCTTTTAACTCCTTTCTTTCAGGGCAGTAACGTGTAGCCCACAATAGGAAGAGCTCTCCTAGCACAGGTAAGAAGGCAACAGCAGGGCTGGAAAGGTTCATCCAGAGGCAGAAGGCAGAGCTCCCAGCCCTCGTTCTGCCCAGCCAGCCCCCAGATCCAAGGACTGCCTGACCCAGCTGCCCTGTACACTTGGACATTAGAGACTGTGAAAGGCAAAACCTGGTCCCGCAGGTTCCAAGCCCTGTCAGCAAAGGAGTCCTGCTCATACTCACATGACTTTTAAGTCCCAGTCTCCACAGGTGACAAAAATTGACTTGACGTTTGGATCTAAGAGGCCTTCCTTCGCCATCCACTCATCGACCCTCTGAAAAGTACACAACAAGAACAGATGAGATTTTCCATTTTTTTTTTTTTTCCCTGAGTCTCTGAAGAGCCACAACAGTAAAACGCAGATAAGCTGCTTGTAATCAGAGCAGGAGAAAACTGTAATCTTATCCTACCACAGCTCCACTCTGGGCTCTCAGCCTTGGCTCAGAACTATGGAGGCCCTGGCAGGATGATCCCTGCAGGCAGATCCCACAAGCCCAAGTGCTGGAGGGGTGGGGGGTGGGCAGGGTGCCCCTCCACTCTCCCGGTGCCTGGCAGCCCACCCTGGACAGGATAAGGACAGAAGCCAGTAGGTCAGTCTAAATACCTCTGGTCCTCAAACAAAGGTACTGCCTAGCACAGACACAGGTTGGCCTGGACCATGAGAACAGGCTAGAAGGAGGCCCCCAAGCAGGGAACTCCATAGGATCGTTCGCTTGTTTAGTCATTCCACCCTCCCACCAAATGTTTACTAACCAAATGTATTAATTTACTTATTCTCCAAACGAAGGTCAAGTTAACTTTCACCAAGAAGCTAGCAGAAGAGGCTCCTCTGCCGGGCTGTAGCCCCATTCTGACAACTGGGAGAGCACAGCCTGCTTAAGTCGCTAGAAGTTCATCAACTGGCCCCAGAATCTGTATTTTTCTCCTCCTGGTTGGGGATTCAAATTCAGCAGAATCTTTTGAAGGCTGAGCTCAATTCCTAGACAGGGAAAGAAACTGCTCCTAAAGACACTTTAAGTCTTTCTTCCCCTTCATCCCTTGGATCCATTTTATTATTTGCACTCACACTGCAAGTACAAATACTAAAATCAGTATATAACGAGAGAATTATCATAAAGAATTCATGAAGCAGTGCCTACTTTTCAGAAGATCCCAGGCATGGGGCAAGAGTGCAGCAGATCACACCGCTGTGCCACTCACACAGGGGGATTATTTTTAAAGGCTATATCGCACAGTCGTTAGAAACTCGGGATTGAAAAATCAGACACATCTGGGTTCTAACCTTGGCTCTTCCATATCCTGGCTGTGTCACTGATGGGAAGTCATTTAAAAGTCATTTAACCCCTCTGAACTTCAGTTTCCTTCATCTATAAAACGAGGTAGGATGACTAACCTTACAGGGTTGTTTGGTGAATTATATGTGATAATGGATTAAGTGCCTACCTAAAAATAGACAGTAGGCTGGGAAGGGGAGGAAGACAGATCATCTTAATACAATGCAACAGAGGCATCAATGGAGAAGCACCCAGGATGCCATCGGACCAAGAAGAGGTGGAGGCCAGCCCCAGCTTTCACGGGGAAAGGCATCAGAAAGGCTGCATAAAGATGACTGAACTAGTGGCTGGGTGGCTGAGTTTGCCTGACAGCTTGGAACACAGGACAGGAGGCAAAGGCACAGACATTCTGCGTCTGAGAAGCAAGTGTCTGTTTAAATTCTGCCTTTCCCACCAGACTATCAGCACCATGAAGGCAGGGGCTGTTAGGTGTCTTATTCACTGTCCTAATCCCTAACCCAGCACAGTCCCTTCTTGATCTCTTGATTGAGATATGAGTAAGAAGTAATGTGACTGGAGTTCTGCAGTGACTGAAAGGAAGGGCAGGAACTGAGGCTGGGGGAGGCCAGACTGTGAAGGCCTTGTATACCCAGCAGATAATGGACAGCCCATGATAACCCTGGGCTTCCTGGATCCTCAGAGGTACTGGAGGTCTGGCCCAGCTGAAGCAGTCCTGGAGCAGGGCCGAGGGTCCCATGCAGTTTCATGGCTACGGCAGCCCTACCTCCTGGGATATCAGGGCCAGACTCTGCAGACCCTCTTCACAGTCTGCACCCCAGAGCATCCTCTTCAGTGCAAGGGTCTCCCCGGCAGCTAAATTCTGGACCTTCCACTGCTGAATGTGTGTCTCCTGGGCCACTCTGGCCCCAGCCCTTGCACGGACACACACGCACACACACACATGCATGCACACATGCATCCTTTCCCTAGGGTCACCTAAAGAAAATTAGGTAGACATTACATAAGAAAAGAGGTAAGGCAAACCTGGAGCTCCCTAAGTCAGCTAATCTCGCTCCGGTTCACTGGCCTTAAATCCCCAAGGTAAGTGCCCCACCTGCTAGGGGGCTCCCCAACGCCCCAACTCCTGCACAGTGGTCCTGGAAAAGAGAGCAGGACAGGACAGGACTGTCAGGAGGCAATGCCCAGCAAGACCAGGCCTCTACCATGGGAAGCACTCACTGCTCCTTGGAAGCTTACGGCCAAGGCCATTCACTCATGCAGCAGGTATTCAGTGAGCAGCTTCTGCTACAAGGCTGTCCAGGGAAGTCATGTGTTTGGAATCAGGCCTGTCCTTTTCCTTCCCTTCTCTACTTGAATGGAGAGATGGCTGGAGGGACCACCAAGACAACCCGCAGTAGCCAGCCTTCCCGGCTACTGAAGGTGTGGAGAAGCCCAGTCTGAGACCAGCTAAGAACAAATGTGTTGAACAAACACCCATCCGGCCATCTGCTCAAGGCCTTGGTTAGGATGAGAACTAGCTCCTCAGCTCTTTAACCAGCTCAGGACTCATGGGAAAAAGCAGAGCCCAGTCTGGTCTCCTCGAGCCCCCAGAGACTCCCTCAATGCCAGCAATCTCCCCTCTTCACCCACAAAGTACACCGAGACTGGGTGAGACTCAGACTCCTCTGAGCACCCTGTTTCAGGGTTGGCTCAGGGTCAGCAAGAGGAAGCCTCCTGAAGACCAACCTCCCCCTCAACCAGCACCAGTCAGGAGAAAACTCCATAACCTCAACAGCCCTGGTTTGGTGCTGGCCCAGAAAAAGCATCTTCCTCCCAAGATCCCAGCCAGAGACACTCCAGGGAAAAGCTGCCTGTCCCCTGGCCTCGCTCTGGGATGCTGTCTGGAAGACAGGGATGGAAGGGTCCTTGAGTCTGGTCTTGGAGAGAGCAGTCCAGGCTGAGGAGACCCCTTAGTGATAGGGGTGAATCTCCCCACCCAAGAAGAAGGTCAGTGGGGCTGGGAGACACTTCAGGGCTCATCTTCTCCCAACCCTTCAAGAGCCTGACCAGCCACTGAGCCTGGGCCTGCATGCTCCCTGGGACCAGGAACATATTCAGCCACTGGGTGAGCCTAGACCTGTCTCTCTGGCCCTAGTTCCACCCTGAGGAGCCCCAGGAAACTCAGTCTGCATTTCTCTCCTCCATGGGACAGGCCCTCTGGGCTCAAGAAAAAGATCTTCTTCCCTCTCTCTGCCACCACCCTACTCCCTCCAGCGTATGTGTGCTCTGCTGTCCTCCCAGACACACGGCTTGCTCCTGTGATGGGGCAGAGCTTTGGGCGTGTTGCTCTTAAGGATAAATAAAGCACCTAATGCGATCCACAGGCTTTTTCGCCTCTCCCCTCCCCCTAGAGAAGGAAGGGGAGGGGGGGCTCTCTCCCTCTCTGAAAACCCCAGGCCAGCAGGGGTGGGAGATGAGCTGAGGCCAAGCACAGCTTCCCGATTCCCTCAGGCTGGAGCACGAGAAGCAGCGTCTTAACCTTTTCCAGCTCCCCAAGGAGAACATCCCAGAAGTGTGGTCTCTGCCAAGGGTTCTAAAGCCTTTAATTTGATTTTCCTCACATAGGCAATTGTTGTAATTATTCTGATTAGGAATCATTACCCAGTGCAGCCTCCGCACCCCTGACAGGCACAATGCATCCAGCGGCAAGCTGCAGTGGGGCAGGCGGGCCGGCCGCACCTCCTGGAGGAGCTGACAGCAAACAAAAGCCATCAATGGGGAGTTCTGGGTGAGTTAATGAAGTGCTCACATGCCACAAGAAGCCAACACTAAAGCTAAACAAAAACACCTCCAGTCCCCGGGGCCGCCCGCAGTGCCGCAGCTCGGCTCCCCTGCTCCCAGAGCAGGCTGCCTGAGTCACCGGAGCCACCGGCCAGCAACAGCCTCGGGCTGCGAGCAGGCGGGGCCTCCACCGACTCCGGGGGCGCGCGGACATCTTGTCAGTAACCCTGACGGGAACAGCTGGAGATGACAGATCAATGGTTCAATACTCTCAACAGCATGTCACTGATGTGACAGCAAATGTTATTCTAATCAAGCCATAATCATAGTCAAATTACATGGCTACATTCTCAGGAAGGGAGGGAAAGGAAGGCGGCAGGAAGGGGTCAGAGGTCAGGAATTAAAGGTCACTCAACCTACCTCCAGCACTTGCTGCAGGCTTGGCTGACCATCCACCATGGCTTGAATAATCCCGGTGAGCTGAAAGGAAAGAGAAATAGCCTATGGGTGGAAACCGGGGACGCAGGAACTCAAAGCTGGACTGGAGTCTTTTCTGTTTTCCTCCTTCTACAGTAAAAGCCTCTGACCTGCACAGCTGTAGGCTCCAAACCTGGCAGAAGCCTTGGGGATCACGTATCCCCACAACTTCCTGCCCTGAGATGCGGGTGCATATCCACATAGGGAGCACGGGCTGGGTCTCAGACCTGTTTTCAGCTTTCATTTTGCAGAAAATATGATTTTACACATCTTTTGTATTCAGTAGGTGCAATAACTCCTACCGAATTACTGTGCTAATTACTGAGCCCGCCAGGCTCCTCTGTCCATGGGGATTCTCCAGGCAAGAATAGGGGTGTGGGCTGCCATGCCCTCCTCCAGGAAATCTTCCCAACCCAGGGATCAAATCCAGGTCTCCCGCATTGCAGGCAGATTCTTTACCAGCTGGGCCATCAGGGAAGCTATCAAGGCTTTAGTTTTCATGTAGGCCAAGGGATCTTTCCAACCCAGGGATTGAACCCACGTCTCCCGCATTGCAGGTGAGTTCTTTACCGTCTGAGTCACCAAGGAAGCCCAAGAATACTAGAGTGGGTAGCCTATGCCTTCTCCAGGGGAACTTGCTGACCCAGGAATCAAACCAGGGTCTCCTGCACTGCAGGCAGATTCTTTAGCAGCTGAGCTACCTGGGAAGCCCAAGTAAATTCACCTCCAGGCTCCTTAGGAGTTCCTGCAGAACTCAGGGAATGCCCCCACATGGGACCAGGATCTCCAGTTCCAAGTCCCCCTTTCTCTGAGCCTTGGTGTCCAGCACTTCCCCCTCTGCACCAGTGAAGGGCCAGGGGGCCCACCAGGCATCCACCCTTCACCCTGCATACCTGGGCCCTCGATACCAGCTGGCCAAGCAGGAAACTGGCACCTTCAGCAAAGGAAAAAGCCCACAAACCTAGTCTAGAGGATTTCTCACTCAAGGGCCTCTGCTCCACCCAGGTCAGGCCTAGGTTCAAACCAGCTTGGTGCTTTGGTCTGCTTTATTTTGAAGTGGAAAATATCCCTCAAGTACAGACTAGAGAGGCTGCCTGCAGGGCCTGCAGCAGGAGGCCCCTGCACAGACGTGGACCCAGCTGGAAATCACCATGGCTGGCATGCCCCCGGCCACTTCCAGACAGAGTAGCATCTCAGGCCTGCTTGGAAACTTCTTTTTTTTTTTTAAGTGTGGGGGGTGGGGATTAAACTCCAATTAAACTATAATTATGTGTAATGAATACCAAATACCCAACTCACACAAACCGCTGGCTCTAAGAGGGAAGGTTATTTTCTCATAGCGACTTACACGGAATGGTAATACACACCTTTTAGGGAAGAAATTTTCATTTTAAGAACGCTGAGTTCCTCTAGGTGGGTTTCTGTAGTTCATCAAGTCATTATTAGGTGGTATTTTAAGGAAGTGTAAGGACACAGCCACTCTATTTTATATTCCAGAAACTGTTTTTATATTAATCTGTATTTTAATTGGGTAACAGCTGCTGCCTACAGACTTCCCATGGTCTAAAAGGAAAATAAATTAGAAAGATTAACTACACTGTTGTTTTGCGAGGCTTTAACCCACAGCATGCCCACCCGGCTGGCACTTCCACACCCTTTCCTTGCTTGGAAGACCAAAGGACTGCCCAGCAGAGGGAGGGCCTGAGCCAAAGAAAAAAAAAGATGGTCCCTTGAGGGCTCGGGTGGGGATGGGGAAGAGCCCCCGGTTTGTCGCTTTCATCGTGGAGCACTGAGGCTTCTCCTTTCCTTCAGTCAGCATCTACTGCTGGAGGGGCTGGGCCCCACTCAAGCAAGCAGGGATCCAGCAGTGAAGAAAGGCATGACAACCCTGCCATTGCGGAATCTGAGTTCTTCTTGGCAGCCCAGTCCTGGCCCAGTCCAGAGCCACAGTGTGGCACCCAGAGCCACACTGAGCAGGCAGGGCCCTGTGTTTTGTCTTGGCAAGGTCTGGACCAGGCCTGTTGCCAACTCCAGGTCCCACAGCCAGATGACTGGTTGCGCCCACTACTGCCCTTTCTCGCCCCGCTTCTCTCCTGCGAGGTTCTCCTAGGGCTGAGTCACATCCCCAAGCCTGGCGCTGGGGCTTTGGATCAGGACAATCCTGGTAAAGAGGGCGCACAGCCACTTATCAGGGAAAGCCCCAGGGTCTGCACAGTCTCGTGTCCAGTCTGAGTTTCCTGGGGCAAGGTTAGGTCTCCTCCTCTTGGCTCCCACCAAGTGTCACTCAGATGAACTCTGAAGGGCTTCCAGAAACTCCCTCTTACACAAGAGACCAAGAGCATCCTTGCCAAGAACCCTCGCTCCTTGGAGATGGGACTGAGGTCAGCACCTGCCCTAGGCCCCAGGAAAAGTACTACATCGAAAACAACAACCGAGGTGCTGACCTGCGGGGTCTCTCACCAAAGACTAGGCCCGCCTCCTGTCACCATGGGGTGCAGAGGTGCAGATGGCCTCCAGGATTCTGGGGCTTTCTCACACTCCCCCCCAGTGGTCAGCAATCCTAGAATCATCAGCCTGGGAGGAGCCTAGTGAGCTTGGCTTCCTCCCTCTCTCCATGCTTCCCAAACCGCCTGTGGTCCAAAGCATGGCTTACAGCTTACAGCTAAGGGACTTGAACTCAACCCCCAGAGACACAGGGGCTTGAGATCCTTTCAGGAACAGGCCTCGCTCCCCTGCATTAACGCCTCCCAACAATGGACCACATCTGATCAGCTCTGTCAAGGCACTCGATGAAGATGGTGGAGGGTGAAATTTAAGAAGTCAATCCCCATACCTGATACCGACAACCTATAAGACATACCAGAAACTGTGAGGAAGACAGAAAATATAATAAAATACTACTGGGAAGTGATACCTTAGGCCTAACCTAAATCTTTCACGCTGCTGTTTAAGCCCATTCCCACTTGGGTTAATATATGTTTGTAAAAAGCTTTCACATCCTCACAATGAAAGGTACTAGAGCAAAGCCAAGTATTTATTAAGCTGAGAACCAGGGCTCACAGGCTAAACAGAGCTCAGAGACCTTAACCACTTAAAGCAGGAGAGGTGAGAGGAAGGATTAATGTGTGCTCTGTGGCTCCTTTCACTGAGGGATTACAGATTAACTCCCGCTTCCCCAGACTCAGAAACCACAAGGCGAGGGGCTTCTGACCCTGACTGATAATGTGACTGGTGACTGAGATCCCCTACCCGCGCCAGAGCTCTGTCTGGGGACGAGTGGGCTTCCTCGTTCGTAAATACAGGCAACTACAGGAAGCAGCCCTGGATGCTCGCTGCCAATAGCATGTCAGCATCCAGTGCTTTCTCCCTTCACAGTTTATCTCCAGCACAATCGTATTCTGACACCAAGACAGTTTGTTGATTACATAAGCACTTGTCTCTGGTGTGCAATCTGATAATCAGACCCACTCTTTCTCCTCAGACAAAGAGACCAATAAATCTCACCCTTTACAAGTACAGGTGCAAGACAAAGCCCTTTACTGGCATTTAGCAAAATGGGTATTTTTTCCTAGTTTGTTTTTTTTTTCCACAGTGACAACAATAACAAAAAGGACTGCACGTGGTCAGGGACTGTGCAGCAGCCCAGCTGCTACAGGCAGAGATGTAATGAGCTGGAGTGGATTCTAGAGGGGGTAGGAAAGGGCTTGGGAAGGAAGAAAACACACCCCCATCCTGTTTCTGTCAGAACATCTCCAGGCAGCCTATCAACTGGGACTAAGAAAGGACCTCAAGAAGGCTAATGACATGTTCATCACTCAGAGCAGTGAGAGTGTCTGCATGCGGGCTGCAGATTTACTCAAGGCAGAACCCCTCTTCTGGCTGCCCGGCACGGAGCCTGTCTCTCTCCTAACACAAGCATGTGCTTGTGCATGCACACACATGGCCAGGGTTCTTAAAAACAAAACTTCTGGTCCAAGAGAGAAAATCCTCCCGGAGGACCTGCTTAGAAAAATCTGGAGGTTTGGGGTTGCTCCTTACCCTTACCAATGAAAGATTCCTTGTGGCTGGAATGATCTCACTGCCCTCCCCCGTCCACAAAGGCACATTCTGCCAGACTGGATGAGGTCTCAGAAGGACAGCCCCATTCTGTGTCCATGCCTCTCTTGGCATTATAGTCCATCTAGACAGGGTGATATCTAGATGACCTGAGGTTTTCCAAAGAAGACGTTACTTACTCAAAAGAGCAGTGAGCAGTACAGCTACTCTGGGGGGGAGGCAGGCTGTGGTAGAAAAACTCCTTGACACCAGCCACTTGAGGAACATGGATTTTTACTTGGTGCCAGGCCCTAAGGATAGGACCATCAGGGATCACATCTGGTTTCTGCCATCAAGGAGTTCACAGTCTAGTGGAGAGATGGACAAATGACTGCGGTATAATGTACCTGACTGTGCTATGCCGGGTTGAGCACAGCCCAGCCTGGGCTCAGTGAAGGTTTCCCAGAGAAGGTGACCCTGAGCAGAGTGTTGGAGGACAAGCAGGAGGGCAGGCGGGCACACAGGCAGAAGGACCATCGCGTGTAGAGGCAGACTTAGGAAAGTGAGGGGGAGATGAAGCAGGGAGATCTGAGGCTGGATGAAAAAGCAGGGACCAGGCCAGGGGGAGTTCTGAGCTCTGGGAGCCTGAGAGAGGATGGCAGAATCCACGCTACAGCACAGTCACAGCCTCGCTTCAGAGCAGGTTTCATAAGCAGGATCCAACACCACCAAGCCTGCTACCCTCCAAATTATGTATGCGTGTCCTTCGGTGAGACTTTCCAGAAAAAAGAAACATCTCTCATCAGAGTCTTGCAATCCCTTCTCCCCTCCCTCAAAAGAGAAGCAGTAACAACTTTGCTCTGAAAAACCCGTTTCCCAATATCCTCAAGCGTCCACTCCTGCCCAGAGCTGAGCTCCAGCAATGCTCCGTCCCATCCCTAAACAAGTACCAGCTTCCCCCAATTTAGGCCTGCCTGTCGACGTCAAGCAGTGAGCTGGAACTGGAGGCCCCAAGGGGGAGGCTGCACACAGAAAGGAGGAAGGAAAAGATAAGGGGACACTACACTTTCAGGCCAGTGGAGGGCTCAAGAACCTGGCTAGTTTCAGGAAAGTCTTCCCTTCCCTTCCCATAAGGAAGGGGATTTTCATCATCATTAAAGTGACGATTTTTCCCCAAAGGGGGAAACAGGACAGATTAGCGCCCCCTAGTGGTACAGGTAATTCCTAGGGGAATGAGGGGAGAAAAGTTGTCCCAGTGGAAACAAGAGCCACATCATCATTGGTTGGAACAATAAAAGGCTTGAGAGACTAGACTCCTTGGCAGATGGATACATACAACAAAAGGCCCACCTGGGGCACTGGCATCAAGGCCAGGAGCCCAAGACCTCATATCTGGGCTGTCAGTATCAGAGACCACTGAGCTCCCCAACCAGCACAGGCAGGCACTTCCCCAACGCCCTCTACACCAAAGGGATTGTTTGGGGATTACTTGAGAACTTCTGTCCTCCTGATTCACTCATATGGAGAAAGCAGGTCCCTGGATAATGGCACAAAGTCTCTAACGTACTCTCACCCCAAATGCTAGTTGTTCAGTCGCAAAATCATGTCCAACTCCTTGCAACCCCATGACCTGCAGCATGCTGGGCTTCTCCATCCTTCATTATCTCCCGGAGGTTGCTCAAACTCAGGTCCATTGAGTTAGTGATGCTATCTTATCCTCTGCTGCCCTCTTCTCCTCTTGCCCTCAATCTTTTCCCAGCATCAGCTTCTTTTCAAATGAGTCAGTTTTTCATATCAGGTGGCCAAAGGATTGGAGCTTCAGCTTCAGCATCAGTCCTTCCAATGAATATTCAGGGTTGATTTTCTTTAGGATTGACTGGTTTGAGCTCCTTGCTTTCACGTTTTCCCAGGATCTCTGCTACCACACACTCTTGGCCCATGATTCTACCACCCCAGCACAGAGCATATAACACGATACACCACAGGGAAAAGCAGCCACAGAAGGCTTCTTCATACAGTCCTGAGAGTCAAACTCTTCCAGGGCGCCTGCTCTCTGCCAATGGTTCTTCTGAGCCCCTAGCAAGCGCCAAGATCTCAGTCCCAGTTTCAAAATCCATAAAATGGGGCCACACTAACCTCCTGGCAAGGTGCCCAAGTACAGAAGCAGCCTAGGATAAGGATAAAGACATCTCCGCCTTGGCCAGGCTGTCCTCATTCCCCACCTGGACTGCCCATCTCTTTCCTTAGTGATAGCGCTGTGCTTCCCACAAATTCCATCAATGCTTCACAGAGCACCACTTCATTCAAGGACAGAAAAACATCACCAGACAGCTAAGAAAGCCTCAACATAACCAAGAAGCTGAAATCTTTACCTCCTGCCAAGGACCCTAGGGGGAAATGGAACTGAAAAGAAGCTGAACCCCAGAGGCACCACCCCACTCCTAGACTCTAAGTTCCTGGTTTACCAGGAAAGGTAGGGATGATGAGGAAGGGAAAGTGTCAAGGAAACCGGGAAGAGTGAATCACTACTCTCCCGGGGTTCCCCGATGACCACAGTGATCCAAGGGGAGTGGCAGACTTTGTAAAAAGCCAACTGCTGGGCCCAATGTGTACCTGCCTTAACCACTGAGAAGACCTATGCTTTCCCTCAGCAGCCAGTATAGAGCACCAACGATCCCCAAGCTCCTGTCCCAGCAGCGCCTGCCGCTAGCCAGGGCCCTTACCTCTGTACAGAAGGGAGTAAGCTGTGGATGAACTACGGGCTGGACATACATGTGAAAGGTAGACTCAATCTCCATGGTCCGGCCATTTAGCTTCAGGATGGGGAACTCGATGATTTCCTGGAATGGCAAAGGCACAGAAAAGGAAGAATCAGTTGTTTTTTTCTAAACTAACCATCTCAAAGAACTCCGAATCAAGAATGGGGGAGTATTTTGGACTAATTAGCTCCTGCCAGGTCAAACTGAAGACTTTGAGTGAGAAGATGCCGGCTCAGTTATAATCTTGACCCTCCCACAGTTAACATTCTCACAGGTTCCAGGGACCCAACACACACTCCACCCTCACTGTCTCTGGGAAGGGGAAGGAGACAGTGGGAGCATCTGGCCCAGTTTCCCCCCACCCCTGGTTCTCCAGCAGGGGTCTGCTCACTCCAGCCCCTAAAAGGAGAACCCCCTTCCTCCTGCTTGGGTCCCTTCCCTGGAAGGGGCCTAAGTCTCCAGCCACATAGATAACCAGCCATCAGACTAATGCACAGACCTCTGTGCATGAAGTTTAAACAGAGCCAATGAGTTTCATTAGCTTTTACAAAAAGGAAAAAAAAAAAAAGAGAGATAAGCAATAAATAAAGTCAAAGGAACCAAAGACGATACTGAAGAGAAGGAGAAACCTGAGTAAGAGTATTAAGAGCTAGTGCCTCCCACCTTTCTCTCAGGCAGCACATCCACCCATCAGCATCCCCCCACCCAACCCAATCGCTTAGCCAGCCCTTCCCAGTCCGCTGGAACGTAATGGAAGAGAACGAGGAGGAGTGACAATTTGTTTGGTGTCTCTAAGATTAATTTGTCTCCGTTATTTAATAGAGATGCACAGCACCAAGGTCCTGGTGTGCAAACAGGCTTGCAGCATGCCGACTGTGCAGCCCGCTTCATACATCGCTCCTGGGAAGGGAGGAACACACCAGAGTGGGGGGAGAGAGCCGGAGAGAGCACGCACGCGCCAGAGAGACGAGGGGAAGCCAGAAGAGAGAATAAAAAAAATTATTGCTTTTTAATATTCAAAAACAGTTTGCAAAATTTAATCAAAGCAGAGGAAAAGCTAACATTTTTACCACTTTGACATTTTTATTAGTGCTTTCATAAATTTTTAAAACATGAATGGAATTAGTTTACAACACACACACACAAAAAAACTGCCCTGAAAACATCTGGAAGAGACAAATAGGAAATAATAAAAAAAATAAATAAAAGCAAAATCCTCCGAGTAAAATTAGCATGTGAAAGAGGCCTCCACTGCAGAGACAGGAGCGGGGTTTTGCCCACTCAGTGGCCCCTGCAGTCAGCTCCAGTGGCATCCTTTCCCCAGGTCACCCATTCTGCTGAGGACCTTTCCAGCATCACTAAAATCAAGGCAAATTGGTTCTCTCCAGGGACAGCCCAGAGACACAACACAGAAGCCGCTGACACCTGACTGCATTCAGGAAATGGATGAGTGGGGAAACGGAAGGAGAAATGGCCTGTCTCCCTGATATTCCAGGGCAGCCTGGTGTCTCCCCACCAAACACACCTGCTCTATGGGATTCATTTTTCAAGCATCTTTATCCAACAGATCACAGCAGGACTGAAGACCAAACCAAGGCAGCCAGATTTCATGACAGAGAAATTCAAAGCTTCTGGCTGCCTGAGCTCCCTGGGCTGCCCCAAGGATGGGGAAGCTGGCAGGAGCCCCTAGAGACAGGAAGGGTGGAAAAACTAAGACTGAGGCAGAGGCGGGGCAGAGAGGAGGCCCAGGCTGCTGCTTAAACTGAGTGGTGCCTCTCCCTCCAAAGTACCACAAGGTAGGCCAGAGAGGAGAACTTGGCTCGGAAAAACAAAACACACAGACACAAAGTACACACCAATCCCCTTGAAAAATCAGATACCCAGTAATCCAGGCTCTAACTCTGAGGTGGGGCTCATCTGAGTTAGGCTCGTTTCTGATATATCCTTCCTCTGCCACTAAGTAGAAGAAACACTTCCCCAAAGGAAAGACCTCCATAGCCTGGTGGGTTTGGCAGCCCTGGTGTCTAAGGAAACAAATACAGCCAGCTCCTCACTAACAATGTTAGCTGGGCCCACAATGAAATTTAACCTGTGACACAACTGTACTTTTCATTTAAACTTTCATTTGGAGAGAAGCAGTGTTTGGAGACCTGCAGTTTGTCCTGCTAATAAAGACAAGTGTTGGGACCTTTAAGGATGCCATTCATCTCTGGCTTTTATTAAATTCAATTTTCTTAAGCCCATGATACATTATGAAATTAGGAGTTGACATTCCTCTGGAAACAAAAATATCTATCAAACATAAATAGAAAAAAACCCCTCTATTACCAAGAATTTATGGCTTAAAGTTGATCTCTTTCCACTTTTTTACAAGCACATGGTTTGTTTTAGAGATCTGAAATGTTATTATAGATCTAGAATTTTATTAGTATTTATTGTAAAATAGTAAGCGCTTCAGCTCCTGCTCTGACCAGCACCGAGTCAGCATTCCCAGTAGATACTCTTAAACCTTGGCCTTTGGGTTTCCCTACTGCAGCTCAATCGTTCCTCCCACTGGCTTCCTCACCCCTGGGGAAATGGAGCCAACCTAAGTGCTCACACTCAAAATCACCCTCGGCTCTGTATGAAGAGAGGTAACCCCTCTGAAATGTCTGCGGGCCAGCATGCAGCAGATTGGACCTATCCTAAACACCTCTCCAATGTTGTTTGGCCATCAGCCAAGCCTTCTCTCCAAGACCAAGAACACGGCCAATCTCAGAACATGACTTTGCAGGGGTCCTACCTCAGCACCACCATCAGCTACTGTAACAACGACCTTACACACTGGCATATTCTTTTGAGCCACGGAAGATGCAAAAGAGGAACTTCTGATAGAAGACCCTTTGGGGAGTTAGAACAAAAACGACCTCACTTAGCTACTTCTAACCTTTCCATATTGCCCAGACAAGCCCAGAACCTCAAAGCACTGTTCTCAACAGCCCATTCATGGAACAGGAGCCCCAGTCTGCACCAGCTGACAAAACTCTGCAGCCTGTACACCTGGGGTAGGCCAAACACTTCACAAGTTTTCAGCTGATAACGCTTTTTATTATACGTTTTCAAATACATTTTCTCATCTTACCCTTTTTAATCCTGGAAGGTAAGTCGTATTGTCATCATCATCAGGTCATAAACCAATACTATTAAGCACCTGCTATTTACCAGGCGGGGGCTGGGTGTAGACACAAAGGCAAATACAATGCGATGTGTCTCCTCTCTCCGAAGTGCTGGGAGCCTGGGCAAGGGGTAGTGAGGAGCTGGCCCCAACACCTTCAGAGACAAACACAAGATGGAATCATTTCATTCTTTCCATTTATTGCTTGCTTCCCTGGTGGCTCAGACGGTAAAGCGTCTGCCAGCAATGCGGGAGACCCAGGTTTGATTCCTGGGTCAGGAAGATCCCCTGGAGAAGGAAATGGCAATCCACTCCAGCACTCTTGCCTGGAAAATCCCATAGATGGAGGAGCCTGATAGGCTACAGTCCATGGGGTCGCAAAGAGTCGGACACGACTGAGCGACTTCACTTCTTCACATGTAGCAGACAGTTAAAACCGGACATGGAACAACAGACTGGTTCCAAATTGGGAAGGAGTACGCCAAGGCTGTATATTGTCACCCTGCTTATTTAATGTATATGCAGAGTACATCATGCAAAATGCTGGGCTGGATGAAGCACAAGCTGGAATCAAGATTGCCAGGAGAAATATCAATAACCTCAGATATGCAGATGACACCACTCTTATGGCAGAAAGTGAAGAAGAACTAAAGAGCTTCTTGATGAAGGTGAAAGAGGAGAGTGAAAAAGCTGACTTAAAACTCAACATTCAAAAAACGAAGATCATGGCATCCAGTCCCATCACTTCATGGCAAATAGATGGGGAAATAATGGAAACAGTGACAGACTTTATTTTCTTGGCCTTCAAAATCACTACAGATGGTGACTGCAGCCATGAAATTAAAAGATGCTCGCTTCTTGGAAGAAAAGCTATGACAAACCTAGACAGCACATTAAAAAGCAGAGACATCACTTTGGCGACAAAGGTCCTTCTAGTCAAAGCTACGGTTTTTCTAGTAGTCATGTGTGGATATGAGAGCAGAACCATAAAGAAAGCTGAGCGCTGAAGAACTGATGCTTTTGAACTGTGGTGTTGGAGAAGACGCTTGAGCGTCCCTAGGACTGCAAGGAGATCCAACCAGTCAATCCTACAGGAAATCAGTCCTGAATATTCACTGGAAGGACTGATGCTGAAGCTGAAGCTCCAATACTTTGGCCATCTGATGGGAAGAGCAGACTCATTAGAAAAGACCCTGATGCTGGGAAAGACTGAAGGCAGGAGGACAAGGGGACAACAGAGGATGAGATGGTTGGATGGCATCAGTGACTCAATTGACATGAGTGTGAACAAGCTCCAGGAAATGGTGAAGGACAGGGAAGCTGCAGTCCACGGGGATGCAAAGAGCCGGACACAACTGAGTGACTGAACAACAGAGGTGGCAGACACTCTGCTAAATGGGCAACAGGAATGACGACATTGAATCTACCTAACAACTCAAGAAATGGGAATCCTTATTAGGCCTATTTTCAGTTCAGTTCAGTTCGGTCGCTCAGTCATGTCCGACTCTTTGCGACCCCATGAATCGCAGCACGCCAGGCCTCCCTGTCCATCACCAACTCCTGGGGCTCACTCAGACTCACGTCCATCGAGTCAGTGATGCCATCCAGCCATCTCATCCTCTGTCGTCCCCTTCTCCTCCTGCCCCCAATCCCTCCCAGCATCAGAGTCTTTTCCAATGGCCTATTTTACAGGACAACTAAGACCCCAAAAGCAGCTGTCACTTGCTCAAGGTTGCACTGCTAGTAAGGGACTGAGCTGGGACTCCAAATGGGGAAAAGATAGTAGGTCTAACAGCTCTCAAAATCTGAAGGGTCAAGAAAGATCTGATTCTTTTAGTCTGAAAGACTGTCTTTAAGGAGCTCAGTGCTCTATCTCCTAAGAAGAAAGACTGTTCTTGAGTTATAAGAGCAGTGAGTGTGAACCATCCAGGCAGAAAGTCCTGCAGGATTCCAACTGAAAAGCCTCCACTACAGCTGCAGGGACACGCAGTGCTGGGCTCTGTGCTCAGGGAGGGTGAGAACTATGAGCCTCCAGCCTGCGTTTCTAGCACCCAGGCCTGCTCCAGCACACAGACCCCACTCTCAGCTTTTGGTAAGTAAACACACAAAGGGGCTGAAACATGGCAAGAGAGGAGCCAAGAGCGTGCCTCTAACAGGAAAATTCTGTTTTCACAGAGTTCTCCATAGGACCAGAGAGGTGAAGTGACCTACCTAAGGTGACAAGATGGGAGGTGGCAGAGCCAGGCTGCAAAGAACTTCCTACCAGATCCCCTGCCTCTCATCTCCCAGCCTCCCTCAACTGCTACAAACCATCAATGTCCCAGTTACTGTGTGCCTGGGACCGCAGATTCCTGGAGCAGAAATCTGCTAAAATTAGGACAGCTGGTCACCCTACACCATCCACCGCTACCTGCGCTACTAGGTTGTCCAAGGGCAGAGTACCACAACCCCAAAAGCTGGTCTGCTGATGATGGATGGGAACTAGCCACATCTTGACAACTAAGCACCAAAAGCCTTAGAACTTGGATTTCTCAAAGTACCCATGGTTCCAAACCTATTGTATCTGCTGTCTCACTCAATAAAATGCCAGCTGTAAGTATTTTTTAAAAGGGGAAGGAAGACAGAGAGATAAAAAGGAAGCACCAAGCAAATATTCTTTTATCTTTTTGAGTAGAAGTTTCAGTTGGAGCAAAGATTTCAAATGCAGCTACTTTCTAATTGCTTGAGTAGGAACCCCAGTGATTCTCTTAATAAACTGAAGACAAAACTGCAACAGCATTTCAAATGAAACATCACATGAAATTTCACACCCACAATCAGTAGATTATAAGAAATAAATGTGTAGGTTGCTTTTGGGGTATTCGAACTCCCTTAAGCTAAAGTGTCTGCAGTGATAAGATTATATTCAAAGATACAACAACAAAAGGATTTTAAGCAGAAGGACTTTGGGTTAGGCATTTTTTGACAGTGGGACAGAGGGTTTAATAGTGTGGAATTCTTACAGACCTTTTCTCCAAAGCACAGATTCTTCTTTGCCCTGAGCCAATCTTTCTATGGTCCTCTCTGAAACAAGCAGGTCATTTTTCATGGCTCCCCCTTCTCAATCTAGGAACTGGCATTCCCTCAGTTTACAACTAATCTATGCCTTCTCTCCACCCACTGATTCAACGTCCAAAACGTGTGCACTCCTGCAGAGAAAGGTTTGACAAAATCCAAAAGCAACATCATCACACGACAAGGCAGAAAAAGTCATACCTAGTGAAAACACGAATTTTATCCAGACAGAGATTTTTGGATAAAAGTTTCATGCAAAGGCAAGACCTTTCTCCAAGGGATCAAGGAGCCTCTTGACCACAGGGAAGAGGAGAAGTTGAGAGGGAGAAGGGAGAACTGCAGGCTGTGCTGGGTAACGAAGGGACCGTAGTTGACTTAACAGTTTCTCCTTTGGGGGGAAAAAAAAGACATTTTATGCACAAGGAGCTTATTTCTTAAACAAACACTCGTGGTTTTGATTTACACCACAGCCTGCTCCTAAATAATTTATGGCGGGTTAAATTTATTGCCGAGCCCTGGCTGGCTGCAAATTCGAATTGCCAAATAATTAGATTTTAGGGCAAAGCTTATAAATTACCCGTCGATTTGTCCGGACTTGTTTGTCAGTTGCTTTGTGCTTCAGGTCATCTTTGGCATTTGGCTGTTTGGGTTTTAATTGCTGATTTACACTTTGACAGATGAGAGCTGATGCTCGAAGTTTCAGGACAAGGAAGGGTAAAAAATTGAAGCTGTACAAGGCTGATTTTTCACCTACACGTCCGTCTTCACCCATTCCCATAGACCCCAAAGCAATTAAAATATAGAAAAGAGGCTGAAAATAGAGACTGCTGTTCTTTACAGGGGGGAGGGGGTGCAAACTGAATTATAATTCAGATTTTACTGAAATCTGAATTTTTAAAAATATATAACACCAATAAATGAAGGAGACCAAAAATCTTAGAAACTACATCCTCACCCAGGGGTGTACAAGCTGGTGTCTACACACACATGACTCTGAATCAGCCTCAGTTCAAACATCTTCAGATATTCAATTGTAAATAACTTCTGATATTAGTGGCCTCTGTGAAGCTGACCCTTCTGGGCAGCAAACAACCAAATGATTTCTTTGTAGCTACCTGTATACCTACATTTGTCAGGGAATTAATTTAAACAAATCTCAGGCTGTGTGCAGGAGAGGTCCCCCAGGGGCAGCAGTACAGGAGGGCATGGAAGTGGAAGGGCGCCAAATTCAACTTACCATTCTAATGGAGGGAAAAAATCTCTTTGGATAGTGCTGCGGCTCCGTCTACATGTTGATAGAGGACCTGCAGGCTCGCTTTATGCTCCCTAGAGAAGGAGGGCCTGCCTCCCAGCCACCTGCTGTACCCCAATAGCTTACTATGAGGCCATGAGTCAAAATAACATTAGCAGTAATTCTCCTAACAAGAGCTGACACATATAGCTATTACATGCCAGGCACAGTTCTAAGCTCTTATATTTTATCCTCCCAATAGTCCTATAAGATTGGTACTATCATTAATCCCATTTTGCCAGTAATGCCAACTGAGGCATACCAAGTACAAGTAACTCACTCAAGGCAGGTCATACTGCACCACACAATGGTGGCGGACACCAGGCTCAGATCCAGAGGGTCCATTTCTGGAGTCCGTGCTCCTCAGCACTCTGCTATACTGCGCCTCACAGAACAGCCTCTGCCTCAGTTCGCCTCACTTTGAGGGGAGGTTGAGCGTCCACATTCTGGCACCAGGGCACATGCTGCAGCCAAAGCCTGTTCAGTTAATCCCCCCATAGGGTGGGGAAAGTTATGTAACACAAAAGATGAATCAGAGGCTTGGTTTGACAAAGTCCTTTTTTTCCAATCAATGAAAATATTGCACTGAAGACCCACTAGCCAGGAGTGAAGAGGTGGGGCTGAGTAACAGGTGATCAAGACAGACCAGGCCCACTCAGGCAGAAAGTGGGCTCTGGCTAGGCAACTAGGAGAGAAGCCCAGAGAGGCCAGTTGGGCTTCAGGAAGCCTTGCACAGTAATCCCCACTCACAGTCCCAGGGTCCGCTAGTCTCTTCACAGAAGACAGCATCCCCCAGGGGAGCTTCATAGATCCCCTGCTCTCTGTGTGTGCCCGACAGCCAGAAGCCAGGCCAGGGAAACAGTTGTGCTGCCATGACAGCAGATTTTCAAAATCACTGACCAGTAAGCAAGCGACACAGACTGACATCTTGTCCACACTGCCTGAACACTTCTCTCGCACACTGGCTCATAGGAATCCACATCTCCATAAGGCAGGCATCACTGCCCTATTTTATAGACGAGAAAGCTAAGGTGGTCAGTGACTTAAAAGCACGGTCCCTTACAGGCAGCATAAATTCCTATCTCCTGGGAATCTATGAGAAATGCAAGTTTCTGGCCTCCAATCCAGACTTTCTGAATCAGAAACCCTGAGGGTGGGCCCAGCAATCTGTGTTTTAAAAAGCTTCCAGGTAATTCTGAGACTTGCTGACGTTTGAGAACCACTGGTGGAGTAGAGCAGTGTTTCTCAGACTTCGAATTACCTGACATCTTGTCAAACTACATTCTATCTAATGCTGGGCCTGATAACGGGCTTCCCAGGTGGCTCGGTGGTAAAGAATCCACCTACCAGTGCAGGTGGCACGGGTTCGATCCCTGGTCCAGGAAGATTCCCTGCAGAATAAAATGGCAACCCACTCCAGTATTCTTGCCTGGAAAACCCCATGGACAGAGGAGCCTGGTGGGTTACAGTCCATGGGGGTCACAAGAGAGTCAGACACGACTTGAACAACAAGTGACTGAACAACAAGGGCCTGATATTCCATCTTTCTAACAAGATCCCAGGGGCTGGGGATGCCACTGGTTCTCAGACCACATTTTAGCCAAGGTATAGTCTAGAATATCTGTGTGACTAAGTCCTTATCACAGAGACACTGACAAAAGAACATCAGAGCCCACAGTTCTTGGCTCTTAGAATAAACCCTTGCTCGGCCCACTTTCAACCCCCTCAGGTGACCCTTTATATCTGCCAAGCACTCCTGGCTTCTGCCATCAGACATTTCATTCTCCTGGCTGCAGAGATTCACGGTGGAAAAGCTGACATGTCACATCCCAGAACTGTGTAGAGCAAGTTGACACATTTCTGTTAGGAAGCTTGCAAGAGGTCCTCCTGCCAAGGCAATGCCTGCTCCCTTCAAGAATGTGATCAAGACCCAGGGCATCAGCTCCCCACAGAGCACTCATCATACTACTCTCTCCAGAAAAACATCTTCCTTCTACACAAATGAATCAGAAAGTGGGACTGGATACCTCTCCAAGGAAGACCTCTCATTATAGACATCAGCCAGGAGCTTTCTTTATACCCCTGGTCCTGATTAAGCCTAACACTGGCCACAGATGTAGAGCAGGATCACAGCAATTCCTACAATAGCCTGAGGCCCCAAGCTGGAGACACCACACCATACCATGAACCAAGGCCTGCCCCTGGCATTGTTTCTCTGGTCACCTTACCTCTCTAGTGAAAGCAGACCTTATCAAAATGGCATGCTCCTCCCAGTCATCAGTCCCCGCCTCCTCCATCCCCAACTACCAATTCCTTTCGGGTGATCAGTTGGTTTTTCATTCATACCTGCTAGTGCTGGGGAGAGGCGGGGAGCACAGACTGTGATCAATACAGATTCCCTGAACTCCATTTCAGACACTGCAATTTCAAGCCATGGCCCTCAGTTATCACATTGGTAGAGCAAGATTCCAAGCTTTTCAGCCAATTATCATCCTATCCACCATCACCATCTACTTCCCAAAGGACACGGTCAAACAGTTCATCAGATACCAGAGGAGTAAAGTAACTGCCTACATCACCACTAAGCTCACTACATCAGGTGTCCCTGACACAGGCCTTCAGTGCAGAGCACTCCGTTTATAACCACCGCAGGTTTCTGCTCTCCACTCCTCACCAAATCTCTTAGCACCACTGACAACCAGAGCCCACCAGTACCCCAAAAAGCTATGAGCTACTAAAGAGCATGGTTCTCAAGCTTGTTTCTTTCCCAGCAGACCTAAGGGCTACAACACATAACTCTTCTCCATTCCCACCATCACCACCTTAGTCCAACCCACTAACCCACTTTCAAGTAATAGCTCCTAACCAGTTTCCCTCTGCCCATATTTAACCCCTTGGAACACCTTCCCTTCCATTCCCTTGAACACTGGCTAACGACATCTACTTCTGTTTCTTCTCTTCCACTCAACATTCACACTTCCTTTCCTGGCTTGCCGATTTTACTTTATCAACCTTACTGTGGACTCTGCACTTCCTTTCCTTTCAGCAACATCAGCACCTCCCAGTGAGAGCCTCTGCTAGCAGTTAGCCTTCAGACAAGTCCTTGGCTGGAAGGGCCTCCCCTGGACTAGACACCGACCAGGGCACTGGAACAGTGGAACTCACACAACAGACATTTGCTACCATGGACCAAGATCTCCTACTGGCCACTACAGACAGTTCAGTTCAGTTGCTCAGTCGTGTCCGACTCTTTGCGACCCCATGAACTGCAGCACACCAGGCCTCCCTGTCCATCACCAACTCCTGGAGGCCACCCAAACCCATGTCCATTGAGTTGGTGATGCCATCCAACCATCTCATCCTCTGTCCTCCCCTACTCCTCCTCCCCTCAATCTTTCCCAGCATCAGGGTCTTTTCCAATGAGTCAGTTCTTCGCATCAGGTGGCCAAAGTATTGGAGTTTCAGCTTCAACATCAGTCCTTCCAATGAACACCTAGGACTGATCTCCTTTAGGATGGACTGGTTGGATCTCCTTGAAGTCCAAGGGACTCTCAAGAGTCTTCTCCAACACCACAGTTCAAAAACATCAATTCTTCGGTGCTCAGCTTTCTTTATAGTCCAACTCTCACATCCATACCTGACTGCTGGAAAAACCATAGCCTTGACTAGACAGGAGGGTCAGGGTCTAAACAAGCCCATTCCAAGGCAGTTTTACTTCAAATGAAGAGCTTCCATAATGCTTGACTTCCCCTCCAGAGTCCTCCTCCCTCCTGATTCTCCCAGTGCCTAACCAGGCTTTGCCCATGGCAGCACTCCACACACACAAACCATCTGTGCCTGTCCTAGCCTGCTCACCCTTCTGCTGCAGACCTGCCAGCCTGGGGGGCGGGGGTGGGGGGGGTTGGCTAATGTCAATCTGGGAACACTCTTGTTCCAAGCTTTTAGGCAATGACTCAATTTTCACAGCTAGAGCTCAAAACTCATCACATAAATGTATGACTGTGGGGCCTTTTTAAGTATTGTGAACACCTAGGATAAGGGGATAAAAAATAATCATTCCAAAGCACCTTAATCAAAATGATGCAGGATCCTTTTTCCCAACAAGACACAGAGATGGAGGAAGCATCTCCTAGTATCAGTTTTCCTCATGTCAGACAACTGATTCAGGTCTACAAAGTACGAAATGTAATCAACACAGGCGAGAGGAAAAACAAGACAGGACGGGGGCAGGGAGAAGTGAAGGGAAGCCCAAGACCAACCCTAAATGTTCCTCAGGATTTCACGCCCCCTCCCCCTTCCCAAAGCACCAGCTTTCTTTCTGTGGCTGTTACCTGTTGCTGCTGCTCAGACGAACAGCTCATTTTGTCCCCACCTTCCACCCTCTCCAGTCTATAGTGAGTCATTTCTCTCCTCCTGCCTCTTCATTAATCCTTCCCTCCTTCCTTCTGTTCTCAGTGTTAAGTCAGCTAGCCATTTATCTGTTTGAAGGGTATAAACCGCCCCAGTTTATGGAAGGAGGTCTTCCCATGGGATGCCTAGCAGATTCAGATCCAAACTGCCAGTACTGGGAGCAGGGGGTCGGGAGTGATGTCGTCCCCTAGCCCTTGCCTCTCCCTAGAGACCTCACAGCCCAGCCCAGTGCCACCTTCTAGGGCAGCTCCCTGACAATGCCTCAGGGCCTTAGCTCACATGTTTCTATTTGACCCTCACCCTTCTGCCTCTCACACTTTTACTGCATAAAATTCTCTTAAACCTTTTTAGCTTTCATAGTCTCATTGATGTTCTTGAATGTGAAAAATACCATATTAATGATACAATCATACTAGCCAAATGCTGAAATCATTGGCTGGGTTCTGGGACTTCCTTGGTGGTCCAGTGGTTAGGACTCAATGCTTTCAGGGCCTGGGTTCAATCCCTGGTTGGGGCCTGAAAGATCCCACAAGCCACGTGGCACAGGAAAAAAAAAAAAAAATTTGCCCCGGTTCAAAGTCTTCATTCTCCCTCTCCCTCATTTTCAACTACCACATAAGCAAGCTTGCAATCCAGCTCAGTTTTGTCAGACTTTGGTCAGTTGGTCCTGGCGCATTCTGTGAGCACCTTCTTTCGTTCCTGCTACAGCAGTTCTGAGAGCCCTCGGGTCCACCTGGCACTTCTGACCTCCTGACTTTCCTTAATGAGGAGCTATGAGACCCCTCCAGAAGCAGGGCTGACCGTTCCCCTGCTCTGTGCGCCCACTGTGCCAAGTACTCACCCAGGCGATGGTGGTTATCATGTTCCTTGACTATGAGCCCCTTGGAGGGTAGGGACCACTTCTTGTTTTTATATCCTGGCATCTAACATAGAGGTTGAAGTTTTTATCCAGAGAGTGAAAAGAGGCTTTTTCATTGCCTCTAAGGTGGTTACCATGAGGTCCTCCCTATTCTTTTACGGACTTGGTTGGTTTTGTCATGTCCAACAAAAACCTTAAAAGGCAGCTCAGTGTCACTGTTAGTTTACAATCCCTGATCTCATTCACCATTCATCAATGGCCCCATTCTTTAGAGCTCTTCCCCACCACCAACCTTAGCCCAGTGTCTAACAAAATCTGCATTCCAAGAGCTGTCTCAGCCCTGGAGAGGCCACCAGATAATAACAGGCTGGGGGAAATGTCTCCTGATTTGCACTAAATTACGTGGTTGATTTTGTTACCCGTGACCCAGCACTTCTTCCCAAGGAAAGTTCCTGGTCCCACCCCCAGGCAACTCCAGAGCCTAACTACACACTATGGCAGGTTAAAGGTATAAACCCTGAGGAAGGTAGAGAAGCAGACTGAATAGTGCAAATAAACCCACTTCGATGTACCTCTGCTATGCCAAACACACAAGAGAGCGCCACCATGCACCAGTGCTCGGCTCCCGAGATGTATATTTTACTTTTACATTGCTATGTCTGCTCCGAATAAAGAAGGGCCATTCGGCTTTCACTTGAAGTTGAACAGGGACCGGACCCGGACACAGCAAATGCTTGTTCCCATTCAGGGAGCACTAGTGAGGAGCCACAGTGAGAGCCTTGGGAGGCCCATCCCGATGAGGGACCACCAGGAAACTGCAGCCTGTGGAGGGCGAACCTGGGGAGGGGGCAGGGGAGGCACCACATTTACGGAAGCAGCAACAAAAAGGACAAAAGGGCCTAGTGGGCTGCCATTCCCACCCATCACTGGCCACCAATAGAGAAATTCATTTATAGTGACCCTGGAAGAAGAGATGTGCTAAAGCAGACATATAACTAAGAAGAAAGGCAATAATTGGTCTGATGGGCAGGGGAAAAATTATTCCAGGAGTTGAGAGCCTATGCAAGAACACTTACGGCTCACACAGTCATCATAACTCAGCCCCCTCAAGCATTTTGTGCTCTGCTTATGGTGTTAACTTTAATGTCTTAACATATAACACCATCCGCACTAACACAAAATACTACACACGCCAGATGAGGCTGAGTTATAGTTGCTGTGGGAAGCATAACTTTGAATTTCCTGATTTTGGTGCATTTAATCTCAACCATAATGTTACATTAACGTCGGTTTTGCATTTCATTTCCCAGTTTAGAAGAATAGAACAGCGTCAGCGCCTTCGCCTGTCTGTACAGAAAAAGGAGGCGGGCTGACTGGGGCCATGGGCAGATGGACCGCAACCCAGCAACTGGGCCTTCCTGCTAAAGAGCCTGACCCGACCCCTCCCACTTGGAGGAACCTGGACCAGGACGAGTGAAAGGCAAGGAAGGGGTGAGTTCTTTCTCTAGGGAATGACCTTTCCATCCACTTGCAAAGTGCAGGAACCAGGAGCAGAGAAGGGAAGAAGCTGAATACAGAGCAACAGCAATGTGTGTGTATCAGGTGGGTGGGTGGGGGGGCGGATAGAGGGGGTAGAGGCCTCCTGCTGCTCAGCCTCAAATGGAGGAGGAGACCAATACAGTGTGATTTGTAGGGATAGCAATCAATTTCCTGTGAAGTTTTCCAAAATGTCTCTTTCACAAGACTAATAATGAGGAGTCAGCTTCAAATCACACCAAAAATCCACCAAATGCCCCTCTTCTATATTATCCCTTCTCCTGTCACCATCAACCCTCCCCCAACCCTGCCCTCCCCAAATAACCCAGCATCTGGACAACTTTCTATAAAAAAGAAATGCCTTTACTCATAGTTCTAACTCAAAATGCAGATGGAATCTCTTCAAGGTTTCCTTAAAAAAAAAAAAAAAAAAAGCCCCTGCGGACAAAGAGCAAACACTAGAAAACCTCAACCCCAAAGGTCATTTTTCTCCAAGTTCTGGGCACTTGAATACAGATGGGAAGGAAAACAGTCAGTGGGGCTGCCGCGGAGCAGCGAGGAAAAGACTGCACCTCGGGGCCTGACCGAGCCTGATGGACAAACTCAGGGAGGTGGGGAGGGGGCAGCCGGAACGTGTGCTCCCAGATCGGAGCCCTGGGCTGCCCCTCCCTGGCCATCCGGACGGCCCAGGTTACTTCCTCCTCCCCACGTTTTGTGGCCTACACCTCATTTCCCTCACTTACATCTGCTTCGAGCTTTTCTGAACACTGAGGTGGTGAGAGGACTTGCCCCCAGGTTAAAAGCGGCACAATTACAGTTCCCACCAAAGCTTTCAGGCTGCTCCCGGGGCTTCAGGGTCACAGCCGCCGTCATCTGACGCACAGCCACACCAAAATGAGCAATGTGAACTCTCGCTGATTGAGGACAAGGCAGTCACAATTCTCAACCAGATAAAAACCCACTTTCACGTCAAGAAACAATTCCTGAGGCAAGAAAGGAATTGTACACCTCACATTCAGAGTCTCTAAAACATGGTAATCCACCTAAATTACGTGAAAAAATATTTTCAAATGAAAAATAGTCTCATATTCAACCTATACCTATCATGTCAATCTGAATCAAAACACATAAAACAAAATGAGTGCAAATACCAGAAAGGTGAAAGCCTGTTACTGGCAAACCAACCATTCCAGTTTCAGCAATCTGAACAAAGTACAAAAGTAAACAGCAAAAATTATGACAAATGGAAAATACCAGATGTTTTACGACATTTACAATCAGTATTGTTGAGTACAACTGAGTCTGTGCCTGTCCGTTTGTATGGTGGCAATCCTGTTGGATAGTCCCTACAAGCTGACTCAGGGACTTCTGAATGGCAGACACAGATGAGAGAAATGAAACCCACGCCAAGACTCCAGAGAGGCCCTGGCCCAAAACTTGTTCCTGCCTCCTACACAAATGAGGGATATGATACACTCCCAGAAGAATCAGAAGTGCACTGTGTTCAAGCATTCTCAAAGAGTTCAACTCTTGGGAGCCAGGCAGGAGAGGAGCTGGGGTGGTTCTGATTCACAGTCCAAATGCATCCCCAGGAGGCATGCAGACCTTGCTCATGAAATATCTCTGCAGGTGGACAGTCACCAAGCCACTAGGGAGAGTTGACCAAACCTGTACAACATATTCAGGTTCTTTCACTGTCATATCTAGAAGCAGACACTCATCCCAAATCTCAATCTTTTCTGCTCCCATTCAAATTCTTTTTTGGTCTTTATTAAAACAAAGAGCAAGTCATTATCATTCTCCTTGGAACAACTCCTTCCCAGTTTGGACAAAAAAATCAGTCACTAAAAGTATATTAAATTTTTTTTTTCTAAGTCTTAATTTTTGTGCCTTTAATGATTCTTGTTCCTTTTATTCTAAGCTTCTCTCCAATTCCTTCACTAGCCATGTTGACCAAAAGACCTAAACAATGTAGAGGCTATAATGAGAACCTGACCTGTGAAGAGTTCAGTGGAAGGACACAGCGTTATCTGGGACGGACAACTTTTCCAATCCACCTTCCAACTTTCTCTGAATCCTGTCAGGACTCCACCACCTGCAAACTTTAAGGCAGATTTTGTTTGTTTGTTTTCAGAGAGAGAGGAGGGCTTTAAGATGCCAATAACAGTAAGTCTCAAGTCACTCTGGGCCACCCATCCCCTTCCTGAGAGCGGTCTGGTTCAACAACAGAGCTGTCTGGCCCCAAACTCACCTTCCTACCTGTTGATCACAGCATTGTAGAGACCTAATGAAGTAGAGATGCATTACATTTATCACTTGCCCTAGATCCACTCAAATCCATCACTATGTCACAGCAAGAAGTTAGATTGATCTGACAGGATTTGCTCTTCTTCACAAACCCATGTAAGTTATTACTCAGTACCCTATGCTCTTCTAGCTGTTTGCTGATTGATTATCTGACGATCAGGTCAAGTATCTTCTCTGGAATCACAGTAAACTAACGGGTCTATAATTTCCAAGATCATTCGTATTCGCCTTTTAAAGATAAGCAAGACAGCGAATGCTTCTTCCTGAGTTCTCTACAGCAACAGCTAATGCTTTGCTAATAATGAACCAGGACAGCCAATTCCTTAAGTGCCCTTGGAATCACATCATCAGGGTTCATTGACTCTGGAGATAATCTTTAATTAGGCTCAGATCCTGGTGAACAACAGGAAGCCCAACCTCAAACTGGGTCCAGAAGGTTTCTTCCTTCTTGGGAAGGAAGTTGGTGATACAAGTGACTTAAGTCTGCACTGCATTACATTTTCAGCACTGCAATCAATTAATAAAAAGAACAAAAAATTAAAAGAACAATGTCCTTGAAAGAGAAATGAAAGGTAATACTGACAAACCAAACTGAGACATGAATCAAGCTTCATCTTCAATAACATTGGCAGAATCCTCTGGAGAACAAGAGAACAAAGCTACATCATTATCTCACCATATAATCTAACTGAAAAGTTCAGAAACAAACATACTCAGGCAGGTGTCAGGAAGCAGAAAGCAGGAAATGTCATCGAGAAGGTACCCAGCAACCGTGAGGCTTCAGAAGAGGGCTGAATCCTGTGCAATAGGGATGTGTTAGATTTTTAGACTCAGGTCCTGCTTGGGCTTACTCAGTGACTGAAATCATCAGCAAGGGAGATAATATGGCATATTGGGGTATGGCTTCCTGATTCTCAACTCCAGAGAATCTATGTAACCAAGACTCCCACCCACCACCCAAGCACACCCATCACAGAATCTCCAGTAGGTTGGGGAGGTGGAGAGGATGACTCTACAGCGTGGGTAGGAGCAAGAGGCTGAGAAAATAAGTGGCTCAGGCAGCTCCCAGGCCGTCCTCCCTTTCACGCAAAGTTGCTTTTCCTAGGATGCTCTCCTCATACAGCTCCTGTCTTCTCAAGCCTCAGCACGCCTACTTTCAGTCCTTTCCCAAAGTAGACCACTAGCTTAAGGGAGAATAGGAAAGAGAGGAGTAGGGGAAGGTAAAAGCGTTGTGGTACCTGCTTTTTGGAAAATAATCTCCCATCTAAAGATAGAAGCCTTTCCTGGGAAAAAACAAACCATGAGAAATGAACCCAGTTCACCTCTGCAGGGCTCCTACCATCCTCTTCTCCTCCTCTAACTACTAAAAGCTACTCCCAGACCAACATGTCTACACAGCCCCAAATTACACACCTGATAATCCAGCCCTACAGGGAAGAGTTACAGTTCTAGAGTCAGGCACACCCAGGACCCCCACACTATGATGAGCTGCCATATCAACCCCCAGGCACACCCCCAAAGCAAATACCAAGCACTCCAGTATCACAGGTGCACGAGTCTCTTGCTGCTAATCCAAGCTTCCTAGCAGCACTGCCTTAAAAGGTAAAAGATCCCTGAACACAGCTGGTAATCAAGGAAAAAAAAGCAAGAAATGTTCCTTTCCAACAGTGCAACAATGGTTGAGTTATCAAATGCTGTGTAACAAATCATCCCAAAACTTAGTGGCTTAAAACATCAATAATCATTTATTCTCTCACAGTTTTTCTGAGCCAGGAATTCAGGAGTGGCTCGGCTGGTCAGTCAGACTCAGGGTCTCTCCTGAGGTTAAAGTCAGATGTCCACTGGGTTGTAGCTATCTGAAGGCTTGACTGGGGCTGGCAGATTCACTTCGAGACAGGGCCAGGAATCATCACTAGCGAGTTGGTACTGGCGTTTAGCTAACAGTCTCAGTTCCTGTACACATGCACCTCTCCCCAGGGCTGCCTGAGTGTCCTCAAAGCATGGTGGCTGGCTTCTTCCAGAGCAAGTGATCCGAAAGAGCAAGGTGGGCTGCGACGCTTTTTATGACTGAGCCTCAGAACTCAGGCAGTGTCTTCCGCGCTGCTCTACTGACTCTACAGGGCTAGCTCTGATTCAGTGTGGAAGGGGAGCTACCACAGGGGGGAATATGGGGAGGCACGGATCACTGGGAGCCATCTTAGAGGCTGACTAACACAGTATTCCTTACAACAACATGCAGCAGCAGCAGGAGAAGGAAGGAGGGAAGGGAAAGGAGAGAGGAAGGATGGGACAGAAGGAAATCTTTGACTCTCAAAGGCTGAGACCAGAGAGAAACAGTGTGCCCAGTTGCCTCGAGGCCTCTCAGGTCTGCCTCGCCCTAGGATGCTTGAGGCAAGTCTTGCTTCTTAGGCAGGAACTCCAGATGTGTAGCTAAAAGCCAAGAAGACAAGAGAAAGTGCCTCTGCGTCCCAGAAAGCCAGTCTCTCCTCCCTCCCTCCTTGCCCACCCCACCTTTGCTGAAGCAATGATGCAACAGTTACCTGAGGATGAATCTGTGGCTTGTCACACGTGGCCTCAAAGTCCAGCACTAAAAAGTAGTGATACCTCTGGGGAGGGAAGGACATCATTGCCGCCATGGATGCGCCAAAGCTGTGGGCCGCCAGCTTTCTGGTGGATATGGAGCAGAACTCCGGAACACCACAAGGAGAAAACAAGTGAGAGCCCAGCACTTTTCTTGCTCTTGAAAGCAAATATGAAGAAAATCGAGCTGCTCCAGTCTGTAAAGGTGCTAGCATTGAACATCCAGAAGCATCTAAAACTTAGGGGAGGAAAGTTTAAAAAAAAAAAAAAAAGAAAGGAGAAGAAAGAGGAAAAAAAAAAAGAACAGAGTCTGGGTTACTCCCTCCCACCGTGGCGCTGTTCCATCTAGTCTTCAGAAATATTCAGACAACATGAACCACTCCCCAGTGTTTCTGTGCCCCTTTTCTAAATCCCAGTATTCATGACTGAAGCTCAAGACCCTAAACATTGGCTCCCACAGCATTATGACAGCTCTGAGTCTCCCAGACCATCTCAAAACAAGATGCAGCACTGGCCTTGATCTTTAAGTGGAGCTCTGAAGTTCAAAAGAGAGGAGAGACAAAAATGCTGTGGTCACGTCTCAGGTGGCAACAGTTAACACTAAAGCTAAGTTTCCCAAAGTAACCGGGGGTGACCCCATTGAACCAGTCCTGGGCGCTAAGTAGACTCAGACCAACAGCAGAAAATGCCCAGGATTCTGTCCTCAGCTACAGTCCAAGCCACTTGCCCCTGGCATTCCTTTCTGTATCTTGCCATCTCCATATGCCCGCCTCCCTTCTTCCAATTGGAAAGCAGGCGGAGTCATCACAGGGAGCTTGCTCACCATAGTCTGGTGACTCCCCAGTCCCCAGACAGTAAGGGGCGCCTGGGGGAATGAACGCCTGCAGAGCACAGCTGGCAACAGCCTCAGCCCTTTCCCTCCCCTGCCCTTAGACTCTCTACTAGAGGCCTTGAATGACTGCAGGACTTTTTTAAATAGGGAAGAAAAAGAGAAAACCCAGATGTGGCAGTAATGGGAGCATTGCTAAAAATCTAGTAAAGTTTTCTGAGTGAACATGTGCAAAAAAAAAAAAAAAAAAAAAATTCCAAATCACTTTTCAAGTTTGCCCTTTAAATTTGCAGAATGTCTGCTCCTTAGAGGGCTAACAAAATATAAAAATCAAAGCCTAAGTTTTACTCACAAATAACTCAAGCTTCCTTAAAAAAAAAGAGGAATAAAGCAGAAATTTTGTGTTTTTCCCATTTCATACCCAATACTCCAATTCCCTCAACTTTAATCCTCAAAGTAAAACAAGAAATCTTGCTGCTCAATATGGAAACAGCCACAGTTTAAGCTTTCTGAAGCCCCATTCTGACAGAGCCAAAAGCTTGTCTCTGAAAGACTGCAGTGGGCACTCGCTCCCTGCTGTAGCGTGGAGGCGGTCAGCAGCCGGGAAGTCCAGCGCACCCTCAAGGCAACGATGTTATGACCACCTGAGTGAACACAGACAATGCCAAGTATTTCTTCTCATCCCGGCTCTCCTGTGACACACAAACTGACCTACAGTAACTTGCCTGCGTGTTTATATGCTGTGTGGGTCCACAATTTGCCTATTCCCATAGTGAGAGCCCATGTAGAACTAGGACTGGAAAGTATTTTAAGTTCTTCACGATCCCAGAACAAGCACAGTGCTTGTTTTCACCGTGGCTTCACAGCCTCTCCAAAAACGCAGCCCGATCCCGCAGCCCAGATCCGGAGCCTGGGACAGACAAAGGCTGGCTTGAGTTTCATTATGGAATCCCTTGGAAAGGCAAACAGGCCAACAGTCCTTTGAAAGCTGGAATCCAAAATAACTCTCCACGTCACCCACTCCTGAACAGTACTGGAAGCCTTGCTGACATGGGAGACACCAGTCTGCTCAGATTATACATTCTAGTTTGGATTCAAAGTCCCTCAGTGCCTTAGAACTCTTCTCTAAGTCCTCAAAGTCAGGCCACGTATAAGTACTTTTGAAAGTTTTAATGTTTTCCAGTGTATATATACTACGTCAAGTGTTTACGGTCAATCAGACCCAACTTGCCAAATACTGCAGGCAATTAAGCATCGTGATTAAGGAGCACTTCTGGGTTTGAATCCTGGTTTTACCACTTATTTGGCACTTTGGGCAAGTTCTGTTCGATTCCTCACCTGTAAAATGACAATAGCAGCTCCTACTCCTTAAATGAGAGTGAAATGAGAGCAGGGTTTGGCACAAAGGGCTCAGTAAGTATTAGTTTACCGTTATTACTATCATCCTGTTGGGTTATGCACACCTGGCCAACCCAGGACCCCCATACTTGGAGCCTATAAACCCAATGCATAAGGCAATCTCAGAGTAGCATCAACGTCTTCTGCATCCCCTGACTGCTCTAGACCTCCCATACCATTACTATACATGCCCTATCCCCTGCCGTGGACAACACAGTGACAGCCAGAGGTCCTCACAATGGCCAAGGCTTCCTTTCTCAACTGATTTCACCCACATCACAAAGCTTCTCTCTTGTAAAAAGTCTCTGAAGGAAATTCAAAAAAGAGGGAATCTATGTATACATATAGCTGATTCACTTTTCTGCTGTTTAGCAGAAACTAACACAACAGTGTAAAACAACTACACCACAATAAAAAAATAATTTTGAAAAATTAAAAAAAATTTTAGACCAGGCCTCCACATGTATGCAGTCACTGGGTTCCATACTTCCCTTACCTCTAAAAATCAAGTTCAACTCAAGTCAAGAAAAAGAAGACAGCTCTTCTCTTCCTACAAAATTCAGTCTAATAGCTTTAGAGCCATTAATTGTAGAAGAGGAAAGTAAAAGTCTCCATCAGCTGCAGTGGGAGGAACAGAAGAGTATGTGTGTTGGGGGGTGGGGGGTAGGTATCAGAATTCATAAAGAGGCAGGAAGGTGTGATGCAGCATATCACAGCCCTAGTCGGGCATGAAGGGCATCCATTGGGAGAGAGGGAAGAGCAGCCTGATGTGGGAGCCACGGGTAGGTAAAAGAAACACCCAAGAGGGGAAAGAGCAGTGGCAACAAAGGGAGATTAGTTACATACAGAGGGACTGATCCAAAAGGGGATTGCATTAAGGGTAATGGGACCAGGCTTCTCACTGTTAATATGGAAAGGGAAAAACATCCGTATATCAAAGTGGAACTGGAAATATCTTCAACTGGAATTGGAGTTGAACTCAAGGTTTCTGACATATATGCTATAAAAATAAAGCTAGATGTAAATGTTAGGATGAGTATATATCTACACACAAATATATAGACACACGTATACATAAAATCCCATGGACGGAGGGGCCTGGTGGGCTGCAGTCCATGGGGTCGCTAGGAGTCGGACACGACTGAGCGACTTCACTTTAACTTTTCACTTTCATGCATTGGAGAAGGAAATGGCAACCCACTCCAGTGTTCTTGCCTGGAGAATCCCAGGGACAGGGGGAGCCTGGTGGGCTGCCGTCTATGGGGTCGCACAGAGTCGGACACGACTGAAGCGACTTAGCAGCAGCAGCATACATATTTTCTAGCTCTGTTTACTGAAGGGCCAGGGAGAAACAACACTCTTTGGAGAAAATGGCCGATTCCAGGGCCACAGCAGAGAAAGCACAAGATGAGCTTAGAACATCTTGTTGTGCCAGAAAGCAGGGAGACACTCAAAGGATGCAGAAGCCAGCTTGAAGGGGCTTCCACCGGCAAGTAAATAATATTAATGGATTATTATGCACTGAATAAAAAAAGGAAACCATGAGGCCTTAAGATAAAAATAAATGAATGAATAATTTTAAAAGTTAAAGTTTGGCAAGGGAATTCACATAGTTCCAAAGTATCTACCCACAGAATGCTTATTAACAGGGAGTAAGTTTACAGTGCAGAAGCCTAGCAGACATCTCCCCAATCCAGTGAACAAAATGAACATCAATAAGGGGATTAATCAAAATCATGCATCACATGATAGGATGCAATGAGAAAATCAAAGCATCATTTCTGTGATATTTCTATCAAAGACGCATGAAATGAAGTGCAAGTCGCTCAATCATGTCTATGACGTGATTCATAGGGCCGCTTGACTCTTTGTGACTCCATAGACTGTACAGTCCATGGAATTCTCCAGGCCAGAATACTGGAATGGGTAGCCTTTCCCTTCTCCAGGGGATCTTCCCAACCCGGGGAGCGAATCCAGGTCACCCGCATTGCAGGCGGATTCTTTACCAGCTGAGCCACAAGGGAAGCCCAAGAATACTAGAGTGGGTAGCCTATTCTTTCTCCAGTGGATCTTCCCGAACCAGGGTCTCCTGCATTAGATGCATAACCTGAATCGAATCATGAGAAATACCAGAGAAACCCTAAGTGGGAGACACTCTACAAAATAACCAGCCTGTAATCTTCGAAAGTATCAAAGTCATGAATATCAAGGAAATTTTACTGGGAAAAGTCTACAAGAGATTAAACAGACCTGGTAACTAAATGCAATGCATGATTTTGAACTGGATCATTTTGCTACAAAGATCATTATTGGGACAACTGGCAAAACTTGAATGGGGTTTGAGGATTAAATGGAGGCAACATATCAATGTTAATTTTGATGGTTGTGCTACGGTTAGGTAGGAGAGTGTCCTTGCACGTAGGAAATACATGCAAAGTATTTAGGGTGATGGAGTGTTAGGTAGGCAACTCAACAGTTCAGGAAAAAAAATTCTTTGTACTGTACTTCTAACTTTATATAAATCTGGCCTATTTCAAACTTTAAAAAAAAAAATTTAAGCCACATGCAATGTTATTAAAAAGAAAAAAAAAAAAGTGCAACAGGAACGGTACATGAAGGAGCCATAATCCCGTACTGCCTACAGAAGGTAGGCTGCCCGGAGGCTGGCAAAAGCCAGCCCTCAATGCACAGTCTCCATCCTAAGTGCCCCCGCCCAGTGCCCCCTCACTGGGCACTCCTGCCACTGCTAGCATCTGCTCCGGAAACACCCCTGCACTCCCTGCAGAGGCGCCCCACCTGCCTGTCTACCTGCTGACATCTTAGGGATTTCCCCTTTCTGTTGATGTCTTTATACTTCAGTCACAAGTCTGCAGAATATAAGTCGATAACCTATATCATCAACCGGGACTATGAGAATCTAGTTGACAGGCGGAACTCAAAAGGAACCGTTTATGTTCTCTGTATATCTATTTGCACACCAGCTTTCACCCGAGACCAAGATTTACACACATTTACTCTGACACCCATTTCCTTTTCCTAGCAAATTAAAGGTAGTAAGTAGCCTATGGCAAAGAGGAAAATGAATGATTCTCTCTCCTCAAAATAAAGGGACCAGCCTCCCAGTGGGGCAGGGGAGGGGAAAACAGCCCGATTCGGAGGTGCAGGCCCGCGCCACAGCCCCTGGAGGACCGTCTCTGGGTAGAGTATTTACACAACAGACACAATGGCTCCTCTGCAGCCATTACTGTCGGTCAGGTAAATAACGCATGTGCCAAAACACACATTTAATGAGGGAAATAATATGCCTTTATAAAAAGCCTCGATCCGTATTTACCTGAGAGACCAGAGAAGCACCAAATCACCAGATTAGTGGACCACAGAGGAGTCATTCTGGTGTCTTGGGTAAATAGACATTTTATAGCCTTCCATTACTGGAGGGGGAAGGAAGGGCGAAAGGAGGGGGCCATCCTTTAATATCCACATGCAGGCCAGGGGAGCCTGGGGAAGAGAAAAGAAGAGAAGCCCGTCATGAAATATGGGATCCACTCCCACCCCACCTCCCCATCCACTTGGGATATCTCTGGGGAGGGTATGGGTTTGTACCATCCCTGAACTCAACCCATTCCATAAAAAGCCAGACTGGGGAGTTCCCTGGTGGTCCAGTGGTTAGCACTTAGGGCTTTCACTGCTGTGGGCCTGGGTTCAATCCCTGGTCAGGGAATTAAGATTCTACAAGCCACACGTTGGTGGGTGGGGTGGGGGAGCCAGACTGGGAGGCAGAGGTGCATTCCAGAGAAACCCCAGGGCACTGAGGCAGGTTCTGGGCCCAGGTGACTGGAAGCACGTGGGACAGCCGCAGCATGCCCAGCACCGAGTTTCAGGGCAAGTCCCTGCCCCAATCTGACCTGCAGCAGCACAAGTACTCGGGCACCTGAGCCACAGAGGCATCCTCAAGAACACAGTAACACCTGTCTGCAACTCATCAGTCACAGGCCCTGCCTCAAGTGGCTAAAAATAACCTGGGAAAAATATAAATAAACTGCATGCCTTCAAGAGTCATAATGTTCAGTCTAATGAATGCATTCTTACTGCTGGAGCACTTTCTGTGAAAATCACAGACTGTCAAAGATGCAAGAAAACCTAAGAGGAGACACAGTCCAGTCAGTCAGGGAAAATGAGCCCCAGAAAGAGAAAAGAACAGTCCAAGGTTCACAGAGCAAGTAAGGGTAAGAAGAGAAGCTGGGACTCCCAACTCCCAGCTCCGCGCCTCCGGCCACTGCCCCAACACAAGCAGCAGGCACCAGCACTTGCGCCCTCAGCTTTTCTGCAGTCTCGCAGTGGAGGCCAGCAGCCTGAGGGCTCGGCCTAGTCTGCTGAAGGTGCAACAAAGCTTGACAGACCTACAAAAGCCTGGAACCTCTACATGACTTCTGATGGCCCCAAAGCAGAATGGAAGCAGGAACTCTAAAGCTGGTCCTCATCTCAAACAAAACACGCTCCTCCTCTGTACAACCCACCACCCTCCTGGCCTGGAGCTTTTGCTACTTCAGCTCCACGACAAGGCTAGGGAGAATCTGTCCAACATCGGAAGCAGCTGCTAAACCCAAACTATCAGCAGAGCTAAAGTCGCTAAAGACCTTCAGGAACACAAAACTCTGACGGCAACATCACGAGCCATAGGAGGCTCCCTCTCCCCTTCAATTAGCCCATCTCAGCCACTCAAGACAGCACAGAAAAAAGAAGTGCCTGTTTGTGATTTGCCTGCTGTTTGCTAACCCTCAGCCACATCCAGTGACTTGGGCCAACTCCTCTAAGGGGCCAAGGCTGAGAAACCTCTCTTTGCAAAGACCTGCATGTCAGCTGTGCCCCGTGGCACAGAAAAGAGGGCAAAGGCTCGTTTCCTAACACACCATAAACAGAATAGAAATGGAGAAAGGGCAGGGTATGGTATGGTATCCTCATCCCTTTAAGCTCCTCTCACACTCGTAGAACAGTATCTGACCCCAGAGGGGAGGTACCCAGAACTGGCTACTTGCCTGCTTCCAAGACGGAGAACTGGAATAGAAACAAGCAGTTGTTAAAAATGCTGGTATGAGACAAACACTGGTTCAAATCCCAACTCCACCACATGTTCTTTGTAATAATAGCTACAACAATAATGCCTATCTCATAAAGATTAGATTAGATCATATAATATGTACAAAGTGCTTTACACAATAGTACGATCTCAGTTAAAGGGAATTATTGTTAATACAGGAGAAAGAGAATAGGAAACTACTATTTTCTGAAAATCTACTATAAGCCAGGCACTACAGTGGTTAATTTGCATATTTCATCTCATTTAAGCCCCCCAACCATCAAGCAAAATAGGTAACAGCATTCCCATTTCACACACGAGAACACTAAGGCTGAGATGCACTCAGCTCTTCAGGGCTCTGTTCTCCTCTCCTACATTTGAGGGCCCACGGTCTCCACTTGGCTGATTCTCCCATCAGCCATGGGGCTAACAATGCATATCAACTGTAGTTTTTCTTCTGAGCTAAGATATGACTTTAACTAAAAGAAACTCAACCATAAGCAATAATTAAGTCTGTCCAAATAACCCAAATTTGTTTCTAAGAAGAAAACCAAATTGCAGCCCTGGGTACAGAAGCGGAAACAGGAAGCACTGTCTTGGATTAGAACAACTGCAGCACAGCGAGCTCAAAGCCTCTCCTCAACCCAGTTCCATAGGAGCAAATCTGCCCGTCTCACAGAGCAAAGAAACCGGCAGGAAGCGGGGTGACAACCAGCTCGTGCTCAGGCCCCTCAACGGGACGTGTCCTTTTACAAACCTGTGCCTTGGCAATTGCTGCTCCCTCTGTTTTGAAATGTACTTCCATTTTCATCAGGCAATTACTGCTCCTTCTTCAAAAGCCAGCTCAAATCTTCCCCTTTTAGTAACTTTCGCTGACACCTCGTCAGAAAGTTGATTGCTTAAATGATCCAGCAGCACAGTTTATTCCTACTTCCTAACTTTCATCTCACTATATTATAAGATTTTAGTCACCTGATTCTCCTCTTACCAGTCATTTTCAGGGAGATGAGAACTTTCAGGGAGTTTCATCAGGTGAGAATAATAGAAGATAGGTGTAGGGGTATATGTTACGTATGTGTGTGTAAAAAGTACTTAAGTTGGACCATTGAAACCATTTTAAAATTCCAAGTAGCATTAAAGTAAAGCATAGTTTTTCTCCATCTAAGGAGTATATGAGTTCTAAAAAGTGTGAGGAACACTGAACTAGACCTAGATCCTTAAGGGCAAGGACCATGTTTTATTCATTTCTGTACTCTCAGCACAGAGCCAGGCACAAAGTAAGTGGGAGGCAACATTTGAACGACTTACGATGTCATCTGCTCTGGAACTGGAACATGTCAGAACAGACCAGGGCCTAAGAACCATGAAAAGCTTCTTTTCTTTCTCTCTTCTTCCTGCCCCCCCACCCCCCACCAATTCTGTCCTCCCCAGTTAGAGAGAGTGAATCAGCACTGCCTTGGTGCGGGAATACCATTAAAAGGATTAATTTAGGGACCGGTGTTTGGACTGTCACATCCAATCACTACCCACAGATCTACAGCTTCCCAAGTCAAGCTCATGCAAAGAGGAATCAATGGCAAGGACACAGAGGGTCTGAACAGGCATACTAATGGCCTCCTGAGGTGCCAGCGGCCAGCTCTGACACTCCCATAAATTATCTGCCTTTTGATTTTACCTGTAGCTGTGGGGCACGAGGCACAATTTTGAACATATCAAAGCAATCTCTCGTCACCCAAGGCTCCCCCAAGAATGTCCCCAAAGGGGGCTGGTCTAAAAACAATGACCCAAAGGGAATCTGCTTCCCAGCAGGCCTGTTCCTAGCAGTCATCAATTAAAACCCAACAGGACCAAGCGAATAAACGGACGCAGATCAAGACGAGCAGATGTGGACAAGGCATGCAGCAGACCATGGTTCTGCATCAACTGTACACCTCTCACTCAAAGGAAGAGAAATCACAGCAATAAACTCACACAATTTCATCGGGAGGCAACTGCACCAGCTGACAGCACACTCAATCATCCCGGGCCTCAGTTTCCTCACTTGTGGAGCAAGGACAATAACGCTGACCACCTGACCCACTTCCCAGAGGGGTGGCGAAAAGTAATTAAAAAAAAAAAAAACATTCAAGAGGCACGTTACAAAGACAAGGGCCACAAGGGCGGCAACACTAATAAATGGCCCTGACAGACTGGGAGAAATGACTGGTCACACTTTGATGAATTTCTCTCAGGTAGTTGCTCACCCAGTTCACTTCACTGATGGTGCTGGGGCTAACAGGCCACCCCAAAGAAAAGTTCTGGAATTCTGTATGGGACTCCTACTGTCTGAAAATTTTCCATTGTGAAAAGCAGCGTCTTGCCTTAATTATAATTTACTCCTGTCTGCTGACTGCCTCCACCAGGGGCTGCATTTCCATCACATGGCCACAATGACAATTGTGAGGACCCCAAATGTACTAAGCCAAAGGCCAAGTCACCCGATTGCTAGCTGCTTTTTTAAAAAACTGTGTAAAATACTATTAATAACAAAAGTTAAGGACACCGTGCTAGGAGTTTTACATCTCATCAAATCCTTAACCAACCTTCCATTTTACAGACATGAAAGCTAAACTCAAAGAAGTCAGTCACTTGCCCAAGGTCACATAAGCACTGCTATCAGAAACCTACAGGCTTCCCTCCAGCAATGCACACCAGAGCTTGTAGGAGGAGGAAGACAATTCATCAGACACTCAACAAATACTTTATTTGGTCCCTGTACCTGACACATACCATCATACTCAACTAGGAGACATTCTCAAAACCAGAGAAAGGTCACCGGTTTCCTACAAGCAAACAAAGGAGAGACTGAGTAGGACATGTAAAGAATAAGGCACTATCCTGGGAAGCTTAGGAACATGGGTCCCCCTCTGTGTATACAGTTCAGGAAGTTCAAAGTAATTGACATTAAGCTATGAGACCAAAGACTAAAATCTCTCCCAGGCTACATTTCCCATTTTTTCAATAGAAAAGAGTCCCAAAACTTCTCACGCATTCCACACCAACTTGTCCTTCCCACCCATCTTTTCTGGTCTGTGAAATAGGAGCTGGTATTGCCAACAATTTCTCAGGTAGATACCCTTTAAGCTCAAGTAGATAATCCGAAAACTAGTAAAGAGGACAGCATACACATCGATGCAAAGATTCAGGTGTACTCAATCTTTAGTTCTCTAAACATTGCCTCAGTAGCAAGAATATAAAATGTCACCCATATGTAACTGCCACAGCCTCCTTACTGGTCTCTCTGCCTATCCCAATTTATTCTTAACATTGAACATTGAAATCAAAGCAAACTTTCCAAAACACAAATGTAGTATTAGGCTGCTGCTTAAAACTTTTCAATGGCTTCTCACTACTTTTATGATGGTCTGATCTAGTGGTTGGTTCACCGGCCAAATCCAGCTGCCACCTGTTTTTATAAAGTTTTACTGGAACACAGCCATGCTCATTCATTTTCATACTATAGCTGCTTTTGTGCTATAGCAACAGAGTAAACCGTTGTGACACGGACCCATAAAGGCCAACTCTTTACTACCTGGTCCTATACAGAAAGTTTGCTGACCTAATCTTTCTTTTCTACCCACTATTTAATCCTAAGAGTTGATAAGGCCCTGGCTTCTGCTTACCTCTCCTTCATTTCTTACCATATTCTCCTGTCCCCTGCCCACTGAGTTCTGTGTGTTTCGATCACACTGAACTTCAGCTGCTCAAACTCAAGAAAGCTCTGACCTTTACGCTTAATTCTTCACATCTTCATTCTAGCTGAGTAGGTTACTTCCTCTGTAAAGCCTTCCCTGAACCCACCAGTCTGGGTTGGAGCTCCTTCTAAGTCCTCTCAGAGCACATATACTTACCCTGTTACAGCCCTCTGAGGTCTCATAACTGCTTCTTTACTATCTGTCTCTCCCATGTAGGCTCTTTAGGGACAGAGATACCAGTTGTCTTGTTCACCACAAGCCCAACACCAAGCAAAATGCCTGGACCTCAGTTATTCAACAAACAGCCTCTGAATCCTGGATATCAATCAACAGAGTATAACTTTTTAGCCAGCCCCAGAAATCCTCATAAAATGGAAATAGGCTGGAACTAACCATCTACCCAGAGGTGATCCACAACCCAAATTAAACCAACATCCCAAAGGCCTTGGTAAAATGCATTTATAAAAAACCAAATAAATATGATCCTTCCTAATGTCTTAAGATGTGTATTTCTTAGGACAAAGAATTATTCCAGCTCTATTCAACATTCCTGAACTTCAAGTAGGTGTTTGTGCAATGTCCACAAAGAAATTACGGCAGAACTTGAAAGCCTGGATACCCCACCTCCAACTCTCACCAGTTCATAAACTTTGCATAAGTTTCAGTCATCTTTCAGCATATGGTATTTTGTCAGAAAAAACTACAGAAAAGTTAAAGTGTGCACCAGTCCCCACTCCCTTCCCCCCAAGCCCAAATACTCATCAGGAAGACATCAAGCTGAAACTTGACCATGCAATAAGATTTCTCACCTCTCCTTACTTCGAAGATGCCAAGACTGGCCGCTGGGGATGCTGAAGGTTCAGTGAGAGCTGGAAAGCCCCAATGCTGTGGATAAATACACATCTCTGCAACAAGTCTATTTCAATATAAATGATCATATCCCCAGGAGGCTGCTGTTTGAAACAACTTAAAACCACACTATACTTCAAACTCCTAAACTCAAACTACTTTGGGATAACAGTTATCTATGTAGAAGTACAGTACCAGTACAGAGTTTTCAGAAGCTACAGTTGACCTCTGAACAACAGAGGTTTGAACTGTATGGGCCTACTTCCTATGTTAGGGTGTTTTTCAATAAATATACTGGACACTTTTTTTAAGATGACTGACAATATTTAAAAACTTGCAGATAAGCCAAGCAGCCTAGACATGCCAAAAATTTTAAGAAAAAAATAAGATGTCATGAATGTGTTAAATGCAAGTACATATACATATAACAAACAAAATATGTGTTAATCAACTGCTTATGTTATCAGTAAGGCTTCCAGTCAAAGCTATCAGTAGTTAAATTTGGAGAAGTCAAAAGTTATAAGCAGATTTTTCAACTGTGTGGGGAGTTGGTCTCCTTAACTCTTGCATTTTTCAATGGTCAACATATGTATTTTTGGAATGATGAATTTCATTTTCTCCAGTGGCATATTTTTCTTCCAAAGAAGGTTTATCTCCTAGAGACACTAAACATTTAAAATATCTGAGCCTGGACTGAGAAAAATGGCCATGAAGTGGTGGCTCTCTGGATAATCCAGAATCCTAGTCTAGTCAAGGAGGGGACACTGGTAACAGCTGGCAATATTCATAACTCAGAAACTGAGGCAGGGACTGGAGCAAGCACTGACTGCCGCAAAACCACAGGCTATATCGCAAATGGGCCACAAAGACCAGGTAACACTTGCAGAATACATGCAGGTCTGCCTCAAGTTCTAAGTCAAGGTAACCAAACCCCAAGTCAAATCATCAATGGATACCTATCATATTTATCACTTAATTCAGATCTTCCATACTTTCTCTTCATAGCACATAAATCTTACACCTTTTACTAATCACATCTTCCAAAAGACTAGAAATTGCAGAGGTGCCCTTGTAAGCCAGCAAGCAACACACTTGCACAAAGAAACACCTAGGTTTGGAACCAATCTACTCCTGTCTACCACTCTACACATTTAACACTTTATTCTACTTAGATCCCCTAGGAAAATGCCACTCGCCAACTTACCCCACCACAAAGAAAACACTTTTCAAAATGAAAGGGAATAAAAGCACTTTTATTTGGAAATTTCAAGTTGCAAGGAGAGCTCTCAGCCAAGCTCTGTGACCTAGCTAGCCGATTATTTACAGGATCTTTGGGCAGGAATTGTTAATGAGCTTTTAATTTGGAGTGCTTAAGTTGCCAAAGTGCTCTGAGCTCCAGTGAAGCACCACAGAATCCATAAAGGAAACCTTATCAATCACTTCCCGGCAGCTACCTTCCCCCAACCCCCACCTCTCTGAGGAGAGGCAGCCAAGTAGGTTTCTAACCAAGATCACAGACACACACATTAGTGGAGTCACACTCCAAGTCCCTGTTTATAAATTGGCTTTTAAATGGTAGGGAATTCAGGTATAATATACTTAAGCTCCAGGCATGAACCCACCAAAACAAGGCATGCTGTGTATGATAAAGTCCAAATAAAGCAGATTTTGATGAAGCCAATTTCTGGTAGAAACTCTACAATCAAAAATCATTCGGCCAATCACAACCTACTATAGTTCAAATAGTGTACAGTCTTTAGCCAATGGGATTCCGGTTTTTTTGCCCTTCAGTGGGAAGGCTGATAAAATGTCTGACAAGAACTAATACCAGAAACCTATAGCAGAGGCAATGATGGGTAGTACCAGTTTGCAAAATCCAGCCCTAAGGACAGAATTCAAGCGAGGAGCCATGTTCAGCATTTTTCAAGTCAACAAGACGCAGTTATATTTTGCAAGACTTTGCAGTCAAGCCCCAATCCAAGTTCATGACTTTTTAAGAAAACACCTGTTGCTGGAGCATTTGCAGGAAAAGCAAACACGAAGCTAGCCAAGTTAGGCCCTTTATTCACTCTTTCCACCATAACTACTACCACGGATACAGATTTACAAAGACGTAAACTGCTAACCTAGCGTGTCTGCGCGTATGTGTGTCGGAGATGGGGTAAAGGGGATGTTCTATCTACCATCTCCTTGTTAGTTTTCTATCCTATTTGATCAAACCTCTTTTTCTCCTAAGGAACCCCAGGTAAGAAGTCAGCATGCTTAATCACCTCACCCAGCCTGTCCTGCAAAGCCCTGCCCCTCTCCCTCTCCGCCTGAACGTTTTTCAGTAGACCATATGCATCCAGGGTGAGCACATGGGCCAGCACCCCAGGCTGCCCAAACTGCGCGCCGCGACCCTCACCCCGCATGCATTACCAGGGCCCAATCTGGGGGGCCTCGCCGCATCACCCACCCCGGGATGTTGCCCCCAACTCGGGCCCATCCAAGTCCAAGGGATTGTAAGCGGAGGAGCAGGGGGCCAGGAGACCAGCCCTCCTTCCCAGGGCCGCCCCCGCCCCCCGTCAGCAGCGGGAGAGGCTGTCGCCATGGCAACGCCCCCTCCTCGGGGCCAGCGCGGCAGGCTCCCTCCAGGTGCAGGCCCCGACGTCTCCCTCGGCCTGAGCAGAAGCTCAGGACAGTTTACGGCGGCGGGCGCGGCCCGCGCCGACTGCGGCGCCGGCCAGGCAGAGGCAGGGCCAGCTCCGCCCGCTCCCCACCGCCCGTTCCCGGCCGCCTCAACAGCGGCAGCCAGCACCACGAGTCCACAACACACCGACTCACCTCCGCGCACTCTGACCCCGGCCGACGCGGCGGACGGGCGGGCGCGGTGGCCAACCGCTGAGCCCGCCGCAGGCTCCTCCGACCAATGGGCTGCAGGAGGGCGGGGCTTCTTCTCCCCGAAGGCTCGCTCTCCCGCCGACATGCGCGCTAAGGTGTGCCAAGATGGTGACTCCCTTCGGCAGGCCTTGTGGGACTTGTAGTTTTGATATTGCACGTATTTAGAAGAAAGTGAAGGGGCCTCACTTCAGAGCTGTGAAAGAAATTTTAAAAAAAAACGGAACTTTTGAGGCCTAGAACCACCCAGGTAACCCACTTCCATTTTCCCACCGTCCAATATGCTCATGAGGTGAGTATAGGTTCATAAGGTGACATGTTGTACTTAGATATCACCTCATGAGTCGTTCATTCAACAAGTCATTATTATCATTACCTCTCTGATGGGAGCATGGGGAAGACCTGAGAGGAGGGGGATTTAAGGCGAAGAAGAAAATGGTTAGATTTCTGAAGGGCCTTCCCAAGGAAGAGGGACCTGCGTTGGTCAGATCAGCTCCGCAGGGAACTTAAGAGTTAAAGGGATTCTGGCCTCAGCTACAGAGAATTTCCACAGTCAATTACTTCAGTCAACTGGAAGAAACTCTGGCCAAAGCCAGAGATGTATTTCTTCATCTTGGTTATGCCTCTCTGGGAATTCAAGAGTACCAGGTTCTGAGCTGCGGAATCCCAGCCTTGGCCAAGCCACTGATGGCTTTGACAGCCTCCCACTCAACCAGGAACCGTCTTCTGGGCCCAATTCCAGTCACCAAGCCCTCTGTCTGCCATCTGAATATATTCAATTAAGAAAATGATGTCATTTCTGGGCCTTACCACCTCCATGAGATCTGACCTTAACTTAATATGGTTTCCACCTGAGCTGGGAAAACCTGGTAATCCCCATATCAAGGAATGCCTACCTTAATCCCACATTGTGGATTAGGCGATTCTGCTCTGCACCTACAGAATTTATGGCATGGTTTTATAATTGTCTGTTTCTTTCTTGTCTCTCCCCCACGGCTGTAAACTCCTTTAACATAGGCATTATTTGCATATTGTTTATGCTGTGAAGTAATACCCAGCACAGTTCCAGACATAAAGCAGGCATACACTAAATGTTTGTGAATAAATCAGGAAATAAGTATCAGCAGAGACCTGTGTCTCCTAACCCAAGGTCAGTAAAGTGGAAGTACATCTACCTATCCCTGATTTTTGGAGCTGGAACTGGGTCTTCCTCCTCCCATTAAAGGCTTCTCTGGTGGCTCAGCTGGTAAAGAATCCACCTGCAACATGGGAGACCTGGGTTCAATCCCTGGGTTGGGAAGATCCCGTAAAGAAGGAAAAGGCTACCCACTCCCAGTATACCCAGTATTCTGGCCTGGAGAATTCCATGGACTCTACAGCTCATGGGGTTGCAAAGAGAAGGACAGGACTGAGCAACTTTCACTTTCCTCTTATTAATGTTATCTAGATGTTAATCCCAGTTGATTAGACTAGTCAACATGTTTTATTATACAGTGCCTCTGATAAGTGTCAGACACTTTCTTTTGCTGAGTATTCATTGGTGAGTAAGTCACACAAAATCTGTATCCTCAAGGAGCTTTTATATTAGGGAAGAAGAGGGAGAGGAAGAGCAGACAATAAACAAATAGGTAAATAGATAAATAAAATTAGACCAGTAAGAGGCCCTAGTATGGCCTCTCTTGCCTCTGGCTTTGTTATATCCTAAATCTAGTCTGAGAATAGGTCATAGCCAGCCTTCTTGGCTGTAAGAATGAAGTAAACATACTGTATGAGGATTGGAGATTTTCCTTAGTGCCCAGCCCCAGGATTCTCCATGGAGACTTCCATGATCCCCTCGACTGCCCCAAAATGTGTTCTGTCCACCTTGGTGCTCTAGAGCTCATCTGGACAACTTCCAGGGCCTCGCCAAATTGTAAGCTTTTTTTAGACATGGACCAGGCAAAATGCACCCAAATAATAGGATAGTTTAAGTACACTTGGTGCCTTATACTGTTGCCTAAGCCAACATTTGGCTCCCTCAAGCCTTTGGCTGAGGGGGGTGTGTGTGTGTGTGTGTGTGTGTGTGTGTGTGTGTGTGCGTGTGCACGTGCACACACCCTCAGTAATGTCCAACTCATTACAACCCAACCCCATGGACTGTAGCCTGTCAAGCTCTTCTGCCCATGGAATTTTCCATTCAAAAATACTGGAGTGGGTTGCCATTTCCTTCTCCAGGGGATCTTCCCAACCCAGAGCTCAAACCCATGTCTCTTATGTCTCCAGCATTAGCAGATGGATTCTTTACCACTACTCCACCTTGACTGTATTGTAGTTCCCTAGAAAACAGAGCCTGAAGCAAGGCTTATGTTGTAAGATTTCACTGGGAAGTAGAAATCCAAGACGGCAAGAGTCAGGGGAGAATGGAATTGAGGCAAGCAAGGAGGGAAAGAAAATATAAATATGACCAAAGGTTGAAAGAAAGCACAGCTAGTCAGTTGTTTTGTACTACAGACCATGTAAAACCATCACTTCTTAGACAGGAAAGGAAGGTTGTATTACTCCACCACTCCAGCAGCCACAGTTCAGTTGAGTCACTCAAGTCGTGTCTGACTCATTGCGACCCCATGGACTGCAGCATGCCAGACTTCCCTGTCCATCACCATCTCCCGGAGCCAACTCAAACTCATATCCATTACGTCAGTGATGCCATCCAACCACCTCATCCTCTGTCGTCCCCTTCTCCTCCTGCACTCAACCTTTCCTAGCATCAGGGTCTTTTCCAATGAGTCAGCTCTTCGCATCAGGTCCCCAAAGTACTGGAGTTTCAGCTTCAACATCAGTCCTTCCAATGAACACCCAGGACTGATTTCCTTTAGGATGGACTGGTTGGATATCCTTGCAGTTCAAGGGACTCCCAAGAGTCTTCTCCAGCACCACAGTTCAAAAGCATCAATTCTTCGGCACTCAGCTTTCTTTATAGTCCAGTTCTCACATCCGTACATGACTACTGGAAAAACCATAGCCTTCACTAGATGGACGTTTGTTGGCAAAGCAATGTCTCTGCTTTTGAATATGCTGTCTAGGTTGGTCATAACTTTTCTTCCAAGGAGCAAGCGTCTTTTAATTTCATGGCTGCAGTCATCATCTGCCGTGATTTTGGAGCCCCCCCCAAGACTTTATTTTTGGGGGCTCCAAAATCACTGCAGATGGTGATTGCAGCCATGAAATTAAAAGACACTTACTCCTTGGAAGGAAAGTTATGACCAACCTAGATAGCATATTAAAAAGCAGAGATACTACTTTGCCAACAAAGATCCGTCTATGGGGTCACACAGAGTCAGACACGACTGAAGCAGCTTAGCAGCAGCAGCAGTCTCAGCACAGTGGGCACATTGGAAGCTCTATCACAACCTAACCCTCCTCCTGAAGGAAGCTAAGGCAATCAAATGTATTAGTAAATGATGTGACAGTAGTGGCAGCTGGGCTGTCCAAAAAACAAGTGGCCAAGGCCCAGGGTAGGATGTGAAAGATGGGGCAAGTGAATTGTTGGAGACAGATGAACTGAGTCCAATACAGGCACAGATACACCCTGGGTAGACCAGCTGGCTACTGGATTAAGTGACTGAGCTAAAGTGAACACTGAGAGCAAGAACCAAAGAGGATCACATGGGTTTTTCTGCAGCCCTGTCAAGCCACCAGGAAAAACAGCAAGATGATGGTCAAAGTTGGGATCTTAATTATCAGTTAAAGGGCTCAAGGACCCAAGGACAGTGCATGGCAGCCCTCAAACATGGCACAGCTAAGAGAACCCAGACTGAGTCTGAAACCGTCTTATTTGATAACTAGAAAAACCGCTCTGCCATTCTCAGTCCCTGTAAGCTGTGTGAGATAGCATAGTGCAGTTATAAGGAGTGAGAGATTGGATAGAGCCTGCTCAGGTTTGCAACCTGGCTCTGTCTGTGACCTCAGGCAAGTCACGTATTCTCTGAGGCTCAGTTCCTTCATCTCTCTAGTGTAGATAATAGTAGTCTCTACTTGTTACTAGAATTAAACATGCTTAGAACAGTATCCTGCGTAGAGTTGAGTATGTGTTAGCTATTACTATTATTCTTACCCCTCCTCCACCCCTCTGGCAACTCCTCTTCCCACTGTGATCACCACCATACCACCTCCTTGCCCGTCACCTGCCCCCTCTCACCCCCAGTTTTCTCCACTCCAAGAGCAGTCAGGGCTAGACCTGCCATGCCTTCTTTGCCCTGCTTTCCCCAGGGCTGTTCCCCAGGAGCCTGAGCCATTCATCTCCCTGGTGACCTGAATCTGAACTAAGAGATGGATGTGGGGTGGCTGAGGCCAGGGTGGTAATGTGCTCCCTTATCTCTCTGCCCCTCACCGGGGCCTAGTTAATTTTCCCTTTGATTTTAATATAGATTTATTGAAAGTTTCAGTTATCAAAACAAATTGCAGCAGCAAATTGGTGTTCTTTGCAGGCCTACAAGTGCCTATAAAGCTGCCATGCTCGGGAACGAATGGCGCTCTCCGGGAGGTCAGTCATGGCAACAGGAAGTCCCTGGGGACACACACACTGCAGTTTAATATTTTTCTTATTAGCCTTTTTCTTCTTGGCTATCTAAGCCTCCCCTTTAAATTGGAAATCAAATGGAGCCACCTGCCCAGGGAGGCTGTCTTCCCCAAGCTGCTCCACTGTTCCTTCTCTAGTCCTAGCCTTCCCACCCCTAATCCTCTGACCTCTCCCTGCCTTGCCCGTTGTTCCACAGAGAACTGTGATTCACATGCCCCCGAGATAGGGCCCACCGTGCTGTCCCAACTGTGGAAGGTTGGCTTAGGCTATCCAACTACTAGTCAGAGGCAAAGAACCCCTAAAATAGATTTAGGCCTCTTCCAGATCTGTGCTCAGAAGGGAGGAAAAAGCAAAAATTTTAGAGCAAAAGAGTTGTTTTCCAAAAGGCAGACCACCCTGTCAGGACCTACTGAGCTCTACAGAAATGAAAAGGAAATGATGAGTCTAGAAATTGGGCAGGTTTTCCTTCCAGCCCAAGAATCGTCTGATTTCATTCTCACATCCTCACTGCCATTCCCAATATGGCCCCTCCTCTCGATCCCAAGCTGATTTTTGAAACCCTTCATTTTCTGGCTTGCCCCATTGGTTCCTAGGAGAACCACTCACTGCCATCTCTACACTCTGGAATCATCCTGTCCAGGGGAGGGGCTTCATGACCTGGTAACCTCTCCTCTCCTCATCACCATCTCCTCTTCTGGGCCTAACATGTTGCTGGGTCACTTGTACCTGCCACATCCCAATTCCTCATGTCTTCCTCTTGCTCTTAAATGTTTCCTGCCAGCAGAAAGAGCTACTGTTCTTCAGAGCTCAGACTATGACTAAGGGTACTGATAGCTGTTGCTGTACAGAGTGGTGCTAAGGTTGGGATCCAGACAGTCCAAGAATTGAACCTTGTCTCTGATACTTACTCTGTGACTTGGGGGACCTCTTTGTGGTTTCAGTGTATCTTGTGCTTGCTTCTACTCTTGTCTAAGGACCACTCTGTAATAAAATGATTTGTCTCTGTATCTCTTGCCTACAATATGCTGAGATCCTCAAGGACGAAGACTGTGATTGAATCATCTTTCTATTCCACGTGTGTCTATTTGATATATAAGTAAAGGTTGTTTACTATATAATGGAGGGAATACCTACCTAAACATAAGGCAACGAAAGCACCTTCAACAGTGCCCAACCAACACGAGGTAGGTTGCTCAGTGAGTGAAATTCCCTTCATCAGTTTTCCCTTGAAGTTGGTCATCAGCCACCAGCACTCCCATTTTTTGCTTGTCCACATCTCATCTTTAAGTTCAGCTCTCTCTTGTTGCCTGCTGGAACCCTTCCATCACTGTTCAGATGCCAGCATTCACCCTGGCCCCTGCAAAGTGGTGCCAGTTTCTCCTCTCCTCTAGACCAGGCTCCCTCTATTTTTCCCAAAAGTACTCACAAACTGCTGTCCCCTGGTGGCTCTATTCCCTGGCCTGCCTTGTAACAATGCATATGCTCCCTACCATCTACACCAGCTTGTAGTAGTATCAATAAGTTTACATTGTCACCAGTCTTGCTTATTCTAGGCCCTCACCCACTTCTGTGGAAACACAAATCCACAGCAATGTTCTTTTTTAAAAAAGCTGCAGTTGTGCCATTGGAGCAATCCAAGCTATGTGCTACACTGGCACCTGTCACTAAGAGCACCATGGATGCCACCTTGAATGCCTCTGCTTGATGCGTTCAGTTCTCATGGTACTATGACAGTGTGAGAGCATGGCACGCTCTCATGAAGTAAGAAGTTGACTCCCTCCATATTTCATGCAGCTAGGGGGACATAACACCCCATATAGCACTGTGGTTTGAGCCCGTATGTGTTTCAGAGACAGTTCTTCACACTTATTTAACCAGACCTTTTTCTTCCCATTGTGCACACCTACTACCACAAGAGGAAGGAAAACAGGGTGAGTTTCATAAAAGCCATCATACTGAACCAGAGCCACCATCCTTCTTCAGCCCTTAGTCCTACTGTGGAAGCACTCACCTGCCAGAATCCCCCTCCCATATCAGTTTTCTCTTTGGAGTTCTGCTGGCTTTTCCAGCAATAGAGTGTCTATTGGGTTATCTGTTTATACAGGTATATACCTGATCCCGGAGAAGGCAATGGCACCCCACTCCAGTACTCTTGCCTGGAAAGTCCCATGGGCAGAGGAGCCTGGTAGGCTGCAGCCCATGGGGTTGCTAGGAGTCGGACATGAGTGAGCAACTTCACTTTCACTTTTCACTTTCCTGCATTGGAGAAGGAAATGACAACCCACTCCAGTGTTCTTGCCTGGAGAATCCCTGGGTTGGGGGAGCCTGGTGGGCTGCCGTCTATGGGGTCGCACAGAGTCGGACATGACTGAAGCGACTTAGGAGCAGCAGCAGCAGCAGCATACCTGATCCAGTTAGGTATTTGGTTCAAATTTGTTTTGCTCTAAGAGGATTTTCAGCCTAATATAAAACAATGGATTCAAATAGATATTTGGGTTCAGGGTTGCTGCCTAACTCCCCAACACTGGATATAGCCAAGTATCAGCTTCAAACCCATCAGGGCCCCCATTCCACTACATTTTCCCCCAAGATGTAGTGAGTAAATTCCTTTTACTAGCTGCCACTTTCCCTTACCTTCCCAGGCTAATGAAGCCTTATCCTTACACTGCAGCCCTTGTGATTTCATAGCTCCTCCTTCCTGGTCTTAACTTGGCATCAAATCCTCTACACTTAGGCTTTAACCTATGCTTCCAGCCTCAATTCCTAGTAGTTCTTAACTCCCCTTGTCTTCCAGGCCAAAGGAGCTGATTATTACTTATGGAGGAGCTTCGTACTTTTCTGCCTCTGAGACTTTACTGGTGGTGTTCTCTAAACTGGGGAAACCTTCCCCATTCCCATCTCTATGACTGAACTCCCAGAGAAGTGTGCCCTGCTCCAGGAAGTATTTCCAGATCCCCAAGTGGTCTGAAGATGAGGGACAAGTCACAGCTGGAAAGGTTTCTCCAAGCATGTGACATTTAAGTCAAGTCTGAAAAGTTGAACTGAAATTTCCCAGGCCCAGGAGTCAGGCAGGAAAAAAATGAAGAGGGCAACCCAGGCAAAGGGAATAACATGAGCAAAGACTCAAAGCAAAGAAATGGCCCACGTGTGGATGGGAAGAAAGGACTACAGGTGGAGAAAGTGTGGAAAATCAAGTGGTACAAGAGGAGCTTGAAGTAGGCAAGAGTTAAATTCATGCGTAGTCTCTTTTATTTTTTAAAATTTATTTTAGCCTACACTGGGTTTTTGTTGCTGCTTACAGGCTTTCTCTAGTTGCAGAGAGTGGGGTGGGGTGGGGGAAGCAATACTCTTTGTTGCAGTGTGTGGGCTTCTCATTGCTGTGGCTTCTCTTGTTGTTTCTCAGTAGTTCTGGCCCATGGGCTTAGTTGCTCTGTGGTATGTGGAATCTTAGTTCCTGGACCAGGGATCAAACCCATGTCCTTTGCATTGGCAGGCAGCTTCTTAACCAATGGACACCAGGGAAGTTCTCATGTGTAGTCTTGTAAGAAAGCCTTCTTGAAGTCTTTGGATTTGATTTTAAAGGCTGTAGAAATGCAAAAAAGCAAAATGGCTGTCTGAGGAGGCCTTACAAATAGCTGTGAAAAGAGAAGCAAAAACCAAAGGAGAAAAGGAAACATATACGCATCTGAATGCAGAGTTCCAAAGAATAGCAAGGAGAGAGAAGAAAGTCTTCCTCAGCGATCAATGCAAAGAAATAGAGGAAAACAATAGAATGAGAAAGACAAGCGATCTCTTCAAGAAAATTAGAGATACCAAGGGAACATTTCATGCAAAGATGGGCTCAATAAAGGACAGAAATGGTATGGACCTAACAGAAGCAGAAGATATTAAGAAGAGGTGGCAAGAATGAATACACAGAAGAACTGTACAAAAAAGATCTTCATGACCCAGATAATCACGATGGTGTGATCACTCACCTAGAGCCAGACATTCTGGAATGTGAAGTCAAGTGGGCCTTAGGAAGCATCACTATGAACAAAGCTTGTGGAGATGATGGAATTCCAGTTGAGCTATTTCAAATCCTGAAAGATAATGCTGTGAAAGTGCTGCACTCAATATGCCAGCAAATTTGGAAAACTCAGCAGTGGCCACAGGACTGGAAAAGGTCAGTTTTCATTCCAATCCCAAAGAAAGGCAATGCCAAAGAATGCTCAAACCATGCACAATTGCACTCATCTCACAGGCTAGTAAAGTAATGCTCAAAATTCTCCAAGCCAGGCTTCAGCAATACGTGAACTGTGAACTTCCAGATGTTCAAGCTGGTTTTAGAAAGGCAGAGGAACCAGAGATCAAATTTCCAACATCCACTGGATCATCGAAAAAGCAAGAGAGTTCCAGAAAAACATCTATTTCTGCTTTATTGACTATGCCAAAGCCTTTGACTGTGTGGATCACAATAAACTGTGGAAAATTCTGAAAGAGAGGGGAATACCAGACCACCTGACCTCTGCCTCTTGAGAAACCTTTATGCAGGTCAGGAAGCAACAGTTAGAACTGGACATGGAACAACAGACTGGTTCCAAATAGAAAAAGGAGTACATCAAGGCTATATATTGTCACCCTGCTTATTTAACTTATATGCAGAGTACATCAAGAGAAACGCTGGGCTGGAAGAAGCACAAGCTGGAATCAAGATTGCCAGGAGAAATATCAATAACCTCAGATATGCAGATGACACTACCCTGATGGCAGAAAGTGAAGAAGAACAAAAGAGCCTCTTGATGAAAGTGAAAGAGGAGAGTGAAAAAGTTGGCTTAAAGCTCAACATTCAGAAAACTAAGATCATGGCATCTGGTCCCATCACTTCATGGCAAATAGATGGGGAAACAGTGGAAACAGCGTCAGACTTTATTTTTCTGGGCTCCAAAATCACTGCAGATGGTGATTGCAGCCATGAAATTAAAAGACGCTTACTACTTGGAAGGAAAGTTATGACCAACCTAGACAGCATATTTAAAAGCAGAGACATTACTTTGCCAACAAAGGTCCATCTAGTCAAGGCTATGGTTTTTCCAGTGGTCATGTATGGATGTGAGACTTGGAGTGTAAAGAAAGCTGAGTGCTGAAGAATTGATGCTTTTGAACTGTGGTGTTGGAGAAGACTCTTGAGTGTCCCTTGGACTGCAAGGAGATCCAACCAGTCCATCCTAAAGGAGGTCAGTCCTGGGTGTTCATTGGAAGGACTGATGTTGAAGCTGAAACTCCAATACTTTGGCCACCTGATGTGAAGAGCTGACTCATTGGAAAAGACCATGATGCTGGGAAAGATTGAGGGCAGGAAGAGAAGGGGACGACAGAGGATGCGATGGTTGGATGGCATCACCGACTCGATGGACGTGGGTTTGGGTGACCCCCGGGAGTTGGTGATAGACAGGGAGGCCTGGCGTGCTGCGATTCATGGGGTCACAAAGAGTCAGACACGACTGAGCAACTGAACTGAACTGAAGAGAGCCTTTAAAGCAGGACAGTGACTGAGTCAGTTTGGTGTTGTGGTACTGCTCCAACTTTAATGTACTCACATTGCAATCACCTGGGGATCTTGTTAAATGCAATTTGTGATTCTGTGGTCCTGGGAAAGGGCTCAGATTCTGCATTTCTCATGAGATCCCCAGTGATGCTAGTCCTCAGACCACACAAGAAGTAGCCTGGTCTTTGTGCAATCTTTCTGGTCCAACTTCCCACCTTCCCCAATGCATCCACTCACAGAGCATTCTTTTCATTGAAAATGGTTCAAGGCTGCTGGGGCTCTTCACTTTTATTTAGCATCTATCTTTTAGAAGCTGTTAATTGAATATGTGCTCCACACCCAGCAAAGGATCCGATGCAGAGGGTTCAGGGCTCAGGAAGACAAAAAGCAAGACATTTTCCTGCCCAAAAGTGTTCCATGCCATCTAAGAAGGGGCAGTTTTCTGTGAGCTGCCCTCTGCCAGACCTGTCATAAACATGGTAAATGAGGCCTGTCTCAGGAGTGCTCCCTGGGGGCCCCACCTCCCCGGCAGCCCCATCCAGAGATGAGCCTGTTTATCCCTAACAGTTGTCTCTGACCTCTAAATCAATTCCCTGTCTGATACACAAACCCTAGTCTTCCCCAACCCTCCTCCCAATTCCAGACTATGTCAATTTGTAAAATTGGAGGCAGCATGTGATGACAAGAGTTACAAGCGCAGGCTCTGCAGTCAGACTGCCTGGGTTCATCGCCCAGCTCCACTACTTATTAGCTGGGTAACCTTGGGCAAGTGGCTTAACCTCCCTAAGCTTCAGTCTTCTCATCTGTAAATTGGGGATAATAATTCTTTGTGTGTCACAAGGCTGTTATGAGAGTCAGATGTGGTAGTGCCCATAAAGCACAGCCCCTGAAAGAAGCAGAGAGCTTCCCATAACTGCTAGCTATTGTTTTTAAAAATACAAAATCCTGGGACTCCCCTGGTGGTCCAGCAGTTAAAAATCCACCTTGCAATACAGGGGACATGGGTTCAGTCCCTGGTCAGGGAACTAAGATCCCACATACAGCTAAGCCTGTGGAAGGCAACTAGAGAGTCCATGTGCCTCAGTGAAGATACAGTGTGCCTCAACTAAGCCCCAGCACAGCCAAATTGATTAATTAAAAAACAGCAACTAGATCCTGTGTGTACAGGAGCTTACCAGAGCCTTTTTGAAAGCTCATATAAGTGAAAGTCCTTGTTATCCCCGGGCCACCCAGGATGGCTTTTTCTGCCTGTACCACCCTCTCCCTGATGCTGGGTGAAGGAGGGGGCAGAACACCTCCCGAAGCCAGCAGTGCAGAGATGCCCCACTGATGAGCAGCCTTTTGGGAGCACTTAACAGGGCAGGGAGCTTCAGCCTCCCAAAGCTGCAGCTCCACGTTGTAGGGGGAGGCTATGCGGATTCCCTCCTACCTCCACCCATCCCCACTGTGTCCCCTCTGTCCAGGGTCACCCAGGCTGCCCCTCCTTCCGGCTGCAGGGAGAGAGGCAGCTTCAATCATTCATCTTAATGTCTCTATTAAGCAGGGTTATGACCAGGATGAGACAAGAAACAAGGTCTTTTAGTGTAAAAACACGGCTCCCAGGGCTTGGCCCCAGGGGACTCCTCTCAGCACTGCTGCTGCTCCCAGTTACTGCAGCTGGAGCCCCGCTGAGGCTCAGGTCAGGCAAGGTGATTCTGCCCCTGGGTTCTCTCTTTCCCCACTTCTCTGGAACTTTCTAAGGGCCTGCCCAGAGCTTTCCTATCCAAAGAGAAGGGCATGACTTGGCATTTGGTGGCAGCCCCAGGGGTCTCAAGACTGTCTGTTAGGCCTGCTTCCTGGCTTGGGATCATTCATCTGCTTGTGCAGGCAGCGACAACCTTAGCCACTGTGGCTCGATCAGGCCTGACCTGGAGTCTGAGCTCAGAGTCAAGGGGCTAACAAACAGTATTCCTGATTATGGGAAAATTGAGGAGGGTCCTAACAGGACCATTCCACAAGCCCCTGTCACTCAGAGAAGGTTTCAGAGCCTTATCATAGAGTCAGCATATGGTGACTCAGGCCTGGGCTCTAGAGTGGTAGCTGTTGGCCCACAAAAGCCACAGCTTACTGACTCTTACCCATTCCCATTCAAGGGCAGGGATTAGTGGGCAGCAGCAGGGCCAACTCCCTCACCTGGAGGGAAAGATGGAGGCTCCGGGAGAACCAGAATCAAAAGGCATCAACCCAGAAAACACCAGAAGGTCTCAAAGGGAGCCATGTGCACAGACCCACCCTTCAGAAGGGTGGCAAGAGTCCCCAGATAATTGTTCCCACATAATGTCACCAAGAGAACACGAGTCCTTTAGCTAACCAACATGGAGGATGAGAGTGTGGAGCACTAAGAGGCCAAGCCAGGTTCAGAAGGAAGACACCAGTCCCTCAGCATAGTTTGCTGACCGCCGCCCTGCTGATCCTCAGGCCACTGACTTCTGCATCCCACTGTGCTGCTGCCTTCTCACTGGCCTTGGTTTCTCCCTCTATGTCAAGACTTATCCTGAACCTGAACTTCTCACATGAACTTCTCACCCCTGAGGCAGGCTGGCAGAGAGGAAAGGCTCAAGCTGTGGAGTCACGTGGTAAAATTGGGTTCCAATCCTGGCTCTAGTCCCTTCAAAGCCAAGTGACTCTGGGCAAGCCGTTGCTGCCCCCTGTCTTGTTCTTGGGCTTCCCTGATAGCTCAGTTGGTAAAGAATCTGCAATTGTAATGCAGGAGTGTTCTTAAAGTTCTTGAGAAGTTGCTGGGACAGACTGTGTCCAGCTTAGAATAGGACCTGGAGCCTAGTGGAGGGGAGAAAATGGAGGAAGGAACTAGGGGTCTCTGTTCTCTTCATGCACAGGAAGAATGAAGCCATAGTCCCTGCTGTCCTCCCTGCTGGCAGTGGGTGAGGGGCCTTGACCAGAGAGGGCTGAGAGAGCAGGGGGGCTGCGGAGGGAATGCCAGAGCCGCTGAGGGCAGCACAAAGTCAGAGTGAGTTAGCACTGGTCCCAGGGGCTGCATGAGCCAGGCAGGCTTTTACAGAGATATCCAGGGAACGAGAAATACCAGCAAGGAAGTTGCCCCATTAATAAATAAGAAGGCGGGAAATTAATGATGGCCTGAAAATGGCTGAGCTACTGAACTCGTTCTTTAAATCTGTCTTTAACAAGAAAAATAAAGAAAAGAGATTTGGCCAATTAGGAGGTAATGAAGACATTGTAAAAATAGCACCTGACAAAAAGCACACGTTAGTGGTGGTTGGGGGAGCGGGGGCAGTAAGCACTGAGTGAATATCCAGTGGCTTTGACCCTGTCCCAACCCCCACCCCAGAAGAGGGCTAACAACACAGGGTAGAACAGGGGATCATTGGAAGGCCTGGGAAGGGGCAGGTAAGGAACTGGGATGCGGAGACTCCATTTGGGCTTCACTGATGTTTTTCAGGAGCCTATTGTGAGCCAGGCACAATGCTCCACCTTCTCCAACATTGTCTCCTGTGAAGGCTGGAATGAAGGTGAGAATGGGAGTGAGAGTGGGAATGAAAGGAGAGCCAGAATGAGGGCAGATGAGGTGATTGAAGGGGGCTCAGAGTGGGGGATCTCTAAGGGCACAGGGCAAAGCAGCACCCTAAATAGAACCACAAAAATTCTAGGCCCCTGTCATATTTGGGGTGGTCCCTTTGCAGATGGTGATTGCAGCCATGAAATTAAAAGATGCTTACTCCTTGGAAGGAAAATTATGACCAACCTAGACAGCATATTAAAAAGCAGAGACATTAGTTTGCCAACAAACATCCATCTAGTCAAGGCTATGGTTTTTCCAGTAGTCATGTATGGATGTGAGACTTGGACTATAAAGAAAGCTGAGTGCCGAAGAATTGATGTTTTTCAACTGTGGTGTTGGAGAAGACTCTTGAGAGTCCCTTGGACTGCAAGGGGATCCAACCAGTCCATCCTAAAGGAGATCAGTCCTGGGTGTTCATTGGAAGGACTGATGTGGAAGCTGAAACTCCAATACTTTGGCCACCTGATGTGAAGAGCTGACTCATTGGAAAAGACCCTGATGCTGGGAAAGATTGAAGACAGGAGGAGAAGGGGACAACAGAGGATGAGATGGTTGGATGGCATCACCAACTCAACAGACATGAGTTTGGGTAGGCTCTAGGAGTTGGTGATGGACAGGGAGGCCTGGCGTGCTGCAGTTCATGGGGTCACAAAGAGTCAGACATGACTGAGCAACTGAACTGAACTGATCTGAACTTTGGAACCCTATGTCTGTAAATAGCAGAAGGGAACAAGTGAGGAGGCATGGGATGGAAGGAAAAAAAAGTCTGGAGGAGGGCTTCCCTGGTGACTCAGTGGTAAAAAAAATCTGTCTGTCAATGCAAAGGACACGGGTTTGATCCCTGGGCTGGGAAAACCCCACATGCCACAGAGCAACTAAGCCTATGCACTAAAACTATAGAGCTTGTGTTCTAGAGCCTGGGAATCGCAACTCTTGAGTGCAATGCCCTAGAGCCTGTGCTCTACCATAAGAGAAGCCACGGCAGTGAGAAGCCTGCACACAGCAACTAAGAGTGGCCCTGCTCAATGCAACTAGAGAAAAGCCTGAGCAGCAGTGGAGACCCAGCATAGCCAAAAACAAATAAATAAAAAAAAATTTAAAGAAGTCAGGAGGAGAGACCTGAGGTTGAAAGGAGAGAGCGCAAGGTTCTCACATGGAGGAAGGAAAATGAGAGGGAGTATTTGGGTGGGGCTTAGGAAAGGAGCCAAGGGAGCTACAAGAGAGGGGCCCTTCTGCTAAGCTATGGAAAAAGCACATGGCTGGCCAGCTCTAGCACTCCTTGGAGGCCTGGGTGACCCACCCAGTGAGCAGAATGGCAGCCTCAGTGACAGGTTGCATCACAGGTTGATTGTAAGCAGAGGAGCTTTGAAAAAGAAAGATGAACTAGAAAGATGAGGGTGAGAAGTCCCAGAGAAGAGGTGACCTTGCAGGCTGAACTACAGTGGGGAGAGTCTGGATGGTGCTCTGCACCCCCCACCACCCAGGTCAGGAGATGGGGGTAGTGTGGGTGCCTGCAAGAAAAGCAGGGTCACAGAGGAGATTTAGAGGCAGGCTCTTGGGAGAATCTGGGCAGGGAGGGAAGGGTGGAGCTTGAGGAAGAAAGTAAGGGAGGGAGCATGCAAGCCCACTCTAACACCACCCATGCCCCCTCTTATGGGCAAATGAACAGGGTCCTATGGTGAGGAAGGGAGCCTGTGCATCCTTACCCCACCCCACCCTTTCCTGGGCCATAGTCCACCCTCCCCTGTAGCTCTTGGGTGCTGCCTTTGGGCTAACCCCATTGCCCGTGGAACCCAAGACTCAGTTCCCCCAGGAGACTGAGGTGGTCCAGGGTCTGTCCTGAAATCCAGTCCCAGAATTCAATCCAAAGTGACTGGGCTGTAACAACACTGACATGGTCCGCGTGGGGCAGGGAGACTACAGGGAATGACACTGCAGGAGAAAGAGAGGGCAGCTAGTGATGAATAGGGGCAGCCAGAGCCTCGTTAGAGGGGGTGCGGAGAGGGTGGCCGCTGCAGGGATGAGCCAGGGGCCTGATTTATCATCTTCAGAGCTGATCTGAGCGAGAGGGGTTAAGTAGCAAGTTAATGAAATCCGCAGATGCTGCTAAATGGGGAGAGCTGGGTGGCTAGAGGGGATGCAGAAGGGAGGCAAGGAGGCCCCTGAAGAAGGAGACTCATGTGGAAGGGGAGGAAGATAGACATAGCCCAGAGAAGGGGAAGTCCTGTCACAGTCCTTGAAATCCGGCTTTGGCCAGCCAGGGAGAAAGAGGTTAGACTGACAACAGGGAGGCAGGGAGAAGCCAGGCCCGGCCCAGGGACGTCCACAGGGACATCAAGCTTCACATCCCCGGCCCCAATCCCAATAGGCTTCAGCAAACACTTACTGGGCGGCCCTTGAGCCCCCAAGACGAGGAGGTGGACCAGACGGGCCCTCTGCCATCTCTTCCCCCAGGCTGAGCGGTGAAACAAGTAACTACAGCTCGCCGTGATAAGTGCTGTTGAGCAACACAAAGGAGGGAGCAATTAATTCTGACAGGGGAGGCCAGGGAGGTCAGGATGACATTAAAGCAAGGCTTGAAAATAAGGATTTTACCAGGCAGAAAAGGGAACAGAAGGATTCTAGGCAGAAGGAACAGCATGAGCCGAGGCCAGGAAAAGTGCAAGGGAAGCAGAGGGAAAGAGAGCTGGCCCCCTAGAGACCAGGTCAGGGAAGGGAATGGGCCAGGGGAAACCTGCCTACAGCCTGGTGTACTCCATCCACCAGTGGGCTTACCTGGGGGTACTCCGTGTTGTGAGGCTGGAGCAGCTGGCCCAGGTGGTCTGGGCAGGATCCTGGCCAACAGAGCCAGTTCTATGTGCCAGCTGCATGCCCTGTCTCTAACAGGACCTCTGTTATGGGGTTGACACGAGGTTGCAATCAAACCACGCAAGGAGCTTTGGGCGCAAGGCCTGGCACACAGTAAGTGCTTACTAAATGTAAGGTATTATTTTAGTTGTTAATCTTTCCAGGCTGAAGTTAAAAACCTGGGCCAAGTGCATTGCTGCAGCTCCAAAATGCACCCAGGCAGCCAGCAGAAAAGAGGGCTGAAGAGACAGAAAGTAATCCATCACTCTAGTGATGAGGTAGGACAGGGTGCTGCTGAGACATCAGGGCCCAGAGATCCCTGAGAAGCGAGAAGACTGAAACTAGGCCATTAAAATGAACTTTGAGGACCAGAATGTCGACACCTCTGCCCAGACTCCGCAGACGCAGCTCCTGGAAGCAGAGAGGAGAGCAGTTTGCCTTCTCTTCCTTCCTCCAGCCTTCAGAGCTGTCCTGAGCAGATGCACACAGCCCTTCCTATAGGTGGCTCCCTTCTCTTGTCCTGAGCAGTAACCTTCCCCTGCAGGAGAACCTTCCCATGGTGAAGTAGCAAGGGTATAATGGCAAGACATGTCTCCCTCCTTTTTATTCTCTATTAACTGGGTATTCAGTGATTGTTGTTGGATGAAGGACCAACTCAATTAGTAAGAAATTTTGAAGCTCTTCTGCATAACACAGCTCAAGTATACTAGAAAAGCTCCTCAACCTCCCCTCACACACTCCTCTTTCTTCATTCTATCTCATGGCATCTGGCTTGAAGAGAATTGCTAATGGTGTGGCTATTTAAAGAAAAAGCCTTGATAAGATCCAGCAATTCTGCTTTTCAGTATTTATCCAAAGAAAACCAGAACACCAATTCCAAAAGATATATGTACTCCTATGTTAGTTGCAGCATTATTTATAATAGCTGAGATTTAGAAGCAACCTAAGTATCCATTTATAGGCAAATGGATAAAGACGTGATACATATATACAATGGAATAGTACTCCAACATTTAAAAAAAGAATGAAATCTTGCCATTTGTAGTAACATGGATAAACCAGGAGAGTATTATGCTAAGTGAAATAAGTTAGAGAAAAACAAATATTGTGTGGTTTCCACTTACACGTGAAATCTAAAAAACAAAACAGACTCATAAATACAGAGAACAAATTGATGGTTGCCAGGAGGAGCAAGGTAAGGAAAGAAGTGAAATAGGGTTAGGGAAGGATCTTAAAGAGGATTAAGAGGTACAAACTTCCATCTGTAAAATAAATGTCATGGGAATATAATGTACAACATGGGGAATATAGTCAATAATATTGTAACAACAGTGTATGTTGACAGATGGTTAACTAGACTACTTTTTGTAGTGATCATAGTGTATTAAAATATTAAATCCCTGTTGTACATCTGAAACTAATATAATCCTATGTGTGAATTATAATTCAGTTTTTTTAATTAGGTAGAAAGAATAAAATACAGGCCTTGAAGTCACATAGTCCTGAGATTCAGACTTTGCTCTGTTACTCACCAACTCCATGCTCCTCGGGAAGTCACTTACCCTTTGTAAGTCTCAGTTTCCTCTTCCGTAAAAATAGGTATAATAATAATGATGATGATACCTACTTCATAGTTTTGATGGATTAAATTAATAATTCATATAAAGACCTTAGAATAGTGTGTGTGGCACACAGAAATAGACTCTTGATGGGGTTGAAGTCAACAAAATCAAAACAGTAAAGAACATTAAAGCAGTGGTATAGAAAACATCCTGATTCTCCCTTCACCTCCACCTTGTATTCCTTCAAAATTTCTCTAGAAGGCTGCTCTTCCCCTAGCTCTTGCTACATGGGTTTTTCTAGCCAGGTCCTATGACTTTATTCTTTAATAAAAACTGGACTTTGAGACTGACCAAGTCATAAGGCTGTGCAGGCCCGGTGACAATCCATCCTCAGATGGAAGAGGCAGATGTGAGACTGAAGACAAGCAGGACTGTAGGGCACAAGCCACCTGCTGAGCAGGTGTCCCAGACTCCTGTGTCATCTACTCCACTGATGCACCAGTGCCTCTCCCCTGCTCACACCTGTTTGCATGGAGGAATGATCAGGGGGTAGGAGGAAAAAGCTCTAACTTGGTTCTTGGTTGGGTTGACTCAGTGTGAGGGGACAAGCTGAAAATGGACAGGGGCTGCGCTGAGAGACAGTGCTGAGGGACAGTGTTCCCAGTGGGCAGAGCACTGGTCATCCACTTTGTGTGGAAAGAGAAGTGATTCACGGATAGAATATATCTGGACTCATGGGCGGTAGTTAATGACTGGGCTGACTGGTCAAGGGCCTAGAAGGGACAGGATTAGAAGATCACAGACAAGAAGGTCTGGGGAGTGGCCAGTGACTAGACCTATGAGAATGAACACAAAGTGTGATGATTTTTGTATCACATGTTAATGCCCAGCAGAGAGTATCTTATCATAGAAGGGGCACCAAATCATCAAGTAAGCAAGATGAACCAGCCCACTGATACCTACCAGCCTCTGTCATTGGCTACCCCAACATCAACACAATGAATGCATGAATGAAGGAGCTATGATGGCAGAGATAGAGGGAAGTCGTGCATGGGCCCAAAAGCACGAGTTGCTACTTACCAAGGCTGATCTAGCTACTGCCACTACAGAATGGCCAGCCTACCAGTAACAGAGACCAATGCTAAATCCCAGGATGGTACCCTCTCCTGAAGAGATCCATCAGCCAACTGGCGGCAAGTTGACTATTTTGGGCCCTTTCTATTCTAGAAGGAGTAAAAATTCCCTTTGACAGGAATAGTCCCATTTTCCAGTTATGAGTTTGTCTTTTGTGTCTAATGGGCTTTAGCTAGCACCACCAAGGGAAGGTTAACAGGGTGTTTGATCCACTAGCATAGAATTCCGTATAAAATCACCTCATGAGACCAAGGGATCCACTTTACAGCACAGGAGGGACCCACTTCACAGCATTTTAAAATACAATATACATTTTGTTTTTATTTCTTTACCCTTTTAAATTTTTAAATTTTATATTGGAGTGTAGTTTTTTTAATTAATTTCTGGTTGCCCTGGGTCTTCATTGCTGGGCACAGGCTTTCTCAAGTTGTGGCGAGCAGGGGCTACTCTCTCTAGTTGCAATGCACAGGCTTCTCACTGCAATGGCTTCTCTTGTGGAGCACAGGCTCTAGGCACATGGGCTTCAGCAGTTGCAGCACACGGGCTCAGTAGTTGTGGTGCACAGGCTTAGCCTCTCTGTGCTATGTGAGATCTTCCTGGACCAGGGATCCAACCTGTGTCCCCTGCATTTTGGCAGGTGAATTCTTATCCACTGTACCACCAGGGAAGCCCAGCATTGGAGTTTGGTTGATTAACAATGTTGTCTCAGTTTCAGGTGTACAGCAAAGTGATTCAGTTATACATATACATGTATCTATCCCTTTCCACATTCTTTTCCCATTTAGGTTATTACAGAATATTGAGCAGAGTCCCCTGTGCTACACAATAGGTCCCTGTTGGTTATCTGTTTTCAATATAGCAGTGTGTAATGTCAACCTCACACCCTCAAGCTCTTTTTCTAGCAGAGAATGGGGAAGGGAAGAGAGAGGGGAGAGAGAGAGAGAGAAAGTAAGAACACATTGACCTCAATCAAGGATTCTGTAAGCTATAACTCAGTATCTCGCCAAGCCAGCCTTAACATATCTAGCCTGGAGGAGCTTTCTGGTCACTACCTCTGGGCATACATGGGTCAATAAGAAGATCAAGCTGGAGATAGCTGTCTGTACATTTATGTGTGTGTAGACGTGTTTGTGATTGGAGGCTCATTCAGGGCAGAACAAAGCCTAGGCTTACACCCTCTTGAGCCCTGCTCCAGGCTGGTACAGGGCCTGGGACTGAGAGCCGGTAGAAGGTGAATTTTTTCTCTGGGACCTACTTAATCAGGAAGGGCTCCTTATGAAAGAGAAAGAAGGTTTGGGGAAAGGAATGCAAGTAGTCACCTTGACTCAGGTTATGTTGAGGCAGACAGATAGATGATGGGCAGGGAGAAGGAATACAGAGAGGAGGGGAGGGTGAATCAATGCTGCAGGCCGGGTCCTCAGCAGATCACACAAGGACTAAAGAAAGCCTCTCTTTGCATGGAGCACCCTCATGGCCGGGGCTGTGGCAGGAGCCTGAGTGGCCTCCCTTTAGGACTTTCTGAGGCAATATGGCTGCTGCACCTCTTGGTTCCTTCCAGGTACTCCAACTGCTATAAAGCCTTCTGCTCCACCAGCTCCGCAAGAAGCCCCACACAGCAGCGACAGCTCCTCCTTACTGTGCATGGGATCTGGTGGCTCTGAGGCCCATTCGTCAAGGGAGAAGTTTCTGTGGTTCTCTTTGAGGACTTGGTGGTGCCTGAGGCACCACCAGGGGGCACTAGGGCTTCTAGGCACCAGGGGCCAAGGGAAAAGGACAGCCACGAAACGAGGAAGCCCCAGGTCCAGGCGCTGTGCCCCCTTGCAGCAGCCCCCTGCCGCAGGACCTCAGCGCAGGAGATCAAGGAGACTCTGCTGGCTTATCTAACGAGAAATGAGAGGACTGGGCCAAAGAGCCCTATTTCTGTCCAGCCCTACACTACCTGCCATAAAATTAAATGATCACAATGAGTACATTAATTACCTGACATGAATGCTTTAACATAACAAAATTATTAGCCATTCTAGATTTAGTGTTTGTACAGCACTTTATATTTGCAAGGGCGTTGCAATAACTTACCCTGCTGAGGGTGTATTTCAGGCCCGGAGTGACCTCCTAAAGGGTTTCCTCTGGCCAACCAGCTGTCTGGCCTCCACCACAGGTGGTCCCCTGCCCTCCTTGCCTTTACTGACTCTTCTTCTCCAGCTGCCACTTGGCATCTCCTCCTGGTAGACCCCTCATCCTTTCGTCCAGTCCCTTTTACTTTAGAGAGATAGTTTCTTCACTTGCACCCAGGTCCCCTGCCTGATCCTGCATCAAAATGAACGGGCTCAAGCGCAGCTGCTGTGGCCACGGCTGGGGTCACCCTGTCCGGCAAGTCTCTCTTCAGGGTGGGCTGTGGCTGCCGGTACAGACACATGATAGGCTCGGCACGTAGCAGGAACTCAAAGTGTGAGGCCTGTGGGCCCCCAGCCTCTACAGAAGTTGACTGCACATCCTGTCTTTGGAGAGGGTTCCCTGCACCCACCCCACAGCCCGGGGCCCTCGGGGGGCATGGCATGAGGGGACTCACCTCTGGACAGATTCAATTCCACACAGGAAATTTCACTAGGAAAACTTGTTGCCGTTGGCTTGGGTGTGAAATCTGCTTCCTGAGCAGAGAGATCAAAAGCCGCCGTGATGGATGGCTGTGTACTCAGCTCTCCTTGCTTGCTTTCATCTCCCTTCCAGAAGGAGGAGTAAACATTAAGCTAGTGAGCACTGCAGGCGTCCTCTTGAGGAGTGGAAAGGAATATCACTGAGTGCAGACTGGACCACCAATGTAGGCGTCCATGGGATACCAAGGGTCTCAAGGAGGAGCAGAATATAGGGCCCTGCAGCAGCAGTTCCAGTATTTCTATGAAGGAAGTTCTCTGAGGCAGCAGCAGTTTGGCTGGAAGATCACTGGGGGGACTTACTTTGAAGCTGCATTGGTATCGCTTGTATGATACAGATCAATACTGTTTTTTTTTTAAATTTTATTTTATTTTTAAACTTTACATAATTGTATTAGTTTTGCCAAATATCAAAATGAGTCCGCCACAGGTATACATGTGTTCCCCACATGTATACTGTTTCTTAATATGCTTTCAGTCATACTTTATACAAGTTGAGAAAACATCCATTTTCTGGATGGTGTATGTCTTAACTCACAGTGTAGTTGTTAAAAACAGAACTCTGGAGCTGGATTGCTTGGGTTCAAGTCTAGCTTCACCATTAAGCAGTTAGGTGACCTCAGGCAAGGGTTTTAGCTTCTCTTCATCTATAAAATGATTTTCTTCATTTTATTTTATTTTATTTTATTTTTAAACTTTACATAATTGTATTAGTTTTGCCAAATATCAAAATGAATCCGCCACAGGTATACATGTGTTCCCCATATATATACTGTTTCTTAATATGCTTTCAGTCATACTTTATACAAGTTGAGAAAACATCCATTTTCTGGATGGTGTGTGTCTTAACTCACAGCGTAGTTGTTAAAAACAGAACTCTGGAGCTGGATTGCTTGGGTTCAAGTCTAGCTTCACCATTAAGCAGTTAGGTGACCTCAGGCAAGGGTTTTGGCGTCTCTTCATCTATAAAATGATTTTCTTCATCTATAAAATGTGGGTAACCATAGTATCTATCTCCCCAACTTGCTGTGAGGATTAAAGGAGTTAATCCGTATGAAATCTTTAGCATATAGTAAATGTTGATATACTTGTTCCTTGGAAGAAATGCTTGCTCCTTGGAAGAAAAGCTATGACAACCCTAGACAGAATATTGAAAAGCAGAGACATTACTTTGCCAACAAAGGTCCATCTAGTCAAAGCTATGGTTTTTCCAATAGTCATGTATGGATGTGATAGTTGGACTATGAAGAAAGCTGAGTGCTAAAGAAATGATGCTTTTGAACTGTGGTGTTGGAGAAGACTCTTGAGAGTCCCTTGGACTGCAAGGAGATCAAACAAGTCAGTCCTCAAGGAAATCAGTCCTGAATATTCATTGGAAGGACTGATGTTGAGGCTGAAACTCCAATACTTTGGCCACCTGATGCGAAGAACTGACTCATTGGATAAGGCCCTGATCCTGGGAAAGATTGAAGGCAGGAGGAGAAGGGGACAACAGAGGATGAGATGGTTGGATGGCATCACTGACTTGATGGACATGAGATTGAGCAACTCTGGGAGATGGTGATGGACAGGGAAGCCTGGTGTGCTGCAGTCCATGGGGCCACAGAGAGTCAGACACGACTAAGCAACTGAACTGAACTGAAATGTTGATTAAGGGTTCAGATCAGATCAGTCACTCAGTCGTGTCTGACTCTTTGCGACCCCATGAATCACAGCACGCCAGGCCTCCCTGTCCATCACCAACTCCCGGAGTTAACTGAGACTCACGTCCATCGAGTCAGTGATGCCATCCAGCCATCTCATCCTCTGTCGTCCCCTTCTCCTCCTGCCCCCAATCCCTCCCAGCATCAGGGTCTTTTCCAATGAATCAACTCTTCGCATAAGGTGGCCAAAGTACTGGAGTTTCAGCTTTAGCATCATTCCTTCCAAAGAAATCCCAGGGCTGATCTCCTTCAGAAGCTACTATTATTTATTGGGAAGAGATCTGGGAGGGCCTAGGATGCCTGTAGCACCCAAACTAAATATCAGGAAGTAAATTTCTAAGTCATTCAAAGTGAAGGGGAGGTAAGGAGAGGGAGTAGAGATTTAGGCTAGGAGTGGTATATATGATGGGGTGCTAAGGAGACTCCTGATAGTCCAGAGAATTTCACCTCTAAAAAGGTCATGGAAGGGAAGGGCTATACTCCAGGTGATGGGAGACCTCCAGCCATTTGACATGCACAAAATGGCTGGGGGCTGCCTGGCACCCCTTTAAGTGCTCTAGATGTTACACCTATGAGTAGTAGGGAGAATGTGGTATTCCCTTGCCTTTCAGATCACAGAGTATGGAGTGCAGGTGGCAGGTGGAGGGGAACGTCTGTGCGGTGGGCAGGTGGCCCTGCACCCCTGGCCTGCCCCGTTCTGCGCCACTCATAGGTTCATCCCCAGGTTCCTGGTCTTGACCCAAAGTGGTAACATGATGGAGAAAACATAAGCCCAGAAAGAAATTTGGCCCCTGGTTGAGTCACAGAAAGCCCCAGGCCTACTGGCTTGGGGGATCTTGGGCACTTCCCTCCACATCTCCCTCTCCAGTGAAACAGGGGGTCTGACAAGTTTCCACTAAAGCCTCCATCGTCAACAGGCCCATTTGAAATTCCGTGTCTTCTTGTTACAGTCACCAGGAAAATAAGGGAACAGAGCTCAGTTCTAGGGTTTTGCTATGACTCTTCTGGGCTCTGGAACCTTAAAATTGAGATGTCCAGGCCCAGCCCCCCTCCTCCCCAGGCTCCAGGCAGAGTAAGCTCACCCATTACAAGGTGAACAGAGAGACCCAGATACCCATGTTTCTTCCTGGAACCTCATTTTCAGGAAGACTCTGGATTGAATATAGAAAGCGAACTAGAAAACCTAGTTACTTGAGACAAACTTCTGATCGCTGAGTCTTCAAAGGTCAGGAAAAAAATGTTTGAACGATAATTTATATGTATTTTTAATGTAAAGAAGAAAGAAATTTGGGATTTGCTGATATTTGACAAACACACTGAGACAGGCACCCTCTCTGATAAGTCACTTGGTCACCTGTCCTATAGGGAACCTGATGTATCCTGAGGGGAGACAGGGAATTCAACAATGTGGAGTTGACTAGGGTGCTTATGACCTATTGCAGTTAACATGTGTCCAGCTAAGGGATTTGCTGATTATATTAACTAGTTTTAGTTGAACATTTTCATAGAATGGACAGATGGTTTTAAAAGATTCCTACAAAGAAAACATGACTTTTAAATAATATCCCCAAAATGCAAGCCCAAGCAATCACTTCTATTCCTAGTAGGAGTCCTTAGTCAGATTATCAGATTAAAAACAATTACAAGCTTATCAAATTTGACAAGAAATCATCAAAAACTTTAAAAAACTATTTAGAAAAGTAGAAGAGTTTGTGAAATATGGGTTTACACAATCATTACAAAATTTCCACTATTGTACCTTGATATATTAGCAAAGATTAGTAATTTAGAAATAAATATCTTGAGGGGGTGTGTGCTTTTTTCCTAGTAAGTATGCATGGTTAAGAAATCTGGAGATCACTATTTTAGCTTGTCTGTGGCTCAGGTTTTGTCAAAAATAATTATTGTTTTTCAGAATAGTAATAAAACTTCATTTCTCTTTATTTGTGGTACGTTATCTAGTGTCTGATTATCATTTCCTATCTATGAAACCTTGTACAAGTATCTCAAAATTTTCTAACCTTTGCTTTGCTTACCTATAAATCATTATAAGGTTGTATTAGGGATTATATTAAAATGTTTAAATGTCACTCACATTGTGAGTGTGAAAGTTGCGCAGTCGTGTCCGACTCTTTGTGATCCGATGGACTGTAGCCTGCCAGGCTCCTCTGTACGTGGAATTCTCCAGGCAAGAATACTGGAGTGGGTAGTCGTTCCCTTCTCCAGGGGATCTTCCCAACCCAGGAATCGAACCTAGGTCTCCCGCATTGCAGGTGGTTCTTTACCGTCTGAGCCACCAGGAAGCTGGCCCTTGGTAAATAGTTGGCATCAGTACAAAGAAAGAGATTGCTAAGCCAAATTAAGAGGATTAACAAATTAATAGGATAAACAATATTTTAGCATGACACTTTTTAAAAACTTATTTTATGGAAGTATAGTTGATTTTCAGTGTTGTATTACTTTCTGCTATACAGCAAAGTGATTCATTTATACATATTTTTCATATTGTCTTTCATACTCTTTTCCCTTATGGTTTATCTCAGGATACTGAATGTAGTTCCCCGTGCTATACAGTAGGACCTTGTGTTTCCATTCTATATATAATGGCTTGCATCTGCTAATCCCAAACTCCAATCCCTCCCTGCCCCTCCTCCCTCTCCCCCTTGGCAACCACAAGTCTATTCTGTATGTCTGTGAGTCTGTTTCCGTTTCATAGATAAGTTTGCTTGTGTCATATTTTAGATTCCACATGTAAGTGATATCATATGGTATTTGTCTAATTTGCCAAAGACTCTGTGGTCCAGAATTTGGAGCTGGGCTGCCTGGATTACTGCAACAGCTCTCTGACTAGTCTCCCTGTCTTCAGTGTCCCCCACTGTTCCCTAACTTCAGCTTCCCTTTTCATGTGACCAACAAACCAGTCCTCCTCTTCACTTTCATCACTCATTTCCATGCCTAAATACCTTCCGTGACTCTCTTGTCCTAGACAATTATCTGCCTGTCCTGTACTATCTTGTATTGTTCAATGACTTTTCTTTGTTAGACTTCTCTTCCCAGATAAAACTCTTCTAGTTAGCACTTAAAACTTACAAATAAGGAAAATCAAGTTGCCCTTAAGAGACTTTAACTTAATCAGCAGGTGATGAAAGGAACCCAAGTTCTCCTAGGCCCCTGGGAACAGTTACTTGATTTCTAATCAGTGGTATTAACACATCTAAAGAAAGGAAGCTTCAGTATGGTCTGCAATATAGGAAAGAGAGGAAAGGCAGAGGAATAAATTTCGGCTGAATGCATCCAGCAAAGTCCATGGGAGAAAGTTATTGGACACAGGGGAACCTGAACACTTCAGTCATTAGTCTTCAGTGCTGCTACTTCCTCCACCCAGGAGAGGTCCTGCTCCACTGTCCCTTCTACTTCCCTAGGTAAGATACCCAGCATTTTTCTCATCTGTGACCTCCTGGGTGAAAATTCCGCTCTTTTAATTATAGTCGACCCTTGAACAATGCAGTGGTCATGGGTACTGACCCTTCATGCAGCTGAAAATCTGTGCGCAACTTATAAATGGCTCTCCAACTACAAGTTTCTTCCATATCTGAGAATTCACACCCACAGATTCAACCAACTATGGATTGTATAGTGTTTTCTATTGAAAAAAATCAGCAAGTAAGTGGACCCATGAAGTTCAAAGCCATGTTGTTCAAGGGTCAACTGTACTAATTCTGGGAATACCATCAGCACATCAGTTTACTAATTCTGCTTCCTAAGTACCTCCAGAGAGAGATGGAAAATTACATCTCCATTGTTTATGTGAGTATGATAATCAAAGTTTGGTCATCTTAGTTTACGTAAAGCTGATAATTAAATAAGGATAGAAGTGAAAAAGATGAAACTTACAGACCATGAAAAAATAGTGCAGAACATTTTTTAAATTCTTGCAGTTGATATATTCCTTCTAAGTAAGACATAACATGTAGATACTATAAAGCAAACATTTAACTAAGGAAGAAAATTCAAATTCTATACAAAGAAAAACACTGTAATTCGAAAGATGTTATGGACTGGGATTACGTATTTGCAATATACAGGATACATAAAGGATGAAGATCCACAATATATGAACAGAACTTAATAATGAATAAGGAAAAGGCAACCCAATAGAAAAATGAGCAAAGATATGAATTAGGAAAGTCACAGAAAATACATCCAATATTAATATGTCTCACAGGCAGTTGAAAATGATTCAAGTTCTCTTTTAACTAAGGAAATGCAATTTAAGAAGCAGTGATATTTCCCTTCCATAAGATTGATATATAATTTTTGAAAGATATATGAGAGGGGTGTAGCACTGGTATTTAATTGAAAATTTGATAGTGTCTTTAACACAATTGATGAGGGTGTGGGGAAACAGGTATTCTCAAAATACTGCTAGTAGGATATCCATTGGTACAGCTACTTTTGGAGGATCATTTGGAAGTATCTATTAAAACGTGACTCTTGTGGCCAGCTTCCCTGGTGGCTCAGATGGTAAAGCGTCTGCCTGCAATGTGGGAGACCCAGGTTCAATCCCTGAGTTGGGACAATCCCCTGGAGAAGGAAACGGCAACCCACTCCAGTATTCTTGCCTGGAAAATCCCATGGACAGAGAAGCCTGGTAGGCTACAGTCCATGGGGTGGCAAAGAGTCAGACACGACTGAGTGACTTCACTTTCTTTCTTTTCTTGTGGAACTTCCCAGGTGGCCCAGTGGCTAAGACTTTGTGCCCCCAGTGCAGGGGACCCAGGTTCCATCCCTGCACAGTTCGATCTGGTCAGGGAACTAGATTCTGCATGCCTCAACTCAAAGTTCACAGGCTGCCTCTGAAAGATTGCGCATGCCGCAACTAAAACCCAGTGCAGGCAAGTAAATAAATAAAAATTTGAAAATGTTTAAAAGAGCTACAGCAATAAAATGTTACTTTTTATTAATATTATACTTGAAAGACAACTTGGTTAAGAATGGGTTGCATTTTTTCCCCCCTCAGAACCTAAAGTCCATGGCTCTATTGTTTTTGTGATGTTGCATGTTCCTTTAGTTCTTTTATTCCAGCATTTTCATTCATCTCTTGATGGGTTTGATTTCATCTTAAGTTTTTGTTTTGTTTTTTGTTTTCAGGAAGGGATCATATGTTCTTTATTCCGTAAGTTCTTGCTTGTTTAAAAATGTCGGTCTTCGGCTTGTTTACTTAAATGATAAGTTGACCAGATGTGATATTCTTGGGCTCACTGTATTTCCCTAGAAACCTTGCAGCCATTGAATCTGGTAGAAAAGATCTCTTTTAAGTGACCTGTTTTTTCTGCCTGAATGACTGAGGAATTCCTTCTTCCTCCTTAAAGCTGAAGGATTTAATCAAGATCTATCTTGGTTTCAGTTGTTTGTAACTGGTTTTTCTTGGAACACAGTGTGCCCTTTTACTGAGTAGATTCAGTTCTGCATAGGTCATATCAGGAGAAATGTCTTCTGTTATACATTAAAACAGATATCTTTTTAATTTGCTGCATTCTCTGAGAACATCAATTTTCCATAAGCTGTATCATCTTTATGTGTCTCTCATATTTTTAAAAATCATATCTCAATTTTTTTTATAAAATTGACTTTTTCCCTCTGATTCACCAATATTAAACCAAGAATCATGTTGTTTCTTCTTGTTTCACCTAATTTATAAGTTATGCAATAGTGTTCATTGAGTCTCTAATTTTCTCTGCTCTATAATACCTCTTTTCATCTCATTCTGTTGTTTTATCATGTTACCTTTGCATTCTTTTACTTATTCTATGCTTTTAGAAATTTCTTTTGTAGCATAAACCAGTCATGGTCAATTTTCTTTTCCTCTGGTAATATTTTCCTCAACAGTACGTTGTTTGCTTTTTGCATGCCATATTCCTTTCTTTCTTTTTCTTTTTTATTTGCCATATTATAATTACACATTTACCATGCTGTTATTGTGGAGGAATTCCTTATATACATATATACACACAACATTGTATACTTGAAACATCAACTATTGTACATCAACTATTACTTCATTAAAAATAATATCTTCTTAAAAAGAAAATAGTCATCATAACAGCTAAGCATCCCTCACCCTCCCTGTATGTTCTCAGGCTTCAGATATGTAGGTAGGCTTCCCCAATCCTCCCTAAACTGTAGCTCTTAGGGAAAAACAAATCTCAATTCTAGCGTCACCTCCTCAGAAAGGTTTCCTCTGATGACTCTCTAAGAGTATCCACACTCTAGTTACTCTCTAAAAGCACCTAGTTTTATGTCTTCAAAGTGCCCATCACTATTTGAGATAGACTGCACTGACCAGGCAGGGTGAAGGTGGCAGGGTTCTTACAAAGAGGTGAAGAAGCAGTGGACTTCTAGTGCCACTTAGGAGTTTCCTCCTCTCCTGACACTATACAGGTGTGAGAATATGAGCAGTCGTTACTGGAAAGAGTTGCAGGGAAAGTAGTGAAAAGAGAGCCAGGTTTAGATAAGACAAGAAGCAGAAAGAACATTCAGAGAAGTGACTGAAGGCGTAGAGGACTTGGAATTTCCAGAGGGCGAAAGGAAAGCTTTAGCATGTAAAAGAAGGGGATTTGATTAGGCTGAAGAAAGTGTAGTGCATTTTAGGCATGACACTCCATAGAGGACAAATTTAGGAGGGCAGCAGATACTTCTACTTCAGTCTTTGATCTATGAAAATAGGAACAAAGCTTGGCAGGTTTGGTCACAACTGACCCATGGAAAACAGTGGACATGGGGCTTAATAAAAGTCGACTGTGGTCTGGAAGGTTCTGCAAGTACTTGTTTTCTTGTAGACATATGATTAGTCACAGCAGATGCAGCAGAGGTGAGCAGTGGGAGCAAAGAAGCTTGAAGTTCAAGGCTTTTTGAAGGGAGTGGTGAAAAGTGGACCTAAGAAGATGAAACTCCTAGGCTCAGTATCCACTGGTGTCCTATTTAATCAGGGATTGGAGGTCTTGGTGCTTGTGGCTTGGGGTGGGGTGTATGGAGGGGAGGGACTTAGTAGTGGCCCAGGAATCTAGCCTAGATTTCCATGTGCAAATAAGGTTTAGAATTTCTATTATACACAATCTTTATTTTCATTCTCCACATATAGAAATTATACCTAAACTATTATTTTAAAACATTTACACTTTCAGGCTGAAATTTTAAATGATTTGGGCCATTCTCCCCCCCCCCACCCCCAATTTCTTTATTTTAGCTTATTATATATTTGCTTAATTTTTTAATTTAAAAAAATTTTTAAATTTTCAACATTCAAAGAACGAAGATCATGGAATCAGGTCCCATCACTTCATGGCAAATCAATGGGGAAACAGTGAAAACAGTGACAGACTTTTTTTTCTTGAGCTCCAAAATCACTGCAGATGGTGACTGCAGCCATGAAATTAAAAGATGCTTGCTCCTTGGAAGAAAAGCTATGACCAACCTAGACAGCATATTAAAAAGCAGAGACATTATTTTGGCGACAAAGGTCCATCTAGTCTAGTCAAAGCTATGGTTTTTCCAGTAGTCATGTATGGATGTGAGAGTTGGACTATAAAGAAAGCTGAGCGCCAAAGAATCAATGCTTTTGAACTGTGGTGTTGGAGAAGACTCTTGAGAGTCCCTTGAACTGCAAGGAGATCCAACCAGTCCATCCTAAAGGAAATCAGTCCTGAATATTCATTGGAAGGACTGATGCTGAAGCTCCAATACTTCAGCCACCTGATGCAAAGAACTGACTTATTGGAAAAGACCCTGATGCTGGGAAAGATTGAAAGCAGGAGGAGAAGGCGAAGGCAGAGGATGAGATGGTTGGATGGCATCACCAACTCAATGGACATGAGTTTGAGCAAGCTCCGGGAATTGGTGATGGACAAGGAAGTCTGGTGTGCTGCAGTCCATGGGATCACAAAGAGTCGGACATGACTTAGTGACTGAACAGAATTTTTTAAAATCTGATTAATTTTTAATTTAAAATTTGGGAGTTTAAGTTAAAGTTTCCAACACAAGAGAAGTCATGGAGTTTAGAAGTCTTAACAAAACTTAAAGTTGTCACATTTAAGGGGGGGAGTATAAAACTTAATTTTTAATTTGTTCTTTCTTACAACACCTTATAGAATCAATAGGAAATACATTAGCAGAACTAGGCTAGAATTATACACAGTGAGGCTCCTTGTGACTTCTTGCTCCACTAAACTTCTGGGATCCTTTTGAATCCAATACTCGGAGCTTTTTATGGGTATATTCCATTATTTTCTCACTGTGGAAGCTCTTTATTTTTAACCCACATACAATCATTCCTAAGATGCATATTTTCCACATTGTGGAAAACAGTTTTGATATTGGGATGGAAATTATCTCTGATTACATGAACTGTAGTACTTCCTAGCACATCCCTATACAACCTAAGTCCTGACACATAGCAAGCCCTGAACAAATGTTTGTCTGTTGTTTGACTAATATGTAATTTAAGAAGGGGTCATTTAATTCTAATTACTTATTCAATCAAACTTTAACTAGACTTCTGGCATTCCTTCAGTCTCTTAAGGTCCCTAAGTCTTTATTCAATGAAATATTAGATTGTTAAAAAAAAAAATGGAAGAAATGATGAAAGTGTAATTAGTTAACTGCTTTTATGACTTTTAAATGGACTTAATACTTGGTAGGTGTTCCATAATAATACCTACCTTACTTCTGTGTAAAATTTGTCACCAAAACCCCCCTGTAATACAGGTAGGGAAAAAAGAGTAATAAAGTACATGATTTGCTGAAGTTCCATGACTAGTCAGTGTCTTGCTTTCCTGGTTCACAGTACTTGTTCTTTTCACTAGTCTGTGTTGTCCCATGAAAGGCAGATGGACCGAAAGCATTCTTAAATGAAACTCATTTTTGCAAAGGGCTTCTTAAATTTGATTGCCATGAAGTGAAATTCAAACTGCACATGTGCTGTTGCCTTCATCTCTTTCCAGTCTTCAAAAGAAAGCGTGGGAGAAGATACTGCAGAGCTAAAGCATAATTGCTTATGAGGCATCATTCAATGAGGGAGGCAGTAAAAAGCAAAACTACTATTATTGCATAGTAAAGAGCACCTTATTTAGCTCTTGGGAATGATTGAAGGATATTTAATGCTAAAATATAATTTTCACTCACTTTGAAGAAATTATCACAAGCATCAACTCCTTTTCCAACTTAGCACCTTTAAGTCATTCTCATGAAATGTTTATATTCATTTGTCTTGCATGGCTCTTCTGCACACTCCTCCATCGTGTTCCTCCACTGCTTAGCTTCTGTTTGACTTTTGCAATAGTTTTCACTTCTACACCTGCATTTCCAGGCTCTTCTTAGGTTATCCCTTTCTTGGTCACGTGTTCATTGCAATGATATATTATTTGACATCCATTTTAACTAAGATTAACTTCCATTTGCTGCAACCCACTCCAGTGTTCTTGCCTGGAGAATCCCAGGGACAGAGGAGCCTCGTGGGCTGCTGTGTATGGGGTCGCACAGAGTAGGACACAACTGAAGCGACTTAGCAGCAGCAGCAGCCCCTGAATATTTGATTTTTCTTTACTTGAGAGCTTGTTTTGAAGCCAGAAGTGTCCCAGTATGGAAGGGTCTATTTTCCAATTTTACTGAAGTTACTTCTTGGATTTAATTCCGTCTTGGGAAAAACAGAGTGCCTTTCAATGAAGATCACTACTCCAGAAAATAATGGGCACTGATTCAACAGGTTACAGCAAAGGATCCTGGTAGTAGTGGTTGGCCTACACTATGGTCAGTCTATCATACTGATGCCTTATTTCTCCCTTTCTACCCAAACTGCTTGCAAGTTATCAGAGAAGGCACCTCCAGTGACTTCCAGATAGTTCCGCCTTTGACTTGTTTTTTCCAATTATTTGTTTATACTTTGTTATTTTTCCTTTATAGCTACGTTTTCCTTTTTGGCTATGTTTTAGCTAAATTTTGAGCAGGTTACTTAATCTGAGCATCAATTATTTTAACAGCAAAATATAGACGAAAATACCTACCTATAGGGGGTTTTGTAAGAGTTAAGTGACAGCACTTATTTAAGAGCAGCTAGCTATTTCATTTCAGAGTTAGCGCATCAAAAATGTCCCTCAGGTCAGGACATTTCTTCACTACTTGCGACTTGAAATCACTCTAATCCTTTGCCATGCTCTTGTCCTAAATATTCCTCTCCTGAACTCATTCAACTTTTCCAAATTCACATGGTCTTCTAGTAGACTGACCATATAATTTATCTGGACACTTTTGAGAGTATAAGGGGGAGGGAGCCGTCAATTTTATGCTAGGACAACAGGCGTCAACTGGGACTGTCCTAAACGAATTCGAAGGTAACCTACATATTAGCCCCCTTCTGGCTACAGCAGACTGCTTCCTACCCTGGGACATACCTTCATGGTTGGCCTTTCAAGTCTCAGTTGCTTCACTGACCTTCCTACTCAGTGAATCTTTCCCTCTGTCACCACTGCTACCAATACCTATGTTAACAACTGCATACGTTTATTTCTAAACCACCCTCCATTACCAACTTCTCCATTTCTACTGAAGGCTAGACCACAGTTCAGAGTTTATCTCTGGCTTTCCATATTCCTTCATATCCAGCCAGCTGGCAGAGTTTGTCAAATTCAATTCTATAAACACTTAATGAGCATTTACTTTGTTCCAGAGACTCAGTGAAGGACTAAGGATAAAAAAAAAACCAAGACACAATCCCGATGTACAAGAAGCTCACATTAAATAATAAACATGTAAATAAGCAATTGCAATTTAGTATCTGAAGTCCAAAAATAGAAGTAGTGTAAAGTGAAGTGATTTACTTCAGTAAAGTGATGATGTCAACATGGAAGTTACCAACTCTGCTTGGGGGCTTCAAAAAAGTATTTAAAGAAATAAAGATGAAGTTGGCTTGTGGCTTATTATATGAATGAATTAATATTTTATTAACTATAATTTGCTAGATTAAGTGCTATGCTATGCACTGCCCTTCAAAATCTTCATATTACTGGACAACTGCACTCATTTCCCATGCTAGTAAGGTTATGTTCGTCCTTCTTTTCTGCTTAGTCACTCAGTTGTGTCCTACTCTTTGCCACCCCATGGGCTGTAACCCAGCATCCTCCTCTGTCCATGGGATTTTCCAGGCAAGGATACTGGAGTGGGTTGCCATTTTCCTTCTGCAGGGGATCTTCCTGATCCAGGAATCGAACCAGGGTCTCCTGCACTGCAGGCGGATTCTTTACAAGTTGAGCTACCAAGAAAGCCCCAAGGTTATGTTCAAAATCCTTCAAACAAAGCTTCAGCAGTACGTGTTCCAAGAACTTCCAGATTTACAAGCTGGGTTTAGAAAAGGCAGAGGAACCAGAGATCAAATTGCCAACATTTGGTGGATCATAGAGAAAGCAAGGGAATTCCAGAGAAATTTTTGCTTCATTGACTACTCGAAAGCCTTTGACTGCGTGACTCACAACAGACTGTGGAAAATTCTTAAAGGGATAGGAATTTCACCTTACCTGTCTCCTGAGAAACCTGTATGCGGGTCAAGAAGCAACAGTTAGAACCTTACATGGAACAACTGACTGGTTCAAAATTGGTAAAGGACTTCGACAAAGCTGTATATTGTCACCCTGTTTATTTACCTTATATCCACAGTACATCATGTGAAATGCCAAGCTGGATGAGTCACAAGCTGGAATCAATATTGCTGGGAGAAATATCAACAACCTCAGATATGCAGATGATACCACTCTGAAGGTAGGAAGTGAAGGGGAACTGAAGAGCCTCTTGATGAGGATGAAAGAAGAGAGAGAAAAAGCTGGCTTAAAACTCAACATTCAAAAAGCTAAGATCACGGTATCTGGTCCCATCACCTCATGTCAAATAGAAGGGCAAAAAGTAGAAGCAGTGACAGATTTTCCTTTCTTGGGCTGCAAAATCACTGTGGACGGTGACTGCAGCCATGAAATTAAAAGAGGCTTGCTCTTTGGAAGAAAAGCTGTGACCATCCTAGACAGGGTATTAAGAAGCAAAGACATCACTTTGCCGACTAAGGTCTGTATAGTCAAAGGCTATGGTTTTTCCAGTAGTCATGTGAGAGTTGGACCATAAAGAAAGCTGAGCAATGAACAATTGATGCTTTTGAATTGTGGTGCTGGAGAAGACTCTTGAGAAGCTCCAATACTTTGGCCACCTGATGGAAAGAGTGAACTCATTGGAAAAGACCCTGATGCTGGGAAAGATTGACAGCAGAAGGAGAAGAGGGTGACAGAGGATGAGACAGTTAGATAGCATCACCAACTCAATGGACATGAACTTGAACAAACTCTGGGAGACAGTGAAGCACAGGGAAGCCTGGTGTGCTACAGTCCATAGGGTCATAAAGAGTCACACACGACTTAGCAACTGAACAACAACCAATGCTATGTACATGGAATACATTGATAAACGTGAAAGGTATGACACTTGTCCTCTTGAAGCTTATAGGTTTATTTATTAGGGAAGACAGACAGTATAATAGTGAGAAGTATTAGAAAAGGGGGGCATCATGTGAATAAATAAAAGGAGAACTAACCAACTGTGCAACTAAGTCCAGAACAGTTAAGCTGAAATAAGTAAAGATGAAAAGAAGTTAGGTGAAAGGCACAGATTAATAGGAGTGGGAAAGAGACCAAGATTTTGAGGTGGAGAGAATATGATGAATTAAAACACTGAGAAGAGATCAATATGACAGGAGAGGAAAGAGGAGTAGGGGAAACGGACATGGCATGAAATTGGAAATGCAGGCAAGAGTCAGAACTTACAAGACTTTGCAGACCCTATTAAGGACTGTGAACTTTACCCTAGGTCAATAGGCAGCCATAATTCAAGCACTGAAAGTGATGTAAACAGATTCACTCCTTCTAGAAGGAGGCTGTTGCAGCAGCTTAGAGATGATGGTAGTAGAAATGGAGAAAAGGATGATTTTTAGAAATATCTAGAAGGTATAATGACAAAGTCAGTGATCAATTTGTTATGAAAGGTGAAGAAGAAATGATCGAGGATGGTTCCCCAAACAGCTGGCACTGTTATTGACTGAGTTAAGGAACATCAGAGAAGGACCAGGTTTGGGAATGAAGACAATGAGTCCAGGTTTAGATATGCTGAGTTTGAGGTACCAGCAAAATATTCAGGTGGAGAGCTCAGTTGGATCTGTTTGTCTGGAGCTACTGATGTGGCAGTTGTAGGTATATTAGTGGTGATATAGCCGGGGAGGTGGATGCATTTACGTTTGGAAACATTCAATGTGCGAAGAGACATTAGAACAGAATATGTAAAACATTTAATGGTTGCATAAAAGAAAATCTATCAAAAATGGTTAAGAGGGAGCAGCTAGAGAAGAAAGAAGAAAATCCTAAATATGTGATGTGACAAAAGCCAAAGAAAGAAAGCATTTAAAAGAAGGAATCATGAAAAATGAAACTGAAAGATCTTACTGAGGACAGTTTTCGAGAAATGGCAGGCACAAAATCCAGATTAGTGGGTCTAGGAGTGAGTGGGAGGTGAGAAAATAGAGGCAGCGTATATAGGTAGCACTTGCCGTAAGTTTGGGAAGGAGAGAGGAGATTATACAGTGAGAGCTGAAGAGACATGTAAATGAAAAACTAAGGGGGTCTTCCGTGTCCTATGAGAGCTACTTGAATACATTTAAATACTGAATGGAAAAGAACCACTAAAGAGGAAGATTGGAAAGAGACAAACCAATGCAAAGGTTCCCAAAGTGGGGAGGGAGGAGGGAGGAGGGTTCAGGATGGGGAACACGTGTATACCTGTGGCGGATTCATGTTGATATATAGCAAAACCAATACAATATTGTAAAGTTAAAAATAAAATTAAAAAAAAAAAAAGGTTCCCAAAGGTAGCCAGGGCTCCAAAGCACAGGTGAGGGTCCAGCCTTTAAAGGCGGGGAGGGGCTCTTGTCCTTCCCACTCTCTCTGCAATAGGAGAGAACAAGGAGAGAGAGGTTCAGGTGCAAGTAGGAGGTGGGAAGTGAAGTTGTTTCCACTTGCTGGCTTTTCATATTTCAAAAACAGGTGCTCAATAAATATTTATTAAATCAATGACTGAATAAATGCAAGTAACAGGAATCTGAAATCTGCAAAGTTCCTTGCTTTCCACCAGAAGCATTCTATTGTTTAGAAAAGTTTGGAGATGACTGTAGAGGTGAGAAGGATTCAGAGTACTTTTCAGTAAGAATAGCTTTAGGAAGAGTACTTTTAGGAAGGGATGTCTCAAAATCAACAATAAGGATACTAAAGTCTTACTCCAAATGGAAACCAGTAGGGGAAATGCTCTGTTGGACAGAGTGAAAGCAAAAGAGCGGGCGACCTGTTCTCTACAGGTTTGTTTTCTTTTACTTTTTTTCAGTTAAAGAGATCTTTTTCAATCCCTAGAAGTTTCAGACTACAAACTTCGGCTTTGAGGGGAGAGCAAGGATCTATCAGGCACTGAGCACTTGTTTGCTACAAATGGTGAAGAGTAACTCCCCACACGGGAGAGTAATCCACAGTGGTAACTGCTGCTGCTGCTAAGTCACTGCAGTCGTGTCCAACTCTGTGTGACCCCATAGACGGCAGCCCACCAGGCTCCCCCGTCCCTGGGATTCTCCAGGCAAGAACACTGGAGTGGGTTGCCATTTCCTTCTCCAATGCATGAAACTGAAAAGTGAAAGTGAAGTCGCTCAGTCATGTCCAACTCTTCGTGACCCCATGGACTGCAGCCAACCAGGCTCCTCTGTCCATGGGATTTTGAAACAGGATCAAACTCAGACTTTGTCTTCACTCATTTTTAACTGCGGTGTTCTACTTCCACCTCAGATTTTAATAACTCTTACCATTGCAAACAGTCTTTAAGGTGCCATAATGAGTAAATTGTTTCTTGACAAATAATGCCATGGGCATTATTTTTGTGATATTTTGCACTCTTCAATATTCAAATCCTAACTACTTTAAGCCCTACTTAAATCCCACCTTCTCCCAAAACACTTCAGGACACCTGAAATCCTGATGGTCTCTCTGGCCTTTAAAATCCTATGACAGTCCGCCTGTGTTACTCATTCGATAAATTTTATCAGCATACAATTGAGTTGGATATTATTTAACTTTTCTTTGATTATGACTTGGGCTTCCCTTGTGGCTCAGCTGGTAAAGAATCTGCCTACAATGAAGGAGACCTGGGTTCAATCCCTGGGTTGGGAAGATTCCCTGAAGAAGGGAAAGGCTACCCACTCCTGTATTTTGGCCTGGAGAATTCCATGGGTTGTACAGTCCATGGGGTCTCAAAGAGTTGGACACTACTGAGTGACTTTCACTTGATTATGGCTTAACATCACAAATCCATAAGCTTCTCAGAGGATAGAAAGTGCATCTTATGTCTCTTTTTTTGGACATCTTTTAAAACTTTGTCCTAATGCCTTATCCATAGTATGCTGCCAGTAAATATTTGTTGATTGATTGCTGGGTCAGTCTCATCATCAATGTTGGTTGAACATCTCTGAGAGCTGTCTGCAACTACTTCAGAAAGTTTCCTGTTGATATCATCCTGAGAAATGGAGTTTTTATTTCTGCTGTGCGTTTATTTTTTTCCTTTCTGGTTATAAAGCTGGGAATCTCAAAAAGACTATTGGTTTGTATGTGTGTGCAGGGGGGTTCCTTTTGAAAGGGAGTGTGGGGAAAAAAAAGCAGACTTTTTATTTTGTAAAGGTTTTTTGAAGCTTACAAGTTCTCATAAAAAAGTCCAAATTGGTTGAACTTGAAGTTCCCCTCCTCCTTTCTCCTCCTGCAGAGCCTTTTTCTAAACCTACTTCCCTTAAAATGACTTTTATTGATTTTTACTCATTGAGAGTTATTCTTCAGAATGAGGATGGAGGGGTCAGAGGGAGAAATTTACCCTGTGCTACCTGTGGAATAGGTGTACCTCCTTATCTAGTCTTGCTTTATTTGTTCTGTTTCCTGGATCCAGAAACCTGCACGCTGGGGATCATTAGGTCCTCTGTGTCTTAGTCGGAACTTGAGTACAGTATACTAATAGATCAATTTATGTGTTCATTCATTCAGCAAACATTTATTGAGCAGGCATGTCCTAGGCATTGGAGATACTAAGATGAATAAGACGTAATCGCTGCCCTCAGTGACCTCCAGATGTACACGGAGGCACCAGCGTGATGGGGGTTGGGGTCAGAGAAGGCTTCCTAAACTGAATATCCTCTGTTTGGCAATCCTAAAAGAAGGAAGAAATCAGCCTTGTAAAATAAATATAAACATTTAATCAAGTTAGCCACTTAGAAAGACATTTCTTAAGACAGTCTTTTACCAATATGTCTTGTTTCTTTTGCAATTTCTTCCTAATTTCTTTGCTTCCCAGGTGGCGCTCATGCTGAAGAACCTGCCTGCCAATGCAGGAGACATAAGAGACATGGGTTGGATCCCTGGGTAGGGAAGATCCCCTGGAGGAGGGCACAGGCAACCCACTCTGGTATTCTTGCCTGGAGAATCCCCATGGACAGAGGAGGCTGGCAGGCTACAGTCCATAGGGTTGCAAAGAGTCAGACATGACAGAGTGACTTAGCACACATAGTCTACGTTTAAAATTGCCTCCAACCTTATTTTTCTAAACCCTGATCTGATCCTGTCATCTCCGTCTTGAGAATTTGTAATGGCTACTCATTCATTCATTCTGCATATTCATCCATCACCTACTGTGCTGTGTCAGGCAAATACTAAGTGTTTGGGACGCAGTGTTTGTGAGCAACCAGTTCCTCCCATCAAGAAGCTTATGGTCTAGATCCAGAGACAAACAAGTAAGCAGACACTATTGGTACAGTCTCATATTAGCATTGACAGGGTAGGCACAAGATTCTGTGGGAGTATAGAGCACCTTATCCTGTCCCTCTTTCCTAAGTCTTGTCCTCAGATTTAAATCAATGCAGCCCAACAGATACCAGTATCTACTGTGCTAAGTACTATGCAAAACAACTGGTTTTAAGCAGATCAAAGTCTAGTGGAGGAGCCTGAGAATTTAATCAATAATTCCAGCACAATGTGGTAAGTGGGTAGATAAATGCATTGGATGCTAGGTTAACAGCGGTTGAAGAGGAGAGGGGACTGGTAGACAAGCTTCCTGGAAGAGACCATGCCTAAGCCAAGTCTTGAAATACAAATAGGAGTTAGCTAGACTCTGGAGCATCCAGTTTCTTAGTGTGACAAACGAAACCCTTCACAACCTGTCGCTTCACATTTCCAGTGCACCCTATGTCTTATATACCTTTGTTCTTCAAGTTAGGAACAAGAATCCCTAGGGGATCATTTAGTGTTATACATCAGATACAAGAAAGTACTGGGTAAATACGATGTATCTTTACAGGGCATCAGTTTTACCAGATGATAAATAATTTAAAGCATTGTTTTGTATGAAAGCACAATATATTTGTGAACTTGAAGGCAAAATTTCCATTGATTTTTTAAATGATAAAACAAGATACGTAAATTTCCAGTCATTTCAAGCTTGTCCTCAGACGCTACCTCTTTCTTGTGGAAAAGTTTGAAATGCAGTATCTTAAAGTGCCAAGAACTTTCAGGTCTCTGAGGCTTAGCATAGGCTGTTCCCTCATCCTGAGTGCTGTTCTTAGTTTCTCTCTAGGTAAACCACTCAAATGGCAGAAAGTGAAGAGGAACTAAAAAGCGTCTTGATGATGATGAAAGACGAGAGTGGAAAAGCTGGCTTAAAACTCAACATTTGAAAAACTAAGATCATGGCATCCAGTCCCATCTGCTGCTTCTGCTGCTGCTAAGTCGCTTCAGTCGTGTCCGAATCTGTGCGACCCCATAGATGGCAGCCCACCAGGCTCCCCCGTCCCTGGGATTCTCCAGGCAAGAACATTGGAGTGGGTTGCCATTTCCTTCTCCAATGCATGAAAGTGAAAAGTGAAAGTGAAGTCGCTCAGTTGTGTCTGACTCTTAGTGACCCCATGGACTGCAGCCTACCAGGCTCCCCCGTCCATGGGATTTTCCAGGCAAGAGTACTGGAGTGGGTTGCCATTGACTTCTCCGATCCAGTCCCATCACTTCATGGCAAATAGATGACGGAAAAGTGCAAACAGCGGCAGATTTTATTTTCTTGGTCTCTAAAATCACTGTGCATGGTGACTGCAGCCAAGAAATTGAGACACTTACTTCTTGGGAGGAAAGCTATGATAAATCTAGACAGTGTATTAAAAAGCAGAGACATCACTTTGCCAGCAAAGGTCCATGTGTTCAAAGCTATGGTTTTCCCAGTAGTCATATATAAATGTCAGAGTTGGACCATAAAGAAGGCTGAGGGCTGAAGAACTAATGCTTTTGACTTGTGGTGCTGGAGAAGACGCGTGAGATTCCCTTGAACTGGAAGATCAAAGTAGTCAGTCCTTAAGGAAATCAACCCTGAATATTCATTGGAAGGACCATGCTGAAGCTGAAGTTCCAACACCTTGGCCACCTGATGTGAAGAACGGACTCATTAGAAAAAACCCTGATGCTGGAAAGGATTGAAGGCAAAAGAAGGGAGTGGCAGAGGATGAGATGGTTGGATGGCATCACCGACTCAATGGACATAAGTTTGAGCAAACTCTGGGAGATGGTGAAGGACAGGGAAGCCTGGAGTGCTGCAGTTCATAGGGTTACAAAGAGTCAGACATGACTTAGCAACTGAACAACAAACTCTACCTACCCTTCAAATTTCAGAGTCATTTTTTAACACAGTTTAAACGTCATCCCATACAACAGTTATTTTTTGAACATCCACGTATATTTTGCCTCCTTTCCTAATAGTGCCAGGCAGAGTTCGGACCACCTTTTTTTTGTGTTCCCACCACCTTTTACCCAGAGTTTCCGTTACAGCACTGCTCACATTGCACAGTGCTGCTCACTGTTTTCCTATCCATTTCTGCTGCTGCTACACTGTAAGCTTCTTGAGGGCAGGGACTAGTTTTAAATTTATCTTTGTCTCCTTAGTGACTGGCACTTGCTAGAACTTCAATCAATATTTTTTGAATATTGAGTTGTGGACCATCTCCTCTGCATCCCCTCTGCTCTTACACAAAGTAATATCTCCTCTCCTTCTCATCGTTAGGGAGTGATGTGTTCCACAAAAGTCTATTTTCCAGGCAACTGAAATTTACTTCCTAAAGTATCAAAACCTGCTTTCGGTGGGAATTTATTTTTTTTAAGTTTTTACATGCCTCCTCTCTTAAGTAAAATATACTAAGCATAATGTGTTCCTTGATGACTTATCCCTGGAAGCACCAACCCTATGCTGGTTTGGAATCCATGACATCCTCCGGGGACACTGATGGGATAGGACTTCTTGCCTGCACACCAAATAACCCCATCCTCTTCCGGGTTGAGAGTTCTATGCTCACTTCTTGTGTTTTGGTCACGACTCGATGTCAGTGTGCTCCCTCTAACAACACTGCCTTTGGCTCCTGTTGTGTGTCTTTCAATGGATATTAAAATTATAAAAGAATATGTTCACTGACACAGAAACAGAAGCATTCCAAGTAAAAACTCAAAGTCCTCCCTCCATCTTGGCTCCCCACCTTGCCCCTCCCCCACACCCACACTCATCTCTAGGTATAACCATTGTTAGCAGTGTGATGTGTATCCTTTCTGGTCATTTTCTGTCAATGCATGTGTATACTTGTGTATACACAAATAAGAAGTCATATTCTGCACACTGTTCTGTGACTGGCTTTTCTTCCCACTCCACAATACAATAGGTATGTTTACATGTCAGTATATTCAAGTCTATCTCATTCTTTCTAATGGCTGCCCCCTTTTAATTTGACAATCTTAATCAGCTGTGAATGGGAAAGCCAAATAATCAAGCTTATTAGAATTGTACCTAAGAAAAAGTAAATCAGCTCTGAGTGAAGGCTTGAGGAATTCTCCTAGGGGTAAAATGTGTTAACTTTAGTGCATGGTCTTTGTAATGTTTATTTTGGCTATTCTGGGACCCCTTTTGCTTATTTCCTGGTTCACTGTGTTTTGGATAGCTGAGGTTGCTGGACATATGCCCTGTGAATTAGTGAGGTATTACATATTTGATTTTGCATTATATGATAGTACTATGGTTTTGTGGGGGTTGTGCATTTGATTTTTAAATTTAGATTGTCTTTGTAGACAGGGATTATTTCTTCTGATCCTAAGTACTTGCATCATAGTGCAGATGGTAGAATATGGTAGTAATTAGAATGTTTGGCTTGGTGATTGACATGGGGCTTCTTATCAGTATCATCTACCAGCACTGGATTTATGGGAACTCTGTAAGCTCATCTGAAGAAGCCTTTTATTACTAACGAACATTAAAGTACTGATAGCATCTTGCCCTATGATAATAAAATATGATTTAGGATTTATATGGGGTTTTCTGCCTTCATCAACTATAGTAAATGGCTGCTGCTGCTGCTAAGTCGCTTCAGTCGTGTCCGACTCTGTGCGACCCCAGAGACGGCAGCCCACCAGGCTGCCCCGTCCCTGGGATTCTCCAGGCAAGAACACTGGAGTGGGTTGCCATTTCCTTCTCCAGTGCATGGAAGTGAAAAGTGAAAGTGAAGTCGCTCAGTTGTGTCCGACTCTTAGTGACCCCATGGACTGCAGCCTACCAGGCTCCTCCATCCATGGGATTTTCCAGGCAAGAGTACTGGAGTGGGTTGCCATTGCCTTCTCCAATAGTAAATGGCTAAATCCTGTTAATTCCACCTTTTAGATTTCACAGTAATTTGTCCCCTCTTCTCCATTCCCACAGCCCCAGTGCCTTGGTTCAGGCCCTATTACATTCCAATTGAATTACCTTTAACAGACTCCTTAATTGGTCTCCCTACCTCCAGTCAAAACTCTACTCTGCTCACACAGTAACTAGTGCTCTTCTTAACAAAGAAATTCTATCATGTCAAACCCCTGAAAAACCCTCTAGGTGTTTCTTATCAGCTGTAGCATAAGTCCACAGTCCTTTGCCCCACTTCTGATTTTCTCTTGTAGTCAGTGCTCATACTACAAGCGGCTTATAGTTTCTCCAACACACCATACAAGAAAGTTCCCAATAAATGCTTGCTAAATTAATGAATGAAACACCTTACCTAGTTACAGTGACCATTCAATCCACTTGGTTCAGGATTCCCTTCCATCCCAGCATAATAATTAATTGTGCTTTTCACTATTAAACTTGTCTGAGGCCAGTAAACTACATGATCCCCTAATCACAGCACGCATCAAATTGTTTTCTAACTCTAGTCCCACCTACTAGATAATGGAGGCAGAAATTTTGTTCATTTTACTTGTATATCTTCATTTATTCAAATAAGAGAATGACGCTGTTAGATGCTGAGGTATAATGCTAAATAAAACAAACATGGTTCTTGCCTTCATGAAGTTTATAATCCAGCAGGAAAGACTAATCTAGTGGGAAGAATAGTGCCTAATACATTAAATGCTGCTGTGTGAATGAATGGCTCAACGTGGAGACAGATATAGTCATAAGCATAGAACTCTAAGTTGATCAAATTAACTATTTAAAGAGTTGCTAACTAAAAAAAATGAACACAAACAACACATACAACACATTAAACATACATAATATTTAGATGCTACTTTAATGTGTAAGAAATTGTGAGGAAAAAGGAGACCATGAAATAATAGCAAGAATGAGACTATGAGGGCTCTTTGTTTTTTATATAGGCAATTTGTAATCCATGTGGTTCTTTGGAGGACAGATTATCAGTATGTATTCTGCCCCTCGCCCTTTCTTTTTGAGATGAGAAATCTGTGGTTTTAGAAACTGAGCCACAAAAGAAAGGAGTGATGTCATAAACCGGGGTTAGATTTTGGTTGGGTTTCACTACCTGCTATCCTAGACTAGTTACCCATGTTCCCACGGACAAGTTACAAAACCCTTTCAACCTCACTTTCCTCTTCTGTATATAAAATAGTGCTGATATTATCTCCAGAATTGATCTAAGAATTAAATGAGATTATGTAAAGGCATTTAGTCCCATAACCCAGCTTCTAGAAGGCACTCAGGGAATGTTAGTTCTCTATCCATTTCCCCTATTTATCTTTCTGTACGTGGTGAATTAAAGGATGATATAAAATTATTTGAAAAGAACGAACTGTAAATATAAACACCAATAAAATTTTTTATTCTCAAATATGGGTGCTAAAGTAGGCCCTCTCCATCCCCTCTGCCAGTACCAGTTTTATTTATATTCATTTATTATCTTATTTTTATAGGCAAAGACCCAGAGAAGCGTTCCAGGAGCAAGGCGATAGGCAAGATTTTTCTGGGAAAAAGGCAGAGTTTATGAGGGAGTCTTTCAGCTGCAGTGGGTGTCCGTTTTAAAGATAACCATTTACTCTTGGTCGCTTTTGGTTCAAGAAAGGAAGAACAGTCAACCATCCACGGAGATCTTTCAGTGGGGGAGGGTAGACGTGAACAAAAGCAGGATCTCTCTTCTCGAGACCCCAAGACTTTCCAGCTCTTTCGCAAGGGCCAGCAGGTCTGTTCTCCAGGAGTGTCCTGGGTCTGGACTCCATTTCCCAGAGTCCCTTAGTGCCCTAATGTATTCAGGGCTCAGAGTGCCTGTATGTGTGTGAGTGTGAGAGAATGTGCGCGTGTGTGCGTGTGTGTGTGTGCGTGCGCGCGTGTGTCTCCGAGTCCCTGGGAGAGTGGAGGCTCATTCACTGATTAGAGCCAGCGCTGAGAGGCAGCACTGCTCCTTCTCTCACACCAACCAAGTCTCTTGATCTGTACATGCAATCCCAGGCAGCTCGCGAACACAAACCCGGGGCCAGCCGCCTACTGCTGCTGCCGCCGCCGCCGCCGCCTCTGCCTCCGCCGGCTCTGCGCACCCGGGACTTTTCATGCACCACACTCACAGCCTCCTTCCCTCTGTGTCCTGAAAAGTGCGACCGTTCTCCCAAGGAATTTCCACGGCAAGTACGGAGACCAGAAAGGGGTGTGGATGCGTGTGCGTACACCAGAGGGGTGGGTGCGAGGGCGGCCGGGTGCCTCAGGAACCCGGCTAACTTTCCGGGTCGCTTTCCTAGGGATTCGGGCGGCTCCCCGGCGATAGGGGCAGGGGCTGGGACCTGGACTGGCGCGTCTCTGATCCTCGCGACGGTGCCTCCCGGCATCGGTGCCCTGCGCACTCAGTGCGCTGCCTCACTCAAACTTTCCGTCTTGAGTTTTCCTTAATGTGTTTTATTTGGGGGGTGCGAGGGGGAGGGACCAGACGCGGGAATTGGACAGGCAGGGAGGGTGAGGGGGCAGGGGCAGTGAGGGAAGGGAGCAGGACTCTTTTTCTTCATCTTTTAATAAGCCACATTCCCACTTTGTTTGGGTCGAGCGCCGGAATGCCCTGTCGCCCGTCTTCCCCGTGGATCCCGCGGTGATTTCCGGCGGGGCCGGAGCCGGGTGGTACTCAGCGGGGTGCCCGAGGCGGCTGGCGGGATGGGGAAGGGGCGATCCGAATGAGAAAGGACCTCGACCGCCCCCACACAACACGCGGCCGGCCCGGGTGGGGTACTCGGGGAGAGGCTGGAAGCCTGGGGCCCCCGGGGGCTCGGCTTACTTTCCTGGAGGGGGCGGGGGTGAAGGGCGTGGAGGAGGTGGGGGTGGGCTGGTGGGGAGCCGCCGCGAGCAGGAAGGAGGCAGGTGCTGGCCGAGAGGTGGACCGCTCGAAATGCAGCCGGTAAACTCTCGCTCCGCCCGGCCCGCCGGCCTGGTCTCAGAGCAGCCCGACCCGTGGAGGGGGGCGGGGGTCTCCGGGATTTCCCGGGCCGGGACTCTCTCCCAGCGGTTCCACCGAGCGGTGTGGGAGGACCGCGGTACAGACAGCGGCGCGTGGCTCTTTTTGTAGTTTTATTTTTAATCTTAGACTTGCCTTAAACTGAGTAACAATTTCTCTTCCTCCGACTTGAGAACAAAACTTTTCAGCGAGCACGGCGGGCACTGCAGTCCTGCGGCCGCCACAGCCGCGCTCGTCAGCCGCGGCGTAGCGACCTTGTCCGCACGGAGCATGGCCCGCCACCGCGCTCCCGAGCCTCCGGCCGCCCCCTCCCCAACCCAGGGCTCTTCAGGGCTCCGCCTGGGCGTTTCGCCTTTGTGCCTAGTAAGGGAAACCCTTTTCTTCCAGGGCACAACAAACTTGGGCGGAGAGCTTCCGTGTGGCCCCCCGGGCGAGGCCGCCCACGGTGGTGAGGCCATCTGAGGGGATGCCCGGTCTGTCCTCCGCTCCAGGAGCCCCTCCAAGAGCTCGAGACCCGGGTGGACCCCGGCCGAGTTCAATAGTTATTTCAAAAGATACCATGAAGGGACTTTCCTGGTGGTCCAGTGGTTTTAAGACTTTGTCTTCCAAGGCAGGGTGTGTGGGTTCATTTCTTGGTAATGTCACACAGCCAGAAGAAAACAGAACATAAATAACAGAAGAAATAGTATAACAAATTCAATAAAGACTTCTAAAAAATATATAAGTTGCTTTTTTTTAAGTTGCTCATCTCTGGGGTCCCTGGCCTCCTGCCCCGGAGCAGCTCAGAGCGAAGACTCTCTGCCCACGATGCCCACCAGCCACGTCTCGCCTTTCGTCCCCCCCAACCAGATTCGGCTTGGTGGGCAAAAGGGAAAGAAAGGAAAAATAAAGAGGAAAAAAAAGGGCGGGCCAGGAGGAAGCTGCGGGTCAGGCTGGAGGGAGCAGACTGGGCAGGGGTGCCGGCCTCCTCCTCTGCCCGCCTCGGGGGTTCTCCCCGCAAATGGAAAATGAGCGGTGGAGGAAAAGGCAGGAAGAGCGTCGAGGAAGAGCGACGAGGGCGTCTTCGGTGCCGATCCCTCCCGGCCCGCGGAAACCCGGCAAAAGTGGCGTTGAGTTCGCTCGCCGCAGTCCGGGGCGAGCGGGAAAAGGCCGAGGACAGGGCGGCGCCGCGCCGCCGGTGACAGACGGTGTCGGGGCCGTGCGCTGAGCGAGCGGGGACACACACCTGTTCTGCGAGTCGCGTCGTGTGCGGCGGCCGGGCGACCGCGGCGCGAGAGGCAGAGCCCTCCCTCCCGTACCCCAGGCCCGCTGTCCGGGAACCGGGAGGGCCCGGCTGCCCCCGCGCCGGCTCGCCTAGGCAGGAGCCCCGCAGTCCAGGAGCCCCGGGGCTGCCCGCCGAAGCGGTGGCGCGCGGCGCCGGGACCTGGGTGACCCGCGGGGCGGGGCTGTTCAGGGGGCGAGGTTCTTGCACTCTGATGGAAGGTAGTCTCCTCCGAGCTGCAGCCCCGCAGGTCAGACCCAGCCGCGTACCAGGGCCCATCGCATTTAGCGGTTCTTCCCCGGCCGGAGCCCTGGTTCCCCAAAGTTACAAACAGATGTTTCGTGCGGAGGTTGTTGGGATCTAAAGTATTCTTTGTGCAAAGGCAACCGAAAGGTCAGGCCGAGGATTGGTGGGCTCGGCTCTGCATCGGCCCTAAGTTCATGTAGGTTTCGCCTTTACTTCTTCCTTTTCCCTACAAGAGTTGGGTTTTCCCGGTGAAGATGTAGCGACCGAACTCTGCACCCGCGGCCCCGCGGGCCCGCACTCTTGGACTGGCCAGATGGTCACCCGCCGGCCAAGTCCGACCTGAGTCGGGGTCCAAATCTGGGACGGATACCCAGCCACGTCTGAACCGCAGGCGTTGGCCCCAGCCGTGGAACCAGGTTAGCCTTCTGCTTCCTGAGCTCATGCAGATGGCGGTAAAATTTCTGCTAGAGCGGTGTTTCTAAATACCCCCCGGCATTTAGTGTGCGGGAATTCTCTTCCAGCGAAGCAGTCTGTGAACTTAAAAAAAAAAAAACTTTCCTGAGTTCTTAACAACCCCCCACTACCCTGGCCCCATTTCCCATTGTTCTTTGCTTTTTAAGTTGCCTGTTAATTTTTTAAAAGTTTATTTATGCAAAGGGAAAATATCGTTTAATTTGTTCTATTATTTTAATTCTTGGCTTTTGGAAATGGTTCAGACCACAAAAATGTCACCTGTTGTAATAAGCAGAGGAGGGTTGTGTGTGCGATTTAATTACCAGCAGAGTCGTAGTTTGGTGGGCGTTCAGAGCTCGGGCTCCGGGAAAGAGGCTTTTGCAGCTTTCTTTGTGGCAGTCATTTGCAAGTGGGTTTGGCTCCGGGCTGCAGCAGGAGCAGCAGCGGCGGCGCTTCCTTCTACGCCGATCCCGGGCGTGGGTCAGGAAGCCCAGACCCTGGACAGGGATGGTCAGAGGCTGGGGTGGGAGATTGCCCGCTCTCTGAGACTTTCTCTCTGGCTTTCGGTTTTTCAATGCGAAAGTGGCTAGTTCGCGCGGGAGAGCAAGGAGCGCTGCGCATCAGCCCAGTTTCAGACATCTTCACATTCCAAACGTCACCTTCTTCGTTTCATTTGTCTTGGTTCTGGCATGTTTAACAACGCAGTTAGTAATCTCACTAATTATTCAGTTAGCTGGCGTTTTGTAATCACTTTAAACCAGGGTCAGATGTGTGATTTAACAAACTCCAACACATACACTCCTGAACCAAAACCATCACGTCAAGGATTTGAGATTTTTAAAACTCAATATTTGTTGGTCCCTCCGTCCAACCTCACTGCCTGCCAGACAATTTATTTAGCTTCGTGAATTGATCCCTCCTCCTTGTTTAGTTAATTCAACAAAGACTTTTTGCAATCTGTTTGGAGTTTGTCTGATGCCGTGGAAAAGTAGCTGATGATTTATTTGGTTGCCTTTCGATTTCTGTCTTCAGCCCTTCTTTCTCCTCCTTTCAGCAGGGATGTCAGCTGTTATTACTTCCTATTGATCCCTTTGCAAAGTGAGAAGTGAACTAAAATTAATGTCAATTCCACTGCTCGGATCAATAGCTGGAGTTATTTTAATCTGGATTTGCACGAAGTGCTAAATTAAAAAAAATCAGCATAGAGGCAGAAAAGTAACAGTTACTTACTTTCCCTTTGCCTGGCTCTTTACAGTCCCCCAAATGCTCCATCAAGCTGATTATCTTACAATCCATATTTTTTTAATTAAGAGGGTCAGTTAGTTTTCTTATTTGGGGTTCTGTGTTTAAACCCATGACATTTTGACATTGGGAGTGTATTAACTATAGATTTTCATAATGACTGTGGTCTGCTGAAGCCTCATCTATACAAGTTGTTAATGTGAAGAGGGGGGAAGAAAGAAAAAGGAAAAGAAAACCGGTACCCCCCTTCCCCCACAGAGACCAACGCCCACACAGTGGAGTAAAAGAGATGTGGCCTGGGAAAATATTGTTGATTTATTTTCAGTATAATGAAGTTTCAAATGAATAACCAGGTTTGAGTGATTCACCGTGTTCTGTTGGAGTGTCCGGTGCTGTCGCCAGATTACTAATTTATGAAACTCATTTAACATAATGAGGTGATCCAGGAAGTAAAAATAGAAGGGCAAATCCTCTGGGTGATGGTTATTTTGGGGGAAAAAAATCCCTCCCTTCACCCCTAGTGTATTATGTTTGCCCTTTTCTCCAGCTTGCCTCATGTAGTATTGCCTGTGTGACAGACAAGTAGTTTGTTATTTCTTTTGTGAGGAGCTGCTTAGAACCCTTGGAACAGCCCTGGACCCACTTTCAGAGCATCCATGTTGTATGACCATTAATCTGACTTGAAAACAGCCAAGAACAGTATTCCCAGACTTGTCAGGCTAACTGGCTGTCCTTGGCAGATCATTCCCTGCACTGCTATAACTTGACAGGAAAGTTATTTAAAATTTGGAAGAGAGAAAAATCCGTTAATGTGAGATACATAATCTGGTAATTTAGCAATGATGTCTATAAGGAAAGATGCCAAATGAGGAAGCAGTCTGATGGTGTGCACTCATCTTCCCAATTAATAACAGTCATTGACACGTCTGCTACAGGATGGGAGAAGGAAATACTCTCTATGCACTGCAGTAAGCCAGGAGGATTCATCTAGTGCTTAGCTGAGGTCTCTCTCTCTGTTTGAGGGAATAGCAAAGATACTCCTTTATCTAGATGGGTTGTTGTTTTTTTTTAAGGAAGGGGACAAATTTTATTTGAGACATGATTGTTAGTTTAGGGGTTATAATTTGTAACAGATGGTGCTTTTTGGTTACACTTTGAGTTTCATTAAGTTTTTATTTAGCATATATTTCTGAAGCTAATAAGTCCTAGTGTTCATCTTATGTTATCCTGACTCATCTACAGCCCTTCTCCCACCCTTACTCAAAATAAATTTGGCAACAGGATCAGTGTCTATGAAAATGTACAACCTAAATTTAAAAGGGAAATTGAAGGAGGTCTTTCTGAACTCCAGTTTGTTCCAGGGGCCTTCAGCGGACATCAACTCTGACTGCGCCAATAAGCAGAGGAAAATAAGTCAGAAATTTTGTTAACATTTTGCTCTAAATGTTAATGGCAAATTCAAGGCAGTTTACAAATCTACTTAAGAGTGAGTGCATTAGTAACTAAAATTACCAATCCGTTCTTTGCTGCCCCTGGAAGACAGACGTTTCCTTGGAACATATGCCAAAGGCACCCATTATGTTTTTAAATATTGTCAGAGATGGCAGGCACTTTATTGATGAAGGTTTTGTTCCTTCTCAGAAAAGAGAAAGCCTATGTGATTAAAGAGGAGTATGGATCAAAAATAATGCTGCTGTTGTTTCTTCACCTAGTACTTCTTTCTGGAAAGAGACTTAGATGATACATGAAGATGTGTGTTTATGTATGTGCCAATGTGTGTGATTTATCCACACGTACAATTTGTACCAACTAACACGTGGAGATATTCATGGTCTAAATGTGCTTGATTTAGGGATTTTTCAGTCTCCGAGCATTGTTAGGGAAGATAAGGAGAGGATGCAAATGTAGGGGGGTCTTATGTGTAGAACCTGGCCTCTGTTTGAACATCAGGCCTGTCATGAGTGGTGTATGCAGGTGCAGGCCCTTTAAAATAGAGACCCCACCTCATCTACTGGGTGACTTGGCCTTCCAAAGCTCATTTTCTCAAGGAATATCGTATTTGGAGGTTTTATGATTTTTTTTTCCTTTGCTGGGCTCAGGCGCATTTCACCCGGAACGTGTAGGGACCAAAGTCAGCTACGCGTACATCACAGTAAGTTGTCTATTGATTTTCCTGAATGAAAATGGTCTGATGCTGCTGCCCACTGGCTCCTAAAGCCTGTGGTGTCTCATGCCCGAGCATCTGTAAGCCAGAAGGATGGTGTTTCGATCACTTGGGGTTTCCCTTGTCTTTCCTCCCCCTGACCTTCCTCCCCCCTCTTTTTTTCTCTTTGCTGTTTCCACAGGTCTTAAAAGGGGATGATGCCCCAGTAATACTCCCTGCCCTGCTCCCAGGTGCCACTCCCTCCCGGGGAAGACTGCTTCTTGTGTGACGCGGGCTATAGAAAGAGACTCCGATGGACTTACACCGGGCAGCCTTCAAGATGGAGAACTCATCCTACCTCCCCAACCCGCTGGCATCCCCAGCCCTGATGGTCCTGGCGTCCACGGCCGAGGCCAGCCGTGATGCATCCATCCCTTGTCAGCAGCCACGACCCTTCGGTGTACCTGTCTCAGTAGACAAGGACGTGCATATTCCGTTCACCAATGGTTCCTACACCTTTGCCTCTATGTACCATCGGCAAGGTGGGGTGCCAGGCACTTTTGCCAATCGTGATTTTCCCCCTTCATTGCTACACCTCCACCCGCAGTTTGCTCCCCCAAACCTAGATTGCACCCCAATCAGTATGCTGAATCACAGCGGAGTGGGGGCTTTCCGTCCCTTTGCTTCCACTGAGGACCGGGAGAGTTATCAGTCAGCCTTCACGCCCGCCAAGCGACTTAAAAACTGCCATGACACAGAGTCTCCCCACTTGCGCTTCTCAGATGCAGATGGCAAGGAATATGACTTTGGGACACAGCTGCCATCTAGCTCCCCCGGTTCACTTAAGGTTGATGACACTGGGAAGAAGATTTTTGCTGTCTCTGGCCTCATTTCGGATCGGGAAGCCTCATCTAGCCCAGAAGATCGGAATGACAGATGTAAGTACCTTGGTGCAGCCTTCCCCTAACCCCAGTAGGCCCTGCCTTACAGTAGAATTCAACAGGTCAGTGGCATTTTTCATGCTCCTCGTAATGGGAAGGGCTGACTCTCCCATTCAGGAGCTGTGGAGTGCTGACATTTACTTGCGTCTTGTCAATGAGCATTGGTAGTTCTTGTAGGAAACGTTTTCCTGAAGGTAGCTGGAGGCACGCTGGCCTGCACTACCCTTCCTTCCGGGGCACGAGTGGCTTTTTCTCTGGGGACTCTGGAGTGGAGAGGGGGTGCCGTATATATACTGGAGTGAATGTCATTTCATTAGTAAGCATAGGTTCCTAGGGAATTTGTGTGTTGGGGGGGAGGCGCTGAAGACACCCGTCCATCCCTCTCCCCTTTGCTCTCCTCATTATGTTTCTCTGACCTCGGTATTATTTTTTAGCTTTTCCATTGTACCACATCCAGCAGACTCCACGTGATTTTATTTTCACAACTCTCAGCCCTTGTCCAAATCAGGCTATTTTTCAGAGAAGGACAAAGGTGTCGTCAATCACCATAAAGCATTTCAAACAGCTGTGTTTTCCTTGCAATCGCGAGGCTAGAAAGCCAAGTTCTCTTGGGATTTAACAGGTTTGCTGGGTGCTTATCCGGGGGCCCCCTTGTAGAACTAGACAGGTTGGTCTGTGTGACTGCTGGTTTTTTTTTTTTTTTGATGCTCACAACTGTTATCAATTTCTGCTTAAGAAACAGCTCTGTCCTGTTCTCCAAGGGCCTTGATGGGCTCTGGCTACACTCACTAATAGTTGGGCTAAACCATTGCTTGGAACTTGTAGACTAGGAATGTTGAACCCTGCCATCCTCACTTCTCATGTAATCAGAAAATAATTGTGTTTTGAAGCTTTTGGACTATGGGTAGACCCCCACAGAGCAGTTTTCTTCAAGCCTGGTGAGAATTTATGAACTGGGGGTGTTTTTTCCAGCCAACCCTTTGTTCTAAGATTTGCTTCATTTTATTTTCTTAAGAAAACTACATTTGAGGCTTGCTTTCCCTCTTCTCTGTTTTTTGTGCTCCCCCATCCTCTCTATAACCACCATCATGAATGCCATTTTTTTCTCTTCTCTTTATGATGCCGAGGAGAGTAATAGAGACGTTGCTGTTCTCTCCCCTGTCGGCACTGCTTCCTCAGGCTGTCTCCTTGAATTAGGCACTGTGTTAACTTTCCTGCGCTAAAAGGCATCTGCCTAAACCCAGCGTACCTTTTCAATAAAAGTCATCATAAAATCAACCTGCCTTGTAAATCTATCGCTCTTTGGTTTTGAAATATGTTGCCAGTGTGTCTTTTATGTCAGCGTCTGTAAGCCTGAGACCTCCCCACTTCAGGGAGAAGGCTGTATCTCTCTGTGTTCTCTGTCTTTTGCTTTAGCTCCTATTCTACCTTTCCCCCTTTCTGTACAGCTGACGTGTGTGTGTGTGTGTGTGTGTGTGTGTGTGTGTGTGTATGCTCGCAGTGATCCTGCTTTGGGGATATACTTGCTGAATACGGGTTGCCGTTCTGTCTGTCTGTTTCAGTTTAGTTTAGTTTTCATTTGTCAATGTGCAAGTGATCAAGGCGAGCTTTAACCTGACCTCTGGCCAAAACTGCCCTGGTTTCGGGTGTGACCAAGTCTGCTCCTTTTTTTCTCCAAACACAAGTTGAAAATGAAACCCTCTCAAAACTAACATGCCACAAAGTAACACCTGGAGATCAAGAAACCTTTCTTCTCTCCTAACAAATCCAGCTTGTCTCCATTTTTCCATTTTTTAGCCCAAACCTGTATCAGACCCCCAGAGCAGGAGGAAGCTTGTTAGTCGAGTCAGAACTCATAGATGCGGATATCCATTCCCCTCCGAGTGTCAAAGCCATAACTCTTCTGTTTGCCTGGTTCGCCTTGTGTGGGGGTGTCATCCCCCATGGAGATGGATCCCTCACACAGGAATACGCCTGGGTGGAGAAAAATTAAATGAGTCTGTCTCCCAAAGTGAAATGGAATTCTGACCTTGAAATTAATGAGATTCTGATCAGAAGGGTGGGGAAACTTCTTTATTTCAAATTGTAGTGTTATATAAATTTGAGCCCTTCCCCTGTTGTTTAAAATATCCTTCCTTTAGTGAATATTTTGTGTTCTCTTTTTTCCTCTTACACAAATGTTAGATCTATAGGCATGTCTGAGTGTAGAATGTTTGTCCACTCACATTATCTAGAGTTGCATTCGTGACTGATCTTAAATGAGAAATAAAGGTGCAAAGTGCATGGGAGAGTGTTATCTTGTGATAACCCTGGATTTGTGTTCCTTTCTCTTTTCCTTCTCTTGAGTGGGGTAGCAACCATCACAAGGTTGTCCTGGGGAACATTTGTGCTTTGGATTTTGAGTTTTGGAAGGCTGGGGAAACATTTTTCTGTAGGGAAGGGTCGAAGAGGCACCGTGACCAAGTCTGCTGCAGCTTTCTTGGCTCCTGTCATATGCCGACGTGTGTCAGAATATTTATGGTCTGTTTTATGTAAATACATATTTAAGGGCCGTTAGAAGGCCTGATTATTCCCACTAGATGCCTTTCAGGTCCTCCCTACAGAACCGTTTTGAAATAAGTAATATTTCTCAGATAATCGAGTGACAGTATACAAGACTGCTTCCAAGGGGAGCGCTTGAGGGGCAGATGGGGCAGTAAGGGGGTGGGAAGGCTAGAAAAGAGAGGACAGAAAGTGTTCAGGAGCACAGTGATAGGGTACTGTGGCTTTTGCCCAGATTGCCAAAAATTAACCATGTGTATTTTAGGCTTTGTAATTCTTAAAATTTAGAGCTAATCCTTGATATAGTTGACTGATTTTTCAGTTCTCTTCATATAAATAAATGTTTTTTCATAAAATGTAAGAGAAGCTATAATTAAATACAACAGTAAATCTCCTAAATAAGCATGTAGCTTTAGGGTTTTGTTGAGGGGGCGGGGTGAGTATGGGTGTGTGTGTCCCTTAGAGTAGAAGTTTTATGACTGAGTTTTAGGTCAATGAAAAAATCAGTTTTACAATGGAAACACTGACAGTTTTTACCGTCGCAGCCACCCCCTGCTCACACACTGCATCCATATGCAGATATGTCCACATCTGAGAGCATTTGAAAGAGGGGCCTGCAGACATGGTATAAGGCACACGTGTTCTTTCCTTCAATCTGGGTACTGATAGGAAGGATTTCTTTTGTGGTTAAATACCCATTTTTGTAGAAAGCAACATAGCTCCTTGGGTAAAGTATTGTCTCTCCTAATAGATGATTCCATTTTGCTGTTCATCTACCTGGTATCACAGGTGATTCCTGGGGTAGGTGTTGGGCTCTATGGAAAAAAGAAGGCTTTACTCAACAGGACTCACTTATTTACCCTGGAAAAAGGGAGAAGTATTTGATGAGAAGCCATTCGTGGAGGATGCATGATTCCCCAGGAAGGGGACTGAGGTAACTCCTGTTTATTGTCATTCCCTGAACCCAAGACTCCTTGTCCATGTCCAGGGAAATGATGTGAAAATTTATGGACCAATTACAAATAGTCCACGAGTGTCTTACATACTAAGTAAGTATGTAACGGCCCTTACATACTTACATACTACAGATATGTTTCCCAAGGCTTTTAAAATAAACATTTCCTCATTAAGGAAACTTTACAACAAAAGGGAAAATAGGTATTCTCTGCTGCCTTGTACTAGAATCTATACATTTATGACCCCCTTAGCACTCTGGCTCTTATCATGTGCATTTCTTGATTGTTCTCTATAGGCCACTCCAGGGCCCAATTCCTGTCTGGGCAACACAGTCTTTGGCCAGCCTGCCAGTCTATCACTCAGCCCAAATTGGAGTTGGCCAGGATGCATGTTCACCCTGAGGGCTGAGAGGGACCGGAACTGCCCTTGGGGAGCCATGATGGGCCCTGCCTTCTGGCTCACCTCAGAGGTGGGTACTGGGCACTGACTTTAGGTGGCCCTCTTTCTTTGACCCTTCCCTGTGGTCAGGGAACCCGAACACTCCCAGCAGTTTCAAGATGGTCTGCTTTGCTCTCATCTTTAATATATTTAAAAAGTCACTCAAATTTGAAAAGCACTGAGAAGGAGATGGTATTTTGTACTCTGAGATGTGTCTTTCCAAAGGCACCTATCATTGAAAACCCTATGTCCTAAGAATCAAGTCAACTGAGCCTACATAGGCCCAGGGCAGCCTGAAAGGAGCTGGCTGGCTGCATCATTGGAGTGTTGTGAGGGGGCTACATGCCAAGGGCTCTGGGACTGGGGTGGGTAGGGACCCTGCTCTGGGCTTTTAAGAGAATTGCTCTTGCTGGAGAGGATGTTTGGGGGCAGTTCTCAGGTCACCGGGCTCAACTTCTGGATCGTTGCTGGAGCAGATGACCACCCTGAAAGGGCGTGCCCATCATCAGAGATGGGTCAGATGGTTCCCGCTGTACTGACTGCCCAGACCTAGCCCGATTGTCGACTGTCGGCTCAGCTGCGCCCGGGCTTTTCCCGGAGTCCCTATTCCTTCCCCATCTGGGGTGGGGGGAGGGGAGGGGCAAGAACTCCTGTGATGTGTGTGGTTGTTTCTGGTTGTTCGCTCCCAACACAGTCATGGAGACTCCTTTTCATGCTGCTGGGTTTAATTGTCTTGTTGGGATAAAGAAATGTTTGCACAGCTAAAGTGGGGCCGGGCTGGACGGGAGCAGTCCCTGATGGCTGCAGAGCCATCTGGCCTGGCTTGGCTTGGCTCGGCGCGCCGCTGGCCCGCCCGCCCGCCGGGCGGCTGGGCTCGCTCCCGCTCCCGCTCTCTTCCCTGCCCTCGCTCCGCGCCGCGCCGCTCTGGTCGGCGGCTGCCTCCTCGCACGGCCGGAATGCCTAATCACCATGGTGAGAAAACGGACACCGCAGCCGCCCTCCCTCCTCGCCCGGCGCCCTCCCTCCCATCAATTGTCATGCAGAAGTGATCCGGGCTGCCGTTTCCTCGCGGCCGCCAGCCAGCCCCTCGCCGCTCCCGGCAGAAGGGTGGCTGGTAATTGATCGTTTGGGGGGAGGGGTCGCGGAGAGGCGCGAGGCCAGCCCGGGGGAGGGAAGAAGAACCACGGAGTGGGCCCCGCTGGCTCACTTGAAAAGGACCCCCCTCCCCCATCCTCCGTCACGGAGATGGCGTTCAAGTGGTTTCAGAAATGTTGGTGACCTCGCCGTCGCTCGGCCGGACTGCGGGAAAAGTCCGGGCGGTGCCCCCGGGGGCCGGGTCCCGGGGGCCGCCGGGTCCCCACCCCCGCTCCGCCCTCCACGCCCAGAGCCTCCAGGTCGCGCTTAGAACCGAGTCCCGGGCGGGTTTCCCGTACGTTGTCCAAGCAGCAGAGAGATGGGGTCGGAGCGAGGGAGTGGGCGGGGGTGTAAACCTAGGAGGGGGCGCGACCACGCGGAGGTCCGGTGCTCTGGGACCCGGCGGGAGATGCAGATGGGCGGGTGGCGGAGTGAGGAGGCGAGGGGACACTGCGAGGGGAGGTGGCTTGGGGACGAGGTTAGGGGAGGCGGGAGCCGGGAGGATGGACGTGTGTGCACACGCGCATCTGGATCTAGCGTTGCCTTCGGCACCCTAGAACTTTGAGGTTTCTCACGTAGGTTCGAAATGTTTTCCGCGTTCGTCTTGCTTTTCAAGTCGGGGAATGTTTTCCCAAGTCCCGGGGTTCGTGAATCGCCAGGATGGCTGGTATTCGGGCGAGGCGAGTGGACGTAGCCTCTGACCGTCCGAGGCTCGTAGCCAGCACAGCGGGGTTCGTTAATGTCCCTGCAATTTCTGGAACTCTTCCCACGGGAAGTTTTCCGGGGCTGCCTTCCGGTCAGCGGCCCCAGGTTGATTATTTGGTGGCCCTTTTTTGTTTGAAAACAAAAAACACACATTGTATCCAAATAACAAAAGTTGCTCTCCCTCCCCACCCCCTTTCCTCATTAGGTAGGAAAGAGGAAACTGAAAAATAGAATTATATTTTTATATTGGTTTTCCTTATTTTTAACCCTTATTAACTTCACCCATCTGGTTAATAAATATTGGCACACGTTGAACTAGTTTTTGTAAATACTCAGAATTTGGACTGATAGTACATTTAATAGAGTTATATTTTTATGATGGATTTTCATATTTTTAACTCTTTTTAATCACATCCATCTGGTCAATAAATATCAGAATACATGTTGGAATGTACTCTTTATAAATACTTGAGACTCAGAGTGATGATACATTTTATTGTAAAACCCACAGGATTTTAACACCAAACTAAAAATAATTTTTGGATTCAAATCTTCCCTTCAGACAGTTAAGCTACATTCTCCAGTGCCATTTCACCCTCCCTAAAGAGAGATGCAGGAGAGGCTGGTTCCATCTCTGGGTGGGGAAGACCCCCTTAGGGAAGGAAATGGCAACCCACTCCAGTATTCATGCCTGGGAAATCCCATGGATAGAGGAGCCTGGTGGGCTACAGTGCACTGGGTCGCAAAAGAGTCGGACATGACTAATCAACTAAACAGCAACAACAGAGAGAGGTGAGCTGCAGACCTAAGGATAACATTGCTATATAGCAGCTAAAATGCCATCTTTTTTTTTTTTTTAATGCCATTTAATTTGTGGCATTTGTGGTTGAACAGAGTGTGATTTTATCCTTTGGAACCTCAAAGTATGTGCTCCAGGGTGGAAATTTCTAAATATCTCTTTCTTTAAGGCAAGGAGGAGAATTTTCTGCTAAAGAACTTTCACCTACTTAGTCACTTTGTTATGCCTTTTCCAGGAAAAGATCCTGAAGTGGGGCTATGAGTTTAGGCCTGGAGAAATGAGAGGCTGTGATATAAATCAGTCAATCTAGTAGATGCTAAGTAAATAGGAATAATTCATACCCTTACAGCCTTACCCAATGGATCAGACTTTTCTATTATCTCAATCACATTTTACTGCTAGTGTTAAAAAAAAATTTACACTAAATCAGTACCAATCACAGCAAAGGGTTCAGTGTTAGTTGAGTATTGAATAAATTGATGGTGGTGATTATAATCTGATTTTTAAAGTTTTCATCAATTTGCCACACTTCAGCCTTACACTGATAATATCCATAAAACTGGGCTGTCCTACAGGTATAGTTGTTTGAGGAAAGGAAGGAAGAATTTATATGCCTTGAGATTTGATGAGGATAAAGGTAGGTAGGCAATTTTTCAAGAGATATGTGCAATTACTTTTCTCAAATATAGATTTATTTTGTTGATTATTTTGGTTAAAAAAATCTTTCATAACTTAAAGAGTAGTTTAAAATTTGCTTTTCTCTCCTTACTCTAGAAACCTAAGATTAGAGTCTATCCCCTTCCCAAATGTTTTCCCACAGCATCACATCCCCTATCGTGGAGTCCACAAATACAGATCTGCTTTGTGTGTATTTTAGGGAAAAAAAAGTTTCTACCTGGATCCTGACTGGAGCTGGAAACAGACAAGTGATATGTGGGTTTTGTAAACACATACAACCATCTGGCAATTCAGACATTTGACCGTCAATTTTCTCTGTGGAATGTGTTCTGATCGAAGATGACCTAGAGGAAATGAAAGTTGTGTTTTGGGTGGGGGGAAACGTGGTGCTGCGTCCAGTACATTCTGTTCAGCAGACACGGAGCTTTAGGAAAGTCTAGACCTGAATGTGAGAAGGAGGAACCTTTTGGTACAGTCTCATGAGAAATCAAGCCCAGTAAGCCTGAATGTGACTCACCAGATGAGGGTTGTCTTTTTCCACTGAAATTCATTTGTAGGCTGAGACTTATGGCTTTGCATCCATCTTAGAGCAGCAGACAGTCAGAAAGCTGTAGGGAGCGGGCAAGGGCCAGCCCTGGAGAGACCTTTGCTTTATTTTCAGGTATATGATTCCCATTTAGGTGCTAGCTAATCCTATATTGCTCTCACTTGATCTTGCTTTTCAGGGTTTGATTTAAACTGAATCAGAATGGCTTAGCATAATAAATACCTGTTAGAGGGATAAATGCTGTGTGTGCCCCTTTGAGCCTCAACTTGAAGCTGTTTCAGATCAAAAGTAGGGAAGCAATATAACATAGTGGCTATGAGTTCAGCCTCTGGAGTAAAATCATGACCCTTTAGCTTACTTGTTCTGTGACCCTGGGCAAATTATTTAACCTCTCTGGGCCTCAGTACTGTTATCTGTAAAGTGGGAATTACACAACCTAAAAGGGCTGTTGTGAAGGACTGAATGAGATTAAGCAAACTAATAATGCTTAGAACAGTTCCTCACACATATTAAGTGTTCAATACATAATGACTATTATTATTTCAAGGACAATCTGGTGGTATAATCGTCCTTGTTAGAAGCACCGATGTAGTCAAACACAGGGTCATTAATGGCTAGCATGTATATAGGATCCTTTCATGCACTCATGGCTTATGGTGATGTAGAAAGAGGGGAGGGAGAGAGGCTCAGCTCTTTTCTGTGATTGCAGCTGCTTCACCTCTCTGCATTATCATCCATCCACCAGGATTAGCCCTGCTGGCCCTCTGACCTCTTTCTCCCTTCATTTTATTGAGAAACAAGGTAATATTACAGTTAAAGAAACTGAGTCTCTGAGCCAGGAAGGGACTTAACTACGGCTAGATATCTAACCTAGTGGCCCAAGTTAGAAAATCCAAATCTCACCAGATTGTCTTATTCTGGAATTTTGTGTTATCAGATATTATTTGAAACAGATGGGTCATTAGAATTTGTGTGTGCTAGAAATTTGGGCCATATATAATCAGATTTGCTATAAAGGCATTTGACTAGTATTAGAATTCAAAGTCCCAGAGTTTCTAATATGTCCTCAGATTTTAAGTTATACAAACACTTTCTCCCCCTCTCGCCTATGTGAGAGAAATCTGTGAACCTTCCCCCATCTGTGTGTGTCACAGTCCCACAGCATGATGGATTGTCTCTGCTTGGGGGAGGCTTAGGATGGGGCTTGAAGGGGCCTTGTAGGTCAGGAGAGAAATACAGCAGCAGGAGTGAGCTGGGGAGGGGGGGTGCTGCTGGGGAGGGATTAGCAGGGAAAGGGGAGGGCAGAGTTGGGCGGGGACAGACCTCTTCCATAGTGTCTGTGTGCATTCTCCTAGGAGTAAAAGAAGGCTGTCCATTACCCTGAGCACACAAATAAACTCAGTGTTTTTCTCTTTGTAGAAAGAAAGCCCCAGGGGGCTTGGGAACACCAGAAGCTGACCGCCCATCAGTGGGAGAGATGGGAAGTAGGAGGATGGGAGCGAGAAAGACTGACCCTCTGCCTGAGGACCTTGGATTTGGGTGTTATTTGAATATAACAGCTCATACTTGAAAAGGCTTCTGTTCAAATACATATGTAGCAGAAATAGCCATTGGAGGCCAGTTGTCCGATACCTCAATCCCCATCAGTTCCTTCATGGCTCCATTTAAGAGAAGGGGTTCCAGTCACTTTGAGGGCCAGAATGTCTCCATAGATCATAGAGCACCCATTCTCCTCTCTCCCAGGCCCCAGTTCTTTCTACTCACAGACTTGGAGGCATATGGGAAATGTTGAATGTTAATGTTCAGTTTTTAAAGAAGGGGAGAAAAGTCTGGCATTTAGGCTCCAATGCCATAGTCACGGTTAGGAAGGAACTCTAGGAAAGGAAAGAGTTGGGTCTGAGAGGTAGATAGGGAGGCAAAGGCAGCAGTGCATGCGAGGGTAAGTAATCAGCAGGACCGCAGTTAGGGCCTAGGCTTTGGCTTCCTTCCTGAGCAGTAAAATGTAAAAAAAAATCCTTAGAACAACAAAAGTCTGGACGCATGGGCTTCCTTCCTGACAGGCCAACCTGGTGGGGCTTCATTCAGCCTGAGCAGCAGTCAAGGCTGATTTACGGGTAAGAGGTCCAGACAGACATGTGTGCTTAACCCCTTCCTAGCTGCAGAGATGACTCCTTGTAAACGCTACCCTCCTCTCCCAGCTTCCCGTCATGGTGTGGGTGGCTCTTTATTGTTATTGTTTCTTTATTCAAAGAGAGTCCCTACTGCTGAAGGACCCAAAATCTTCTTCATGAAGAAGCTGGGTCTCTGAGAAGTTGAATGACTTGAAAGAGATCTTACCATCCAGCTGGTACTGTGGCTTCTGGCAAGTGTAACTAACAGGCTCTTGGTGACATTACATTGACTTTGGAATGTTGTGTCCTTAGATCATGGGAAGTGCCTCCTGGAATCTCTGTTGGGGTGCTCTGTGAGTCTCTGTTCCACATCTATAAAATACTGGTACTGCAGAAGGAAGGGTGCTGCTCATCGAGGGTGTTTTAGGTGGCACTGTGGATAAAACTGAGGCTTCCAGGTGGCGCAGTGGTAAAAAAAAAAAAAAAAAAAAATCTGCCTGCCAATACAGGAGACGCAAGAGATGCTGGTTCGATCCTGGGTCGGGAAGATCCCCTGGAGGAGGAAATGGCAACCCACTCCAGTGTTCTTGCCTGGAAAATTCCGTGGACAGAAGAGTCTAATGGGCTACAGTTCATGGGGTTGCAAAGAGACAAGACTGAGCGAATGAACACTCACGCACGTGGATAAAACTATGGCAGAGTACAGGAGGCATGGTTCAGCTCCCATCTGATAGTATGATACATTCATTAGTTCATTTAATCATTCAATTAGTATTTTCTGAATACCTGTGTCCCTCCAGACACTGTGCTGGGTGCTGGTGATATGATAATGGGCAAGACTGATTAGAGTCCCTGCCTTACTGGAGCTGGAAGCTTAACAACCAATTGCAGGATGTCGTGAAAAGTACTCTAATAGAGGAAATGTAAAACGCCATGAGGTTAGAATCAGGAGCACCTAATCTTGTCTATGAGTCAGGGACAGTTTTCTAGAGGGAAACTATGGGATAAGCTGATATATGAAGATCAGGGGTCACTCAAAGAGGCTAGGTGTGACAGTTTGTTTTTCTGGACAAAGGATGGCATCTGAGTGTGGAAGAAAGAACTCCAGAGCTGCCAAGCATTACTTATAATGGTGAGTGTGTGTGTGTATGTTAGTCACTCAGTTGTGTCCGACTCTTTGCAACCCCATGGACTATAACCTGCCAGGCTCCTCTGTTCATGGAATTCTCCAGGCAAGAAACCCCCATGATGGTGAGTAAGAATGGGCTTTCTCTCTGCCAGGGCCTCAGAGCTGATTTTGGATCGCTATTATACTTCATCCTATAGCCAGGCATTCTTGAGACTGTCTGTTTGGTGCTTATATGGTTCTAAGGCTCAGCATCATGTAGGATCTTTCTTGTAAAATAACTTTCTAAAGATCAATCACTAGCAAATACTTTCTGATGACATACATCTTAAGAACCATGAGCACCCACAACCATGCTTGGGATGGACAGCACTCGGGAAATATTTGCTAAATGCAGGACAACCTTGACCCCAATGATGTTTGGGGGTAGGCCAAGGGCCCTAAGTTTTATCCTAGAGTTCCTGTTCAACTCTATACATGCCTTGCCTGGAGACTTGATGGGTCTCAAGATCCAGAGTACTCCTGGCCGTTAAACTAAGCCACATAACACCCAGGATTCTTGGCAGGATTTCTTGGCAAAGTTTCCTGTAGGAGGTGCATTGCACAGACTTGACTTTCATGACAGAGGTTAGGAGTGTAGTGCCAAGACTATTGAAGAATGAAAGAAAGAAGGCGAAACCAACCGTTGTCCTCGCCTGGCACGCGTAGGCATACTAACATCAGTTCCTTTCAGCTGGGGCCGAGGGACTCTGCCGTCTCTGCTGTGGTTTTCTTTCCCCCAAGGCCTCTTATCACCATCGTGGCTCTATATCCACAGCATTTCCTGAGCTCTGTGTGTAGAGCCTTGTGCTCGGCGCTGTTTGCAGGGGAGTCGAAGAATCAGGAGATGATACTTCCTCTTCTTTAGGGCCTTATAGTTAAGGTGAGTAGTTAGCATGTACATGGGAGAAAAGAAATGATAATGTAAAATAACAGACAGATAAGGCTCTGGGATCTCAGGAGAAGGAGTAATCCCCAAGGCTGCTTTCTCAAAATGGGATCTAAGGACCACCTGCGTCCCGATCACTTGCCAGTGTGGAGGAGGAGGGGGTGGTCTGGGGTTGGGGTGGTGGTGAATATGATTTACAATGCAGATTCCTGGGGTCCACACCAGACCTCCCAATTAGAATCACAGGGACTGTGGCCTGGAAATCTGCATATTGAACAAGCAGGTGATTCTCCTTAAAGTTTATGAACCCCTCTTCCAGGGTGAGAGTACTCAGAGGGAAGCTTTGGCAGAGGAGTGTGACTTTGGAGGAAGGGGAATCAGAGCTAGGCAGTGGGGAGGGAACAAACTCAGGGGGCCAGAGGTGGTAAGGGTGAAGACCTGGGGTCTGCCCACAGTGGTACCTTCTCCAGTCTCCTGTTGTGGATGGGATCTGGCCAGCTGCCTCCGGGTGCCTCCTTTGCCTTCACTCCTCCTATGGTTGTTTCCCTTTTCCTCCTTTATTGGCGATCAGCTAACGGTATGGGCGCAGACCTCCCCTTTCTTGGGCGGCATTGTAATTATGAGACAGCCCAGCGGAGGGGTTGGCGGTGCTTAGCCAGATGTGAGGGAGGCCGGTGTGCACTTCAGTGCTCCTTGGGTTCCAGCCAGCTCATCTTCCACTGCTGTTATACTGCTGAGAATGGGCTGGAGAGTATTTTTTTGCCAGCCTTCTATCTCCTCTCCTCACCACCCCGATGCTTATTTCTTATGCTGAAATGCTCGTTTGTAAGTTTGTAAGGAAATAAGGGTGAGAGGGATTTCACAGTGGCAGAATTGGTGATCAGCACCTGCAGGCTGGCTCTCTACTTCAAGCTTTAACCCTTCTGGGGGCAGCTGCCAGTGGGCAGGAGGTTAAATGAGCCGTGAATAGGGGCCTGGTTCAATGTTCAGGGGCTGCAGACACCTGTACGCTAGTGGTTGCTCTCAGCCCTGCTAATGGACTTGGGGTGGTGGTCTTCTCCAACATACTTCCTCCTTCTTAAACATTCATCACTTTGTATTGTAATTATTTGCTTAATTGTCCTGCCTCCAAGGATTCATGTCCACCTCCTTGTGTGATTCTATCCACTATTTCTCCTCGTGTAGCACCTGGCTTAATAAATATTTGTTGTGAGAGTAAGTGAACCCTGGATCTCTGTTTTCTGGCCTGGTTATGCTGAGCATTACCAGCTGGCTCTATGCATTGACAGTCTGAAGAACCACACAGGATCCACCAAAGGCTGAGTACCTCGTGGCTCATTTTCAAGTGGGAGGTGATGACAAGCAATAGAGGCATTGGGAACAGCTCAGCAATAGGACAGGATCACAGAGCCAGATGCTCTGTCTTGTCATTTACTAGTGTTTGACTTTGGGTAAGTTGCTTCGTTTCTCTGGGCCCCAGCTCCTATATATTATATACCATGAGAGGTGACAGACAATCCTTGCCCTACTGTAAGTGTGTGTGCAAGCTAAGTCGCTCAGTCGTGTCCGACTCTTTTCGACCCCATGGACTGTAGCCTATCAGGCTCCTCTGTCCATGGGATTTGCTAGGCAGGGATACTGAAGTGGGTTACCATTTCCTTCTCCAGGGATCTTCCCGACCCAGGGATGGAACCTGCATCTCTTGCATCTTGAATCAGAGAAGATAATACAGATGTGTTTTGGTTTTCTAAAAGTAACCATATAAATGACACACAATGTATTATAGATATATATACATATGTGTGTGTGTGTATATATATATAATATACACCTTCCTCCTCCAAGAACATCTGTCTAAAGAGCAGAATGGCCATAGGAGACCAAAGTATCAATAATTTATGAAGTACCTGAGTGTTCGACCTGAAAGGAGCCCTCTTACACACTGTTCCTTGAAGTTGACTCCAGAAGAGGCTGCACTCCCTGACGCTGGCTACAGCTATTTATTTTCCTAGGAAGTTTGGGACAAAAGTTGTGTAGACTTTTTGCGAACGTAGGTTGGCAGACCCCTTTCTGTAACAGATCTATGACACCGCCACTGAAATTTTATCTTGCCGGATTCCCACTGAAAGGAATGTACCTTCTGCCTTTCTGCTCAACAAGATTCAAAGTGCCTTTAGTTTTTGGTTTCCAGGGCCAGTGACTCTGTTCCTGCTTCCTGGAGGGAAATGTTTTGGCTCAGAGGCATAATGCCCTGGCCCAAGGAATGATGGGCAGAATCAAATTGAAGAGGGCTTTGCCCTGGAGACCTTTCCTAGGCTGCGAGAACAGCCCTGTTCTCCAGGCGAGCGGGACGAGATGAACAGGTCCCCTGTCAGATTGGAAGGATTTGGAAGGGCTTGCCCTTAAGGGAGAGCTTTAGAAGTCAGAGCTGGGCCAGGAGGATTGGAAAGAACAAGCATTTGAAAAAGGCTTTACTTGTGCGGTAAACTTCATTGTGTGATTATTTAATAGACTATTAACAAGCAGATTCATTAACAAGATCTTAATTAACAAGTTCCAGGGTTATTCCTCCAAATTCCCAAGGGAACTGTTCTCCTTCTATTTAGTCCCAGAGACTTCCTATCCTCCTTAAACTAACCGTACCAGATGCGTTTAAATTCAGTCTTTTTTATTGCGAGTGGAATGACTGCGGGCCCAGACAGGCACAGAGGCTGCTCCTAATAAGAATAGTAACACTTTTGGAGTGCTTTCTAGGTGTCAGGCCCAATTCTGAGTGCTTTACAGCCAATCGGTTATTTAATCCTAATAAAATCCCTATGGGATGGATATTGTTATTTCCATTTTACAGATGAGGAAACTGAGGCCCAGTGTTTAAGCAATATATTCATTGTCACAACAGCAAGAAATAGCAGAGATGAGATTCAAATCCAGGCAGTCTGGCCCAAGAGCCGATGAGAAGGAGGATAAACCCCAGGAGAGGGAGGTCTGTGGGTTAGATTTGTGAGGGAATAAGAATAAGAATCCTTGAATCTGCTCACCCGTGCTGGACACAGTTCTCAGCACCACACCTACGCATGTCAGGCTGGGTCCTTACTCAAAGTCTCCTGTAGTGAACAGCCCTTAGGCAAAATCTGCTTGGCCCTTCGCAAGCCTTTGTCACTCTGTCTACCCTGTGAGTTCTGTGACGTGCTGACTGTGTCATCTCTGTTCCCAGTGCCTAGTGTGTTGCCTGGAGTGTACTAGTTATGATTTAAACCAAAACAAAAACCAGTGTGTCCAATGTTCCCCTTGATGGGAAGGGAAAGATGTTTTAGCATCTGCTGAGTCCTAGTGCTTCTTGCAGTGCAGGCCCTGCTTTGGGGATATGCTGCACTTTACAGATAACACAATTCAGAAGAGCCAGCTCCTGAGACAGGACAGTGACATCTCATCCTCCTGTGCCTCGGTTTCCTCAGGGTAAAGTGGAATTGGCACTATATCAATCCCCTTTTAAAGACGCTTGCTCCTTGGAAGAAAAACTGTGACAAACCGAGATAGTGTATTAAAAAGCTGAGACATCACTTGGCTGACAAAGGTCTGTATAGTCAAGGCTATGGTTTTTCCAGTAGTCATGTACGGATGTAAGAATTGGACCATAAAGAAGGCTGAGCACTGAAGAACCGATGCTCTTGAACTGTGGTGTTGGAGAAGACTCTTGAGAGTCCCTTGGACAGTAAGGAGATCAAACCAGTCAATCCTAAAGGAAATCAATCCTGAATATTCAGTGGAAGGAATGATGCTGAAGCTGAAGCTCCAGTACTTTGGCCACTTGATGCAAAGAGCCCACTAGTTGGGAAAGAACTTGATGCTGGGAAAGACTGAAGGCAGAAGAAGAGGGCAGCAGAGGATGAAATGGTTAGATAACATCACCGACTCAATGGGCGTGAATTTGAACAAACTCGAGGAGATAGTGGAAGACAGAGGAGCCTGGTGTGCTGTAGTTCATAGCATCACAAAGAGTCGGACACAGCTTAGCGACTGAACAACATCAATCCCCTAGGGTTGTTATAAGGGTTAAATGAGTTCATATAAAATACAAATCAAGTCCTAAGACAGGGCCTGGCGAAAAGTAAGCCTTTAATACATGTTAGCTAGAATCACTGTTACCAGGGCTTGGGCACAGATTTGGAGTCTCTTGAATCAGGCTCTTTCCCTCCACCCCACACCCCTAACCTCTGCTTTTGGTAACATTACAGGGATACTGATTCTGGTGAGCCTTGATCTCTTATGGGTTTGTACAGATTGTGACAGGTCTTTCTATAGCCGAAAAAAATTCCTGATTGATATTAAGGAACTGGTACCCACAATGTTGTCCCTCTTTCTTGACTCCACTTAAATGGGGTTGGGGCAAGGAGGGCTCGAAATCACCTGATGATGGTCCCCCTTTTTAACTACCCTCAAAGGCTTAGGGTGGAAATAACTAGAACTCCTACCCAGGAAAGGACAGTGAGCCATCAGGCCTTTCTTTTGGGATCAAAGGTTTGGTGAGTGTTGTTTTGTTTGTTTGATTTTTAATTTTTGGCTGTGCAGGATCTTCATTGCTGTGTGTGGGCTTTCTCCAGTTGCGGCCAGCAGGGGCTCCTCTCTAGTCAGAGTGTACGGATTTCTCATTATGATGGCGTCTCTTGCTGCAGAGCATAGGTGCTAGAGCTTCAGTAATTGTGGCACACGGGCTTAGTTGCCCCATGGCATGTGGGGTTTTCCCAGACCAGAAATCAAACCGGTGTCCCCTGCATTGCAGTGTGGATTCTTAACCAGTGGACCTCCAGGGAATCTCTGGTTAGTCTTGTTCTTGGCCTCTGCCCTGCCAGTCACTGAGATAGCCAGCCCCTGGGCTCTTTGCCAGCTCTATTGGGGAGAGGATAAGGGAGTGGCAGAATGCCTAGAATCATTGGGAAATTTGAACTAGGAAGGAACTATTTCAGGTTGCTTTATTTATCTTATTGTCTAATTACTTACATGAAGCTTAAGACTGATTGATTTCCCTTTGGCGTGCTGTCTCTTCAGTGTGGCCGATTCTTTGCAACCCAATGGACTATAGCCTGCCAAGCTCCTCTGTCCATGAGATTCTCCAGGCAAGAATACTGGAGTGGATTGCCACACCCTCCTCCAGGGGATCTTCCCGACCCAGAGATCGAACCTGCGTCTCTACGTCTCCTGCATTGGCAGGCGGGTTCTTTAGCTTTAGTGCCACCTGGGAAGCCCAATTTCCCCTTTACCCTAAGGAAAAAATATTCCTTTATTTACTATCCAGATTTTCCTCCCATTTGTACAGTTACAAATATCCTCTCCTCTCAACTGGAAGACTTGAAGACTTCTGAAAGCCCCCATTCTCACTGCTGGCCACTTTTGCTCCCACTTCAGTCTCCACCATCATCTGTAGTTAAGGATATATTGATGCTCGTAAACCCCCAAACTGGCCTCCCTCTTCCCAACTTAGCATCTTTGTGTTCTTTCTAAGTAGCTTGGCCACAATATCACTTTCTTTAGCAGCATTCTAACTTCTAAGAAGCTTAATAGGCAAGGAGATTGTGGGGTCTTTGACTTTCTCTGAGCCTCAGCCCTAAGTGGTTTATTCTATTAAGCTGATTCCTGATGGTGCATAGGGCTTTGCTGGATAAGAAGTTGGGGGTGGTGGCGGATGGGGGGTGGAGTCAGAGGAACAGGATGCTCGCACTCCGTCTTCCATTCTGCCCTACCATCCAACCCATTCCTGCCCCATGATTCTGTTTTCAGAGCTCAGGAATGAAGGGAATGGTGATGAAACCAAATTACAGAACTTTTCTTAGAGGACTTAAGTTGGCTTTTTCCCGAGCTGTACTTTGCCCCCTCCCTGCTACCCTTCCTGCCCATTTGTTCCTGTGCTTTGATGAACTGCTTTGGGATTTTTTTTTTTCTCCCTTTCTTTCCTTCCACCTTAACTTTTGCCTTTTTTTTTCTCCCTTTCTTTCCTTCCACCTTAACTTTTGCCTCAATTCCAATTCTAGCCACACACACACAAAAGAGTAGTGAATAAAAAATTAAGAACTGTTGATTCAAAGGGAGGAAATCCAGGTGTGGAATGTAGGAAAAAATAACAGATTAAGTTCTAGCAAGGAAACAATGCAGAATTCTTCTTGATGTTTTTTCCCTCAGAATTATGCCAGGATGAATTTATTCCTTCTGATATTTTGACCCAGGTTAAAGATGTTTGAGTTTCCCTATTAACATTCCTTACTGGTTCTGGATGGCCAGCAGGTTGAGAGAGTAGAATAGAGTCTGTTTTTTCTTCTTTTTTTTAACTGAATCATGATGAGCTGCAGAGAAACTTTAGGGGAACTTTGTGAGCATAAAGAATGAAGTTGTTAGTAAAGTGAGGAAAGGGAATCAGGAGTATAAGTGTAGAAAAAATATAAGACAGTTTTCACAGAGGGAGGCAGGAAGAAAACAAAAAGTGACCAGAAAGCTAAAAAGAAGGAAAGAAAAATTGAAGGAGGAGGCAGGAAGACAATGGAAATTTTGAAGCATTTCAAGGAATTACATGTCTTGTTTGATAACATAGCCACTGATGAAAGTACGGGGAAACAGGATCCTATACACATCATTGGGGGGAGTATAAAGTGGTATACTCTCTTTGGAGGGCAGTTTGGCAATGTTTGCCTATGAACATTTTAAATGCAAATATCCTTTGATGAAATTCAACAGTAAGAAATTATCCTACATGTATTTGGTCAAGTACATAAAGAAGTATGTACTTTATTGTATTGTTTGTAATTTGAAAAAAAAAAACAGAAACAAATGTACATTGATGCATTTATTGGTAAAATAAATTATGATACATCTATATAATAGAATATTAGGTAGTGTTTTTTAAAATGAGTTAGGGCCATATGTGCTTATATGTAAAACAAGGTATAGAGAAGTATATGACCCTTTGATTGAAAAGAAGAGCCTCTGTATATATCTTTGTATATGCATATAGAACTCTTGAAAGAGTATGAAAGAAATTATTAACAGTATCTCCTTTGAGGAATATGACTGAGATGGAAAGTAGGATTAATACTTGGATTATGTTCTTCTGTAGTATTTAAACAGTTAACATGTGCATATGTTAACTGTTTAAAAATCTGATTTATGATTTAAAACAGATAATTTGGAAGCACTGGAACAGAAAAATTCATTGTTGTTTAGTGGCTAAGTCATGTCTGACTCTCTTGCAACCACATGGCCTGTCCTCTGTCCATGGGATTTCCCAGACAAGAATACTGGAGTGGGTTGCCATTTCCTTCTCCAGGGGATCTTCCTGACCCAGGGATCAAACCTGCATCTCTTGCACTGTAGACAGATTCTTTACCACTGAGCCATGGGGAAGCCCTTGTTAATGGGAAAAACTCATTAATTTGAATAAAACTCTAAAAATTTGAATAAAATATGGACTTTAGTTAATAATAGTATATTGATATTGACTCATTAATGATGAAAAATTACCATATTAAAATAAGATGTTAATATTGATAATAGGGGAAACTGAGTATGAGGACTTTGGGAACTCTCTGTACTATCTTTGCAATTTTTCTGTAAATCTAAAAGCTATTCTTAAAGGTTTATTTTTAAAAAGACAATCTGGAAGGCTATATTATGGGACAGACCCATAACCTAGCATCTAAAGATTGAATCTTAGAGAGATGAATTGATAAAATTGAATGATTCCTCTGGTTCTAGAACTAATTACTAATTGGTTCCATTTCTTTCATGGCCAAACGGTATGGGATATATAGTCACAATTTCTGGGCAAGTATCTGATTTCTTGTTGTTGTTTATAATTTTTCTTTTCTGAATTAGTTTGTAAAAAGTTTAACTGAGGGTTGTTTCAGTTTCAATGTCCCAGAAGTATAGACTGGTCTGGGAGCTATATGGTGACAGGGGTCCAAAAATGAAGAGACTTAAAGGTGGTCAGATGCTACTTTCTTTAAATGAGCAGGGTGGGGTGGACAGAGAACAGATGTGAGTGGTACGTGGAATCCCACCTAACTGTCTCTGTTTGCGGCCGTTTCTGTAAGATTTGCCCCTCACGTGGGGCACTGTGCCACATAGGAGCAGGCCAGAAGACTCGATCCCTCACCATCCTGAGTGGGGGCTCTGTCCTCCATGCACCATCAGGGCTAGTAGTGTCCACTGGCAGTTCTTTGCAGCTTTAGGGTCTAGAAAACACACCTACCATAGGCTCAATATGTGTCCACATCTGTCTTTCTGCCACTGATGATAAGAAATGGTAAAGACCACATATAAGAAATGTTTCCTCTGAATTGGTTTACATGGCAGCCAGAGGAAGGAGGCCTTGGTTTTAGCATCCCATGGGTGGAGGGAGGTCTCTGGGCCCTCCCATTGGCCCTGGCACCTGCTTCATGGGAGGGATCCTCTATAAGTACTGGATGCAATTGATGACTTCATCCTTCTTGGAACTCCCCTCCCTTGGCTTCTGGGACGTTATACCCCTTTGGTTCTTTTTCTACTTTTTTAACCCTGTTTTTATTCCCATAATACCTGGTTTTCCCCCTGTTGCAGCATTTTTTATCATGATGAGATAGTGAAGTGTGCATTTGTGAGGGGAGTAGTTTAGTTATGTTACCCTATAGAGGAATTTTAAAACAACAATCAACTAAAAGTTTGTTTACTTTTAAATACCAGGCTGGCAGTTTTAAACAATGTTGATTATAAAATATTTTTCTCAAAAAGCACCTTTTGTTGGTCTAGGTTTTGAAAAATTGCTATGGTTCTTAAATTTTAATCATACATATGTAAATTTCAGGGCTTCCCAGTGACCCTAGTGGTAAAGAGCCTGCCTGCCAATGCAGGAGACATAGGAGATGCAGGTTCGAACCTTGGGGCGGGAAGATCCCCTGGAGAAGGAAATGGCAACCCACTCGTTTCTTGCCTAGAAAATCCCATGGAAAGAGGAGCTTGGCAGGTTACACAGTCCACAGGGTTGCAAAGAGTCAGACAGGATTGAAGCAACTTAGCATGCACACATGCATGTAAGTTTCAAGTTTGCATCTTTTGTATTATTTATTCCTTAATAAACATTGTGTTCTATAAGAAAGAACTGGGAGAACTTCCAGTTACACTGTGGGCCCCAACAGCTGTAGATTCGCTTCAAGTGAAAGCACCTAACAGCTCAGCAACATCTGAGCTCACTCAGGGCAGTTTCTATTCCCAAGTCCTACATACTGCATGTTCTGCATGTGTACAGCATATTCACAGTAAACAACCAGAACATGTTGATTGTTATTTCAATTCTTTGTGACCACTTGGTGTTTTTACTTATGTTTAAATTTTGGAACAGTGAAACAAGCTGTGAACTGAGGTGAGTGACGTTTTTGTTTGGTCTGTGCAAATTTTAGTTCATCTAGTGAATAGTTTACTGACCTAGAAAATCTTTAAAAATAAAACATTCTTTTAAAATTGTTAATCACTTATGTTAAAACTAAAGAATTAATCAAAAAATAGTTTGTGCCTGATTATGACGTGATTATTTGTTATAAAAAAATTATATGCTGTGTCACATATGCCTGATATACCTCTGAAGGTGATGTTTAAATTGAAATATGAATGATGATCAGGTGACAATCACACAAGTGTTTAGAAGAAGAGTGTATTGGCTCATTGAAAGAGTAGAGAGAAGGTCTGAGGGCTAGGATGGGGTGAACTTGGGGGAATACGGAAGGAGATGAACTGGGGAGGGGCTTGACTTCAGAATCTTTTAGATCATAAAGAGTTTGGATTTTGTTCTAGGAGGCCACATACATGCCTGCTATGCCACGCAACTGGAGGCCACAGTGTTTAAACAGTAAAATAACCATGTTGTGATTTATCATTTAAAAAGATTACTCAGGCTGCTGTGCTATGCGAATAACCAACTGAAGGAAGGTAAGTGCCAGTAAAAGAGGACTACTGTCAAAAGGCAGTAGTCACAGTGGAACAGGGGGAAGGAATCATGTCTTATAGTTCTTGAAATATCCACAATGCCTTTCCCATAGTAGGTACTTAATAAATACTAAATAAACAAATGTATAAAGCACTGTCTTTAAAAACCCCAAAACTGCAACAGAACAGATGCTGCATAACAGTATGTTAAGCCAAGAACATTGACTTTGATGCTCAACAGATTGGGTTTTAGTTACAGCTTGAGCATTTATTAGCTGTGCTGCTCTGGGGCAGGTCATTTAAACTTTTTGAGCCTCGGTTTTCAGGTCTGCAAAATGGGAATAGCTAACTCATCTTTTTGTTTCATTGAACAAATTAAGTGAGATAATGTATTTATAGCATGGTACCTGATCCAGTGGCTCAGACAGTAAAGAATCTGCCAGCAATGTGGGAGACTCAGATTCGATTCCTGGTTAGGAAGATTCGTGGAGAAGGGAATGGCAGCCCACTCCATTATTCTTGCCTGGGAAATCGTATGGACAGAGGAGCCTGGGATTGAGCGACTGATACTTTCACTTTCACCAGTAACCACTCAATAAATAGTGACTATGATGGTTAGCGGGCTTCCCTGGTAGCTCAGCTGTAAAGAATCTGCATGTAATGCAGGAGATCTTGGTTCAATTCCTGGGTCAGGAAGATCCCTGGAGAAGGGATAGACTACCTCCAGTGTTCTTGGGCTTCCCCCATGGCTCAGACGGTCAAGTATCCACCTGCAATGCAGGAGACCTGGGTTTGATGTGTGGGTTGGGAAGATCTCTTGGAGGAGGGCATGGCAACCCACTCCAGTATTCTTGCCTAGAGAATCCTCATGGACAGAGGGGCCTGGCAGGCCCCATGCAGCAGTCCACGGAGTCTCAGAGTCAGACATGACTGAGTGACTAAGCACAGCACATGGGATAGCAGGACATGAGACAGTGGTCACCAGAGCTTTGATGTAGTTCCAGCCTTGAGGACAGGGCATCTGAGGGTACCTTAGGTTATTACAAACACTTTGAATCTTTTCACAGTTGAGATCCTGTCTCCTAAATCTAAACTTGCACTGGCTCTTGCGTAATGGGATTTTCAAATTTAAAGAGAAAAAATAAGAAGAGAACTCTGGAAAGATAAAGTTAGGCTTATATTATCCTCTCAGCTAAGTTCTTCCCTTTGATTTTGCTGTTCGGTTGCTAAGTCATTTCCAATCTCTTTGGTGTAGCACACCAGGCTTCCCTGTCCTTCACTCTCTCCTGGATTTTGCTCCAGCTTCTGTCCATTGAGTAGTGGTGCCATCTAACCATCTCATCCTCTGTCACCCCCTTCTCCTCTTGCCCTTAGTCTTTCCCAGCATCAGGGTCTTTTCCAGTGAGTCCACTCTTTTCCTCAGGTGGCCAAAGTATTGGTGCTTCAGCTTCAGTGTTAGTCCTTCCAATGAATATTCAGGGTTGATTTCCTTTAGGATTGACTGGTTTGATCACCTTGCTGTCCAAGGGACTCTGAAGAAATCTTCTCCAGCACCACAAGTCAAAAACATCAGTTCCTCAGTGCTCAGCCTTCTTTATGGTCCATCTCTTACATCAGTACATGACAACTGGTAAACTCTTTAATGTTAGGAAGAGTCAAGTCTCCTGTCACTTCATTCCCAAATGAAACAGTGAAATCCTAAGGTATGTGCTTCCTTCACATGCACCGTAGCTACTCCCCAAAGCAAGTTTCCAGTTTTCTCTGCAAGAGCTCCCTGGAGCACAGGGATCTCTAGTCTTGGACCTAGTTAAATGCCCCTATTAAGGATGTAATCATAGCTGTTTGACTCTGTTAATCATTTGAGTCCCACCTGGAGCATTCCAGGTCTCCGAGACTGCAGCCGTGGCCGTTCTGAATCTCTGAGGACAGGTGGAGCGGGGCCCTGCTTTCATCCTCCGTGGAGAGGCGAGAGCCACTTCTTTGGAGGTGATATAGCTTTCTTTTGCATAAGGTTTTCTTGCCAAGATGTGTGTCTGTGCATGTGTGTGTGAAAGAGAGTGAGTGAAAAGAAGTGAAAAGGGGGAATGGGCCAACAGTGTACAGAAACTGTTAGCACAAAAGCCAGGGGAAGGACTTGCCGAGGAAGACAAGGAAGTGATTTTGCCCAGTTTAAATCCCACTTGAACCGTGTGGTTTCTGAGTCCTGAACCTTTTGAGGTTCAAGTTGAGTGCACTCTCGACAAAACGTGATTTTCTGGTTCACATCAAAAAGGCTTTAAAAGACTTCGAAGTCTTTTCCTTGGGACTTCAAACAGCCCTCCACAAAGCAGGGTGCTGATGAGATGCGTGCAAATGCAGATTAAACTCTCCTGTGAGGATTAGAGTCTCCTTAAGAAGCATGTGAAGTCAGAGACACGGGAGACGGGGCTTCGCCAAACAAACTCCCACGCGGGGACCCGGGAGCCATAGTGCCTGTTTACCCTCAGTACCTCCTGGGCCTGCTAGCTGACCTTATTTGTTATCAGGTTCACATCGAAGCACCCAGGGGATTAGGAGCTGGAAACAAACTCTTCTGTATTCTCTATCTTGCCTAAGGCAACACTTATGTCCCCCAATAAAAGGTGCAAATTAACTTAGAAAAGATAGGTCATTCCTTTGAAAAATTGTCAGTTGTCTAGGTAGCTTAGAGCAGAATTTTGCTTATTGAACCAGCCCTAATCTTTAGAGAAATAAGGACTTAAATGTCTGCTCCCTTACGTTAAGCGGACTGGCCGACTTTGGGATTAGGGTAGCAAACCAATGGGGTAGACTCTGTTTCAGAGCCAGCAGCAGATGCTATCTGCGTGGATGCGGCTGTGGGTGGGTCTTCAGCATTTACATCGCCTCTGAGCTGAGCAACTAAAATATTAATGATTAGCTTTAAGGTGAAGCAACTCAAACTGAGGCCCCTCTCCTGAAGAAACCATAATTAGCAATTAAAGCATATTTAAAAAACTGTTCCAACCAGCAGCTTCTAAATAAATAATTGTCACTGCTGATTGAACTTGTTTTCTTTCCTTGTGTTTTTTCTTATCTTCCCCCCCTCCCCTTGCATAACTTACAACCCTGTAAATGCTCAGTAGCTTTTAATATGATTCTGTCAATACGTTTACCATGGTGACTTGGGCTGTATTTGGCGAGCATTTGAAGAAATCAGTCACTGGTTGGAGGGAGGAAAGACAAGCTGTCGATATCCAGGGAGAAATGCTAATAACCCTGGTGACAGATCGTCCTCTGGATTCTCCAAGGGTTAAGAAAAAGCACCTCTTAGACATGGGAGCTCAGGGCTAAGTGGTGGTGACTTGTCAGGAAGCACAAACATTAGCTGTCACGAACCTGCAATGTCCTTATCATTGTCTTATTTTGTACCTCTCAAAGCCATGGATGGATTTTGGACACAAATGGACCTGGATTTAGGTCCTGATTCCCCTGTTTTTTAACTGTGTGACCTTGAGTGACTGCCAAACCTTCATTTTCTCATCTGTGAGTTAGAAATTGTAATACCTAGCGTCAGAAGGGGGTGGGAGAGGCCTTGCACAAAGATGTTGTTCACTGCTTTTCACACTCTTCTGGGAAAGGACACAGATGATAGAAGAAGGTAAATTTCTGCCCCCAGCACTGTAAGGGTGAATAAAGAGTAAAGCTTATTTAGGAATCTTTCATTATCTTAAGTTTTGTGAATTACACATTCTGGATTCAATTTGTCAATGTTTAAATATGCTTTATTGTTAACAGAATTGGTTATCTTAAGTTTTGTGAATTACACATTCTGGATTCAATTTGTCAATGTTTAAATATGCTTTATTGTTAACAGAATTGGTGTTCTGATATGATGCATTAATTCAGCACATATTTATTGGATGCCTGTTGTGTGCTAGGCAGTTATAGACACTGAGGATGCTGCGGTGAATGAAACAGCTAAGGTGCAGATGACCAGAGAGTCGACAGCTGCATCAGTCAGGACACCTAGTACTGGATAAATCTGAGGTCCTCTGCGACCCACATGAGAGATCAAACCCTGCACAAGAGAATCCTAGGGAGGACTGGATAGTTATCATGATTTTAAGCACGGAAAGATAGTGAAACATCTTCACAGAACTATTAATATTTTGGTATATATCCTTCGAGATTCTCTTTATGAGTAGATAGATAAGTTGACAAAAAGTTTTTATCAAAGTAAAATTATATTAACGTGCTGGCTTGTGACTTTCTTTTCACTTTTTCATTTATCTTAGATAGTGCTCCATGCTGGTAAATACAGATCTATATAGCACCACTCTTACTCAGTATTCCCTAACAGGGATATATCGTATTTTATTTAACCAACCTCTGATTGTCTAATTAGAGTGTTCCCAGTTTTTCAGTTTATAAACAACACTTACAGAGAACATCTTTATAAATTCACCTCTGTCAAATGCCTGGTCATTTTCAGAGGATATATTCCTAAAAGTAGACTGCTGGATAAAAGTATGCATATGTCAGTTTTTGTGCTTCTTGCCAGATTACTTATTTATTCATGTTCTTATCAACATATTACGATGCAACTTTTTAATCTTTGCCAATTTAATAAGCAAAAATGATATTATGTTCATTTAATCTGCATTTATTTAATTACTAGTGAAGTTAAGCATTTTTTAATATTTTTGAGATTAGTTTTTTTTTTCCTTTTCTGGATTGCCTGTTCATTTCTTTTATCCCTGTGGTATCCATTTTTCTCTTACTGATTTTAAGCACTCTTTTTATTAATACTTTTTAATGTATACATTATGTTTTATATTTTTTCCCAGTTTATCATTTGTCTTGATATATTGGTGGGGCTTTATTGTTGTTTATTTTGCATATATAATGAGGCATTTTATGATTCCTTTCCTATTTCATTTCTAACTTTTAGCTTATCATTTTTGGGCTTCTCTGGTGACTCAGGCAGTAAAGACTGTGTTCCTGCATTCCAGGAAACCTGAGTTCGATCCCTGATTTGGGAAGATCCCCTGGAGAAGGGAATGGCTACCCACCCCAGTATTCCTGCCTGGAGAATTCGATGGATAGAGGAGCCTGGTGGGCTATAGTCCACAGGGTCACAAAGAGTCGTCCAAGACTGAGAGACTAACACTTTCACTTTCACTTTGAAAGGTATAAGGCACACCTAATTAATCCTTAAAGCTTCCAATGTGTAGAAATTGCCTCAAAGATAATAGTTCCCAACTTGGAAAGGGTCTAAATCCTAAGGTCCCATGGGTGTCCACTCAAAGGGAAGGTAAGAAGTATCCATACCTGAGAGAAGACATCTGTAGGGGCCTAAGAACACCAATGAAGTTTATATCCTGATGGAAAATACAAAACAGTAATTTTTTAAAATGTGATAAGTGATATTATAGGAGAAGTGTAGAGGATGCTATGGAAGTAACAGAGAAGAAACTGAACTGAGTCCAGGGTCTTAGGATATGCATCCTGGAAGAATAGATGTGCAACTTGAAATTTTAAGACTAAGTAGAAGTTATGTTCTTGCCTGGAGAATCCCAGGGATGGGGGAGCCTGGTGGCTGCCGTCTATGGGGTCACACAGACTCGGACACGACTGAAGTGACTTAGCAGCAGCAGCAGAAGTTAGGTAGGTGAAGAGTGGGGAAATGACAAATGCAAAGATTTACAGTTTAGAACTCTTAAGTTATGATAGCCACTGGCCATATGGAGCTATTTAAATTAATTAAAATTGAAGAAGATTGAAATTTTATCTCGGTCCCATTAGTTACATTCAAGTGCTGACTACCCACACAAGGCTATGGATATTTTAGTGGACTGCTTTAATATGGAGATTTTCCTTTTCTTTTTTCTTTTTTTGCCATATGCGTGCTTGTGGGATCTTCACTCTCGAACCAGGGAATGAACCCAGGCCTTTGTTAGTGAAAGCAGAGTCCTAACCACTGGATTGCCAAGGAATTCCCTAATATGGAACTTTGTCATCCCTGCAGAAAGTTCTTTTTATTATTATTATTATTATAGAAAGTTCTATTGGACCATTTCTGTGAAGAAAGAGCTCTATGTATTCAGGGAACTGAAAAGAGTTCATTCCAGCAGGTACATACTGTGCAAGGGAGGAGAAGGGCGAAAGATGAAGAGGACATAGCAAAGAATGGAGGAACTTTGTCAAAGCTGACCCTGGGATTGGGGCTGATGCTCCCAGCCTGTTATGGAAGAAGTGAAAGGGAAACAGGGATTTCCCTGTTTCAGTTCAGTTCAGTTGCTCAGTCGTGTCTGACTCTTTGCGATCCCATGGACTGCAGCACACCAGGCCTCCCTGTCCATCACCAACTCCAGGAGTTCATTCAAACTCATGTCCATCGAGTTGGTGATACCATTCCAACCCTCTCATCCTCTGTCGTCCCCTTCTCCTCCCACCCTCAATCTTTCCCAGCATCAGGGTCTTTTCAGATGAGTCAGTTCTTCCCATCAGGTGGCCAAAGTATTGGAGTTTCAGCCTCAACATCAGTCCTTCCAATGAATATTCAGGACTGATTTCCCTTAGGATGGACTAGTTGGATCTCCTTGCAGTCCAAGGGACTCTCAAGAGTCTTCTCTAACACCACACTTCAAAAGCATCAATTATTTGGTGTTCAGTTTTCTTTATAGTCCAACTCTCACATCCATACATGACACAGGAAAAACTATAGCTTTGACTAGACAGACCTTTGTTGGCAAAGTAATGTCTCTGCTTTTTAAAATGCTGCCTAGGTTTGTCATAACTTTTCTTCCAAGGAGCAAGCGTCTTTTAATTTCATGGCTGCAGTCACCATCTGCAGTGATTTTGGAGCCCCCAAAATAAAGTCTCTCACTGTTTCCATTGTTTCCTCATCTATTTGCCATGAAGTGATGGGACCAGATGCCATGATCTTAGTTTTCTGAATGTTGACTTTTAAGCCAACTTTTTGCCTCTCCTCTTTGACTTTCATCAAGAGGCTCTTTAGTTCTTCTTTGCTTTCTGCCATAAGGGTAGTGTCATCTGCATATCTGAGGTTACTGATATTTCTCCCAGCAATCTTGATTCCAGCTTGTGCTTCATCCGGCCCAGCATTTCACATGATGTACTCTACATATAAGTTAAGTAAGCAGGGTAACAATATACAGCCTTGACGTACTCCTTTTCCTATTTGGAACCAGTCTGTTGTTCCATGTCCAGTTCTAACTGTTGCTTCCTGACCTGCATACAGATTTCTCAGGAGGCAGGTCAGGTGGTCTGGTATTCCCATCTCCTGAAGAATTTCCCACAGTCTGTGGTGATCCACACAGTCAAAGGCTTTGGCATAGTCAATAAAGCAGAAATAGATGTTTTTCTGGAACTCTCTTGCTTTTTCGATGATCCAATGGATGTTGGCAATTTGATCTCTGGTTCCTCTGCCTTTTCTAAAACCAGCCTAAACATCTGGAAGTTCATGGTTCAAGTATTATTGAAGCCTGACTTGGAGAATTTTGAGCATTATTTCACTAGTGTGTGAGATGAGTGCAATTGTGCAGTAGTTTGAGCATTCTTTGGCATTGCCTTTCCTTGGGATTGGAATGAAAACTAACCTTTTCCAGTCCTGTGGCCACTGCTACGTTTTCCAAATTTGCTGGCATATTGAGTGCAGCACTTTCACGCACTCATCTTTTAGGATTTGAAATAGCTCAACTGGAGTTCTATCACCTACACTAGCTTTGTTTGTAGTGATGCTTCCTAAGGCCCACTTGACTTCACATTCCAGGATGTCTGGCTCTAGGTGAGTGATCACACCATCGTGATTATCTGGGTCATGAAGATCTGTTTTGTATAGTTCTTCTGTGTATTCTTGCCACCTCTTCCTAGTATCGTCTGCTTCTGTTAGGTCCATACCATTTCTGTTCTTTATTGAGCCCATCTTTGCATGAAATGTTCCCTTAGTACCTCTAATTTTCTTGAAGAGATTCTAGTCTTTCTCATTCTATTATTTTCCTCTATTTCTTTGCATGGATCACTGAGAAAGGCTTTCTTATCTCTCCTGGCTATTCTTTGGAACTCTGCATTCAGATGCTTATATCTTTCCTTTTCTCCTTTGCTTTTCACTTCTCTTCTTTTCACAGCTATTTGTAAGGCCTCCTCAGATGACCATTTTGCTTTTTTGCATTTCTTTTTCTTGGGGATGGTCTTGATCCCTGCCTCCCGTACAATGTCACAAACCTCCGTCCATAGTTCATCAGGCACTTTGTCTATCAGATCTAGTCCCTTAACAACCCTTCAGGTAGATATATCTTCATTTTATGGACTCAGAGTATTTAAGACACTGACCAATACGCAGCTAGTTAGTGGCAAAGCTGGGATTCAAAGCCAGACTTGTGCTGATGCCAAAAACTCATGCTCTCTTCCTGTATCTCTGCAACAGATTGCAGAACTCTCTGCCAAATTCTCTCTTCAATCAAGGTAAAAGGGATTCTGACTTAGAACAGACTCCTTTTCAACATGGTCCTTCTTCTGTTGAGGGAATGTTAATCATGGGTGAGCTTGGGACCCCACCTGAAAGGAAGTGTAAGAGAGAGCTTAGAGGCAGAGTGTTTTCTGGAGTCTTGGCCTCCTGTTCTCAGAGTCTGAAAGGAAACCTCCTTCAGATTCCTGAGAAGCATTAACATTAGCCACATTCAAGGGGGAGCTCTCCCCAGGGCCTGACCCTCAGACCCACGACTGTATTGCCAAGGAGAGCAGCTCACTTGAAGCACCACATCTGAACCCCGGCAGAGGCATTTCTATAGAGCATAGTGTGTGACTTGATTCATCCCCTGCCCTAGAGCCTATTGTGGTGGCCACTTCCAAGATTCTATCTTTAGAAAGAAAGAGTGCTGGTCTCCCTTTTTTAAATGGGAAGTCCTTTCCCTAGTATAATCCCATCTCATCCAGCAGTTGAAAGATGTGTTAGGCTATGGCTGCCCCAGCCCTAAGCAGCTGTGGAGACCAAGGCTTTTAGTCTGCTATCACAACTCCAGGGATTTTCTGAGCCTGTGAAAGTCATGCATGACAGGATATTAAAGAGAATTACCATCAGTATGTGAATTCTAGATTAGTCTGTTTCCCTAAGTACAGCATCTAGTATTTTCTAGGGTGAACATGGTACCTTCGCATCGTCTGAGCTGGTGTGATTATGAATGAGGCGAAGATTAAATGTATAATCATTCAGAACAGGAATAATGAAGGATGCAAATTTGAGGAAGAAGTACAAGAGATACGGTCAAGGCGATAGATAAAGGATTAGCCTTGGAGATGAGCAGTTATTCTAGGAAGGGTATGTCAAAATGAGGATGTTATAATTAGAAATAAAGAGGTAAAGAATATTTCCTTCAGTTAAATAGTATAATTGGAACTTTTAACTCTTAAACATGGCTTTTTAAAAGGCATGGTTGATCATTTTATTTGTTGTCAATAGTTAATAGCTTAATGTTTTCCTCACCTCTAATAGTGAATTTTAAATTGCAAAAAATTGTCCAATAGCTTTAATTCAAAAATGAAACTAGATATTGAAATAAATTTGATACTTTTTTTATAAAAAAATAATTTTAATTGATGGGGAGGAAGATTCTAGTGGCCTCTGTCTTTAAAGTAGGAATTAGAGATCTATGGAGGAAGGACAGAGTAGCAGCTGGGAACTTAATACATGGAGAAGGTTTATGATCTCCACTGAGTATAATGCATAGACTACTCTAGACACAATTATAAGAGGAGCAAGCAGCATTTCTTCATTCCACAAATTTATGGAGTACTGTACCTATTATAGGGACATCCCTAATGGCGCAGCAGTAAAGAATCCACCTGCTGTGGAGATGGAGGAGACGCATGTTCGACCCCTGGGTCAGGACGATCCTCTGGAGGAGGAAATGGCCACCCATTCCAATATTCTTGCCTGGGAAATCCCATGGACAGAAGAGCCTGGTGGGCTACAGTTCATAGGGTCACAAAGAATCAGACACAACTGAGTGACTGAACACACACACACACCTAACTACTATGTATTGTGAACTGGTAGGTCATAAGAATCCAATTAAACAAGACTCAGCTTCTTTCTTGGAGAAGGCAATGGCACCCCACTCCAATACTCTTGCCTGGAAAATCCCATGGACGGAGGAGCCTGGTAGGCTGCAGTCCATGGGGTCGCTAAGAGTAGGACATGACTGAGCGACTTCACTTTCACTTTTCACTTTCGTGCATTGGAGAAGGAAATGGCAACCCACTCCAGTGTTCTTGCCTGGAGAATCCCAGGGATGGGGGAGCCTGGTGGGCTGCCGTCTATGGGGTCGCACAGAGTCAGACACAACTGAAGCGACTTAGCAGCAGCAGCAGCAGCTTCTTTCTTCAAGAAACTTACAGTTGTGAACATAGATATATAAGTAGTCAAATATGTTACATTGTAGCAAGTATTTTAAGACAGATAAGTACATGGTATAGTTCACAGGAATTAGGTCAAGGAGTCCTTTTTGTTTTCAGTTTTATAACTTGATTTCACAATCAGTCATAAGTTTTCACCAATATTGACTGTATCCGGCATACACAGTTTATTTGGTAAACTTCATTCTAAGTATGTTTTATAGACAACCACACCTGAATGGCTTCAGTATAGGGCATTCCTTATTCCTTTGGCCCAGACAAATTTGTTGAGCCCGGTGTCAGGGCATTCATCTGGAGTTGCCTTTTTTTTCGTGGCAAATTTCCCGATCTGAGTGCCTGAGGGGTATACTTCTTGAAATCTACACCATGGTGGTGGTGGTTGCTCAGTCGCCATGTCCGACTCTTTGTGACTCCATGGAGTGTAGCACACCAGACCTCCCTGTCCCTTACTATCTCCTGGAGTTTGCCCCAGTTAATGTCCATTGAGTCAGTGATGAGCCCTGAATTTTACAGTAAGGAGCTCATGATCTGACAGTTGGCTCCAGGTCTTGCTTTTGCTGACTGTATAGAGCTTCTCTATCTTTGGCTGCAAAGAATGTAATCAGCTGATTTTGGTATTGACAATCTGGTGATGTCCATGTGTAGACTCTTCTCTTTTGTTGTTGGAAAAGGATGTTTGCCAGTCTGGTGATGTCCATGTGTAAAGTCTTCTCTTGTGTTGTTGGAAAAAGGTGTTTGCTACAACCAGTGCATTCTCTTGGTAAAACTCGGGTAACCTTTCCCCTGCTTCATTTTGTTCTCTTAAGGCCAAACTTGCCTATTACTTCAGGTATCTCTTGATTTCCTACTTTTGCATTCCAGTCCCCTGTGATGAATAGGACATCTTTTTATGGTGTTAGTTCTAAGAAGTCTTACCAGTCTTCATAGAACTGGTCAACTTCAGCTTCTTTGGCATCAGTGTTGGGGCATAGACTTGGACTACTGTGATGTTGAATGGTTTGCCTTGGAAATGAACTGAAATCATTCTGTCATTTTTGATGGGCCTGTGATTGTTAATGGTGTAGTCTATGGTCACTACCTCACTGATGCCGCAACAGTCCTCATTCACTCCAGCCTTCTTTGTGGGACCCAGGTTGGAAAGCAGGGAATACTTCATGTTTCAATTCACAGGCATCTTCTATGTGAAGCCTTTTCTGATTTTTAATTTTCAACAAAAATAGCTTTTCACTTATAAATGCATCTAGCAGTATACTATTGTTAATGTGCCTCTTGGTTTTTTCCTAAGTGCATTACTTTTTCTTTTATGTTGTGAAATATAGCTTCCCTAGAGAAAGGTTCACAAAACATATGGGTACAGTTAAACAAATAATTGTACACTCAGTGAAACCGCAGCCAGCCCAAGAAACAGAACGTTTCCAGCATCCTAGAAGTCCTTGTATCCTTCTCCTTGATCACAGCCCACCCCTCCCTTACCTGGATATTCACTCCCTTGATTTCTTTTTAACTCTGTTTATTTTGGGGGCTGTACCAGGTCTTAGCTGTGGCACTTGGGATCTTCAGTCTTCGTTGTGGCATGCGCGATATTTAGTTGTGGCATGTAAACTCTTAGTTGCAGCATGTGGAATCCAGTTCCCTGACCAGGGATTGAACCCAAGCCCCCTTCATTGAGAGCTCAGAGTCTTAGTCACTGGACCTCCAGGGAAGTTCCTCCCTTGACTTTTATAATGATTCCTTTCCGTTTTTCTTTATAATTTTATTACATATATCTCTATCCCTAAACAATTAGTGCTTTTGGATATTTATATGGGTAAAATTTTTGCCAAAGCGAAAACAATACCCAGTTGTGGATGTGACTGGGATAGTAGTAAAGTCCAATGCTGTAAAGAACAGTATTGTGTAGGAACCTGGTATGTTAGGTCCACAAATCAAGGTAAATTGGAAGTGGTCAAACAGGAGATGAAAAGAGTGAACACTGAGATTTTAGGAATCAGTGAACTAAAATAGACTGGAATGGGTGAATTTAACTCAGATGACCATTATATATACTAATGTGGACAAGAATTCCTTAGAAGAAATGGAGTAGCCCTCATAGTCAATAAAAGAGTCCGAAATGCAGTACTTGGGTGCAATCTCAAAAATGACAGAATTATCTCCATTCGTTTCCAAGGCAAACCATTCAGTATCACAGTAATCCAAGTCTATGCCCCGACCAGTAACTCTGAAGAAGCTGAAGTTGAACAGTTCTATGAAGACCTACAAGACCTTCTAGAACTAACACCCAAAAAAGATGTCCTTTTCATTATAGGGGACTGGAATGCAAAAGTAGGAAGTCAAGAGACACCTGGAGTAACAGGCAAATTTGGCCTTGGAGTACAAAATGAAGCAGGGCCATGGCTAACAGTTTTGCCAAGAGAATGCACTGGTCATAGCAAACACCCTCTTCCAATACAAGAGAAGACTCTACACATGGATATCACCAGATAGTCAATACCAAAATCAGATTGATTATATTCTTTGCAGTCAGAGATGGAGACGCTCTATACAGTCAGCAAAAACAAGACTGGGAACTGACTGTGGCTCAGATCATGAATACCTTATTGCAAAATTCAGACTTAAATTGAAGAAAGTAGGGGAAACCATTAGACCATTCAGGTATCACCTAAATCAAATCCCTTACAATTATACAGTGGAAGTGACAAATAGATTCAAGGGATTAGATCTGATAGACAGAATGCCTGAAGAACTATGGATGGAGGTTTGTGACATTGTATAGGAGGCAGGGATCAAGAGCATCCCCAAGAAGAAGAAGTGGAAAAAGACAAAATGGTCATCTGAGGAGGCCTTACAAATAGCTGTGAAAAGAAGAGAAGTGAAAAGCAAAGGAGAAAAGGAAAGATAATACCCATTTGAATGCAGAGTTCCAAAGAATAGCAAGGAGAGATAAGAAAGCCTTCCTCACTAATCTGTGCAAAGAAACAAGAGGAAAACAATAGAATGGGAAAGATTAGAGATCTCTTCAAGAAAATTAGAGATACCAAGGAAACATTTCATGCAAAGATGGGCTCAATAAAGGACAGAAATGGTATGGACCTAACAGAAGCAGACAATATTAAGAAGAGGTGGCAAGAATACACAGAAGAACTATACAAAAAAGATCTTCACGACCCAGATAATCACGATGGTGTGCTCACTCACCTAGAGCCAGACATCCTGGAATGTGAAGTCAAGTGGGCCTTAGGAAGCATCACTACAAACAAAGCTAGTGAAGGCGATGGAATTCCAGTTGAACTATTTCAAATCCTAAAAGATGAGTGTGTGAAAGTGCTGCACTCAATATGCCAGCAAATTTGGAAAACTCAGCAGCAGCCGCAGGACTGGAAAAGGTCAGTTTTCATTCCAATCCCAAGGAAAGGCAATGCCAAAGAATGTTCAAACTACCACAGAATTGCATTCATCTCACAGGCTAGTAAAGTAATGCTCAAAATTCTCCAAGCCAGGCTCCAGCAGTATGTGAACCGAGAACATCCAGATGTTTAGGCTGGTTTTAGAAGAGGCAGAGGAACCAATGGATGCCAACATCCATTGGATCATCAAAAAAGCAAGAGAGTTCCAGAAAAACATCTACTTCTGCTTTATTGACTATGCTAAAGCCTTTGACTGTATACAGTTCAGTCACTCAGTCATGTCCGGCTCTTTGCGATCCCATGGATTGTACACGCCAGGTCTCCCTGTCCATCACCCACTCCCAGAGTTTACTCAAACTCATGTCTATCGAGTCCGTGATGTCATCCAACCATCTCATCCTCTGTCATCCCCGTCTCCTCCCACCTTCATTCTTTCCCAGCATCAAGATGTTTTCCAGTGAGTCAGTTCTTCACATCAGGTGGCCAAAGTATTGGAGTTTCAGCTTCAGCATCAGTCCTTCCAGTGAATATTCAGGACTGATTTCCTTTAGAATTGACTGGTTGGATTTCCTTGCAGTCCAAGGGACTGTCAAGAGTCTACAACACCACAGTTCAAAAGGATCAATTCTTCAGTGTTCAGCTTTCTTTATAGTCCAACTCTCACATCCATACATGACTAGTGGAAAAACCATAGCTTTGACTAGATGGACCTTTGTTGGCAAAGCAAAATTCATAAAGAGATGGGAATACCAGGCCACCTGACCTTTCTCCTGATAAATCTGTATGCAGGTCAAGAAGCAACAGTTAGAACTGGACAAGGAACAACAGACGGGTTCCAAATCGGGAAAGGAGTATGTCAAGGCTGTATATTGTCACCTGGCTTATTCAATTTATATGCAGAGTACAGCATGTGAAATACCGAGCTGGATGAAGCACAAGCTGGAATCAAGATTGCCAGGAGAAATATCAATAACCTCAAATATACAGATGACACCACCCTTATGGCAGAAAGTGAAGAAGAACTAAAAAGCCTCTTGATGAAAGTGAAAGAGAAGAGTGAAAATGTTGGCTTAAAACTCAACATTCAGAAAACTAAGATCATGGCATCCAGTCCCATCACTTCATGGCAAAGAGATGAGGAAACAATGGAAACAGAGACTTTATTTTGGGGAGCTCCAAAATCACTGCAGATGGTGACTGCAGCCATGAAATTAAAAGACACGTGCTCCTTGGAAGAAAAGTTATCCCAAACCTAGGCAGCATTTTAAAAAGCAGAGACATTACTTTGCCAACAAAGGTCCATCTAGTCAAAGCTATAGTTTTTCCAGTAGTCATATATGTATGTGAGAATTGGACTATAAAGAAAGCTGAGTGCCAAATAATTGATGCTTTTGAACTGTGATGTTGGAGAAGACTCTTGAGAGTCCCTTGGACTGCAAGGAGATGCAACCAGTCCATCCTAAGGGTAATCAGTCCTGAATATTCATTGGAAAGATTGATGTTGAAGCTGAAGCTCAAATACTTTGGCCACCTGATGTGAATAACTCACTGTTTGGAAAAGACCCTGATGCTGGGTTAGATTGAAGGCAGGAGGAGAAGGGGATGACAGAGGATGAGATGATTGGATGGCATCACTGACTCAATGGATATGAGTTTAAGCAAGCTCTGGGAGTTGGTGATGGACAGGGAAGCTTGGCGTGCTGCAGTCCATGGGGTCGCAAAGAGTCAGACACGACTGAGCGACTGAACTGAGCTGATGGGTAAAATTGTGGTTTTGTACTATTGGGTCTCGATTCCTTTGTTCATTATTAAGAATATAAGATTCATCCATATTATTGCATGTAGCTAGAATTCATTCATTTTTATTTCTATGTTACAGTCCATTGTATGAATATACCCTGATTTGTGTATCCATTCTAATGATGGTATACATTTAGGTATTTCCAGTTTTTCTTCTTATGAAAAGTACTACTGTAAATATTTTAATATTTGTACTGTTAAGTGCCCTGGTGTACAGGGTGTAAGTTTCATAGTGTAGAAATCTGGACGTAAAATTGATGGGTTCTGAGATAAGAGCTTCTTCAATTTTATTAGTTAACATCGAACTGTTTTCCAAAAAGGTTCTGCCAGTTTATTCTACTAACAACATGTGCATAAGAATTTTTGTTTTTCCGCATTCTCACCAGTGCTTGGTATTGTCAGACCTTTTCATTTACACCAGCCTTGTTGGTTATAATGATGACTCGGTGTGGTTCTTATTTACATTTCCCTGGTTACTGGGTAGGGTACATTTTCATATCTCTATTGGCCATTGCATTTTTTGTGTGGGTGACGTATTTGTTCGAAGTTTTGCTCATTTTTCTGTTGAGTTTTCTTTAACCTGATTTCTTCTCGTAGGCTTAGTATTCAATTTCCATGTAAGAATCTCCTACAAATATGTATATTTATATATATGTGTGTGTGTATATATATATATACACACACACACATATATGCCATGCCATGCAGCCTGTGGGATCTCAGTTCTGTGACTAGGGATTGAACCCTGGCCATGGCAGCAAAAGCCCAAAATCCTAACCATTGGACCATCAGGGAACTCCCAACCTACAGATATGTTCTGTATATTCTAACTGCTCTCCTTATCTCTAACTCCATCCTCTTCATTGCTGTCAGAGTTCCGTTTCAAGACAAGCCCTGTTCTTGTAACTCCATGCCTGGAACCCTTCGGTGACCCCCACGGCCTCACAGGCAACACCACATGGAAAGCCCGCCATCATCTGCCTGCTGCCCAACAAGTCTCAGCTCCTACAAGTTCCTCTTAACCCCTCCTCCCTCCCATTTTCCTGTAACCTCCATCTCTACCAAATTGCTTACCGTTCCTTGAACACATAAAATTGTTGTACATCCGTCTTTACCAGTTATCCTTTTTCTTCCTTTTGCCCCTAATTTGGAAAATACTCTTTTGGGGGTGGGGGGAGGAAAGTAGAATAGCTTTATTACTTTGCCAAGCAAAGAGGGACACAGTAATATCAACTCGTATATATGGAATTTAGAAAGACGGTACCAGTGATCCTACATGCAGGACAGCAAAGGAGACACAGGCTTTTGGACTCAGTGGGAGAAGGCAAGGATGGGATGATTTGAGAGAATGTACTGAAACATGCACATTCAGTTCAGTTCAGTTCAGTCGCTCAGTCGTGTCCGACTCTTTGCAGCCCCACGAGTCGCAGCACGCCAGGCCTCCCTGTCCATCACCAACTCCTGGAGTCCACCCAAACCCATGTCCATCGAGTTGGTGATGCATCCAACCATCTCATCCTCTGGTGTCCCCTTCTCCTCCTGCCCTCAATCTTTCCCAGCATCAGGGTGTTTTCAAATGAGTCAGCTCATTGTATGTAAAATAGATGACCTGTGCAAGTTCGATGCCTGAAGCAGGGCACCCAAAGCCAGGGTTCTGGGACAGCCCAGGGGGATGGGGTGGGGAGGGAGGTGGGAGGGGGTTCAGGATTGGGGGCAACACATGTATACCTGTGGCCAATTCATGTTGATGTATGTCAAAAACCATCACAATATTGTAATTATTCTCCAGTTAAAATAAATTAATAAATTAAAAAATAATTTAAATAAAAGAAGAGGGACATGGTAGACTCCTGTCTTGAAAAACTGTGTTTTTAAAACTCAATTCAAAGGTCACTTCCTTTATGAAACCTCTCCAGCTCACCTTCTCATCTCATTAACTTCTCCATCTCTTGTCCTTCTCAACACACAATTATTATTTCTAGCAGGGCTAGAATATACAGTTTAGTATACAGATTAACCATACTCTATCATTATGTTTAGTCTGTATACCTGTCTCCCCCATCAGATTGTAAAAGCCGTAAGCCCTTTGAAGGCATGGGAAACCCCTGAATGTAGAGAAATTTCTCATTTCTCTTTTCATTCTCAGGGCCTAGCACAGTGTCTGGCACAGAGCAGGTCGTGGTAAATAGTACAAATTGTTGTTCATGTTGTAACAATTATTATAGGTACATGTCAATCTGTTTTCCTTATTAAATTGTGAATTCCTTGAGGGGCCTGGCACTTTGGTGGCATGCAGTGACACTTGTCTAATGAATGAACAATTTATAAAAACCTCTGAAAACAGCCATTGCTTTAAAGCAATATTTGAAGTAGGAATAGAGACGTCATGAGTATTAAATTTGCAGAGAAATGAATCTGATTTACATCCATCTCATTAAGATGAAAATTTTAGCTCAAACGAATTCAAAGCAAAATTTTATAAGAAGAAATGTAAAATGGTATGCTTAGGTTAAAAATTTAAGCTGTAAAAGTAGAAAAAGCCTAGGTTGTTGGTTCATATGGAAAAGGAGTTTGAATCTGTTATGTGATACTGTCCTTCATGTAAAAAAATTAAGTTGCTGACTCCTGCAGCTCAATTCCAGAAAAATAAATGACCCAATCAAAAAATGGGCCAAAGAACTAAACAGACATTTCTCCAAAGAAGACATACAGATGGCTAACAAACACATGAAAAGATGCTCAACATCACTCATTATCAGAGAAATGCAAATCAAAACCACAATGAGATACCATCTCATGCTGGTCAGAATGGCTGCTATCCAAAAGTCTACAAATAATAAATGCTAGAGAGGGTATGGAGAAAAGGGAACCCTCTTACACTGTTGGTGGGAATGCAAACTAGTACAGCCACTATGGAGAACAGTGTGGAGATTCCTTAAAAAACTGGAAATAGAACTGCCATATGACCCAGCAATCCCACTGCTGGGCATATACACGGAGGAAACCAGAACTGAAAGAGACACGTGTACCCCAGTGTTCATCGTAGCACTGTTTATAATAGCCAGGACATGGAAGCAACCTAGATGTCCATCAGCAGACGAATGGATAAGAAAGCTGTGGTACATATACACAATGGAATATTACCCAGCTATAAAAAAGAATGCCTTTGAATCAGTTCTAATGAGGTGGATGAAACTGGAGCCTATTATACAGAGTGAAGTGAGCCAGGAAGAAAAGCACCAATACAGTATACTAACGCATATATATGGAATTTAGAAAGATGGTAATGATAACCCTATATACGAGACAGCAAAAGAGTCACAGATGTATAAAACAGTCTTTTGGACTCTGTGGGAGAAGGCGAGGGTGGGATGATCTGAAAGAATAGCATTGAAACATGTATATTATTCGTATGTGAAACAGATCGCCAGTCCAGTTTTGATGCATGAGACAGGGCGCTCAGGGCTGGTGCACTGGGATGACCCAGAGGAATGAGATGGGGTGGGAGGTGGGAGGAGGGGTTCAGGATGGGGAACACATGTACACCGCTGGCTGATTCATGTCAATGTATGGCAAAAACCACTACAATATTGTAAAGTAATTAGCCTCCAATTAAAATAAATAAATTAAAAAATAAAAATTAAAAAATTAAGTTGCTGAAGTAGGTTATAATTTGCATGCAAGTGTGGCTGGAAAAATGAAAATCTAAGGAACACAGTGTCAAGAGATTATCCTTTGATTAATACTCATGTTTTTTGTCTGAAAAGCTGTCACTGTTACAATGAAACCTTGTATGGCCCAGCCAAGACTTTCTTTGCTCAACAAGAATGCCTGTTCCTTTCTAAAACCATTTTCAAGATGACACAGTGGATGAAGTTCATGTGCCTGGCACTCCGTCATAGACAAACCTACAATGATGTACAATTTCTGATCCATGAGCTCTGCTTCCACTTTCTCTCCCCACCTTCAAGAAAGCATATCATAACGCAAGTGAGCAAAAGTGACCTTATTGATTATAGTGATGACCTTGATCTGTTCCGAACTGTATTTTCTAAAAACTCAATCATTTCTCTGAACTTCAATACTAAGAAATTACTATATTCCTCATGGTTGACATCTTGGTTGAGAACCAAGATCCGTACAGAGGTATATTTGTAGGAAGAAGAGAGACTTTGGAGCCGCACCAGTAATAATTCGGATTGCACTTCAGTCACTGCCATGTGATCCTCAGCTAGTTGCTTAATATCTCTGACTTCCATCTGAAGAATGGACCACTTTATAAGTTCCTGTCAGGACTATAAATAATTATGTAAAACACTCAGCATGCTGCCCACCTCCTAAATATCTTTCAAGTCTGTATATAGTAATATATATATATATATATATTTATCTTCTGGCTCCTCACCTCTCTGTGGCTGCATCCCTGTTTTAAGCCATTAGTATCTGTGTTCCAGATTACTGCAGCATCCTTCTTACTGGTCTTTCGCTACCCCACCCTTGCTTGCTCTGTTTTGTTCAGAGCAAAGGGTATTCTACAAGGCTGACTTGATCCCTTAACCCCTAACATGTGGAGATGGATATGTAGCTGCCGTTTATTGAGCACCTATCACATGACAGGAGCTGGCCTAGTATCTTATGTTTTATCTCATTGAATCCTCACAATAAGACTGTGATGTCAGTACCGTCATTCACCTTTAAAGAACTGAAAGTTGCAGAGATTGAATGATTTGCCCATGGCCACTCTGCTAGGAAGTAAGGGGCTCTGTGTGTGTCCAGGGTTCTCTGGTTTCAGAGTCTGTGCTCTGCTCCTGTTTCATGCTGCCTCTGTATCGGGCTCAGAGCCTGGTGCTGTTAAACCTCCTCATCTCATGACTTAACGCCCCTTGTGCTGGTTCTGGGCTTACCACATGGTCTCCTAGGAGTCTTGCTTTGCACATCACTTGGCTACACACTTTGGGAGATGGCTGTCACTTGGTTACACATCACTTGGCTACAGGGAGATGATGATGGCAGCAAATATCTGGTCATATATCAATGAACTGGTACTCTAGTTTTAATCTTCAGTTTTTTACGATTTAGTGAACATGCAGAAACCCCCCTCAGTTCAGTTCAGTTCAGTCTCTCAGTCGTGTCCAACTCTTTGCGGCCCCATGAATTGCAGCACACCAGCCTCCCTGTCCATCACCAACTCCCAGAGTTCACTCAGACTCACGTCCATCGAGTCGGTGATGCCATCCAGCCATCTCATCCTCTGTCATCCCCTTCTCCTCCTGCCCCCAATCCCTCCCAGCATCAGAGTCTTTTCCAGTGAGTCAGCTCTTCACATGAGGTGGCCAAAGTACTGGAGTTTCAGCTTTAGCATCAGGCCTTCCAAAGAACACCCAGGACTGATCTCCTTTAGAATGGACTGGGTTGGATCTCCTTGAAACACCCCTAGGTTCTCTCAGTTCTGGACCACCTGATCTCATGAATAGCCATCAGCAATCTCAGTCACAACATACCCAAACTGATTTTGTTAACTTTCCCTCTTTGGAGAGGCAGTATAACCTGGACCAGTAAGGCTGAGGGCCAGGGTCTGGATAAATTTGCCACGGGAAGTACCACCTGGCATGGGTCTTCTGGCAGCCAGCCTGCTGCTCCAGATTACCACTTTCTGATGTCTACAATTAACCTTGATGACATTGATGATAAGTCTTGTATTTGAATTGAAACTTGACTGCTTTTGTAGAGTTTTAGCTGGTAACAGAAATGTAGACTCTGTCTACATTTGGTTTTATGAGACAGGCTAGTCTTTGTGAATTGCTGCTCATTTTCTAATGTTTTCTCAAGCATTCAATCAACAAACATTCTTCGGGCCTTATAACAAGGGGAAATACAAAGAAATTTAGTATTTTAAGATACAGTATAATGGGGACTATTAGACACAAAAATAAGAAAATAACCAACAATTAAAAATTTAAGATCCCAGTCCTTTCACATGATAAGCATTCTGTGAATCAAATGGGTTTGAAGTGAGTGTTTGATGTAACATGTGTCTGGAGCTTATGTGGAAGCTCAATAAATTGTTGAATGTTGGCCTTCCAGATGCCACTCTCGTAGAAAACTAATCCATATCTCTAGCCCTGACCTCTTGACAAAGCTGCAGACTTGTGACATCCAGCAACCCACTGGACCACTTGATCTCATGAATAGCCCAACAGCAATCTCAGTCACAACATATCCAAACTGATTTTGGTAACTTTGCCTTGGAGAGTCAGTATAACCTTGGAATACTCTGAGCATGGAGTCTGGAACACTGGTTTCAACTGCAGCTCCCATACTTAATGGCTAAGTGACCTTGGGAAAGTCCTTAGCTCTTCTTCCCTTGCATGAGAGAAATATAAGGCTTTTCTTAGGATTCAGTGAGATAATGGATTGTTGTTCTTGTTTAGTTGCCAAGTCGTGTCCAACCCTTTTGTAACCCCAAGGACTGTAGTCCTCCAGGGTCCTCTGTCCATGGGCTTTCCCAGGCAAAAATACTGGAATGGGTTGCCATTTCCTTCTCCAGGGGATCTTCCCAACCCAGGGATCGAACCTGTATTGGCAGGCAGATTCTTTACCGCTGAGCCACCAGGGAAACCCGAGATAATGGATACAAAGCATTTAACATGGTGGCTGCACATAGTAATCATTAAATGTTACCTATTGTCACAATTTCCCCCACATTTCCTATTTTCCTTATTTAGTACTGATACCAGTATCCACTCCAACCCTCTCCTTCACCCCATCACATCTAATTTGTTACCAAAAACTGTATGTTCTACCTTTTTATTATCTTTCAGATTATGATGCATTCAACGTATACTTAACATCTGCTGAATGCCGAACACATTTCTAGGCACCAAAGACTCAGAGATGAATACTTACCAGTCTCTAGTTATCAGTTCAGTTCAGTCGCTCAGTCGTGTCTGACTCTTTGCGACCCCGTGGACTGCAGCACGCCAGGCTTCCCTGTCCATCACCAATTCATGGAGCTTACTCAAACTCATGTCCATTGAGTTGGTCATGCCATCCAACCATCTCATCCTCTGTTGTCCCCTTCTCCTCCCACCCTCAATCTTTCCCAGCATCAGGATCTTTTCAAATGAGTCAGTTCTTCACATCAGGTGGCCAAAGGATTCGAGTTCCAGCTTCAGCATCAGTCCTTTCAAAGAATATTCAGGACTGATCTCCTTTAAGATTGACTGGTTGGACCTTCTTGCAGTCCAAGGGACTCTCAAGAGTCTTCTCCAACACCACACTTCAAAAGCATCAATTCTTCGGCACTCAGCTTTCTTTACAATCCAACTCTCACATCCGTACATGACTACTGGAAAAACCATAGATTTGACTAGACGGACTTTTGTTGGCAAAGTAATGTCTCTGCTTTTTAAAATGCTGTCTGGGTTGGTTATAGCTTTTCTTCCAAGGAGCACATGTCTTTTAATTTCATGGCTTCAGTCACCATCTGCAGTGATTTTGGAGCCACTCAAAATAGTCTCTCACTGTTTCCATTGTTTCCCCATCCATTTGCCATGAAGTGATGGAACTGGATGCCATACATGATCTTAGTTTTCTGAATGTTGAGTTTTAAGCCAACTTTTTCACTTTCCTCTTTCACTTTCATCATGAGGCTCTTTAGTTTTTGGTTTTCTGCCATAAAGGTGGTGTCATCTGTATATCTGAGGTTATTGATATTTCTCCCTGCAATCTCAATTCCAGCTTGTGCTTCATCCAGCCCAGCATTTCACATGATGTACTCTGCATATAAGTTAAATAAGCCAGGTGACAATATACAGCCTTGACATACTCCTTTCCCAATTTGGAACCAATCTGTTGTTCCTTGTCCAGTCCTAACTGTTGCTTCTTGACCCTCATACAGATTTCTCAGGAAGCAGGTCAGGTGGTCTGCTATTCCCATCTCTTGAAGAATTTTCCACAGTTTGTTGTGATCCATACAGTCAAAGGCTTTGGTGTAGTCAATAAAGCAGAAGTAGATGTTTTTCTGGAGCTCTCTTGCTTTTTTGATGATCCAATGTATGTTGGCAATTTGATCTCTGGTTCCTCTGTCTTTTCTAAATCCAGCTTGAACATCTGGAAGTTCACGGTTCATGTGCTGTTGAAGCCTGGCTTGGAGAATTTTGAGCGTTGACTTGCTAGCCTGTGAGATGAGTGCAGTTGTGCAGTAGTTAGAGCATTCCTTGGCATTGATGAAATCTTTGGGATTGGAATGAAAACTGACCTTTTCCAGTCCTGCAGCCACTGCTGCGTTTTCCAAATTTGCTGGCATGTTGAGTGCAGCACTTTCATAGCATCATCTTTTAGGATTTGAAATAGCTTAGCTGGAATTCCATGTTTATGGAGGCAGACATATTTCTATGGTTGTTCATAATGGAAATGCATAATGTGTATTCAAAAGAGTCTGAAAAAGATACTTCTTCCACCTTTCAAAACCAAAGCTCTCACTTAAGCCTATATCACCTCTTACTGTAGATATTGCAAGGAGGGTTTTTTTTTCTCTTTCTGTTGATTGATTTTGAAAATTTACAGGTAAAACAGAAATACTTGCTTATTATAAAAATAATAAATTACAGAATACTACTTATAAAGTAAAAGTCTCTTTTACTTGACTTCTTTAATCTTACTCCTCACCATAAAGGTAAATACTGTCTACAGATTAGTTTGTAGCCTTCTAGACCTTTTCCTACTCATACATGTGAACATTTATATATTTTATGGTAGATAAAAATATGGATTTTTACATAAATGGGATCAGATCATAAACATACTTCTTGCTTTTTTCACATAATGATGTATCTTTAAATTTTTTCCATGTCAAAACAAAATAGAATTACCTTGTTCTTTTAACTCCTAAATCCTATTCTATATTTTGTAACTACTATGAGTTATTTCGTTATTTGTCTGTTGGAAACATTTCAGTTGCTTCCTGTTTTTTACTATTACAAGTACTATGGACATGTGCAATAATTCATGCAGGTAAGTTTCTAGTAGTAGAAGTGCTGGGTTAAAAGATATGAGAGTTTAAATTTTTGTTAGAGTGTGCTCAGTTATCCTCCCAAAAGACTACCATCCGACAGTGAATGGGAATACTCATTTTCCCACATCTCACCAACACTGGATATTATCAGTCCTTCAATTTTTGCAAATTTAGTGGGTAAAAAATAATGCTTATATTTTATAGATTTGTATTTCTGTGGTTACTAGTGAATTTGAGCATGCTTTAATATATTTATTGATCATATGTATTTCTTTTGTGAGTTGCCTTTCAATGAATGTTGTTTGCCAAGATCTCTATTAGGTTGTTATCTTTTTCTTATTGATTTGAAAGCTTGCATCATTACATTGTGATTTAGTTCTTTCTCTGTTATAGGTTACAAATATATACATATATATTTAGTCTATTGTTTGTCCTTATTTACACTGTCTTACATAATATAAAAGGTTTTCATATGTAGTAAAATTCATCAACCTCTTTTACTATGGCTTCTGGGGTCTGTATTTTACTCCTAGAATATTTTAGACATATGATCTTTTTCATCTCAATACTTTCCTAATTTTATTATCCAAGTTAGATTCTTAATACAATTAAAATTAATTTTTGCCAATTAGTGTGAATAAGGATTTTAATTTTAGTTTTTCCCTAAGAAAATTTCTAATTGTCTCAACACAATTAGCCTACTTCTTTCCAATGGATTTGAAATGTCAAGTTGTACATAAGTCTAGTTCTGGATTTATCCTTATCCCTGAATTTTGGGTCCATTTTTGTACCAAAGCAACTGTTCACATTATTGTAACATTATAGAATGTTTTTATACATTATGGGACCCAAAACTACATTTACTATCATTTTTCCTTTGTCTCATTGTTTTTCTTACTCATAATTTTCTTGAATGCTTTTATACATTTTTTTTCCCTCCCAGATGAATTTTAGAATAAATTTTCCTGGTTCCATAGATACCTTATAAGTATTTTGATTGGAATTTCATTAAATTTATAGCTTAATTTGAGTCTAATCCAAGAACATGAGGTAGAGGTAGTTTTCATTTATTTTTGTCTTCTCCCAAAAAATTAAAAGACGCTTACTCCTTGGAAGGAAAGTTATGACCAACCTAGACAGCATATTAAAAAGCAGAGACATTACTTTGTCAACAAAGGCCCGTCTAGTCAAGGCTATGGTTTTTCCAGTGGTCATGTATGGATGTGAGAGTTGGACTATGAAGAAAGCTGAGCACCAAAGAATTGATGCTTTTGAACTGTGGTGTTGGAGAAGACTCTTGAGAGTCCCTTGGACTGCAAGGAGGTCTAACCAGTCAATCTTAAAGGAGATCAGTCCTGAATATTCTTTGAAAGGACTGATGCTGAAGCTGAAACTTGACTCCTTTGGCTACCTGATGCGAAGAACTGACTCAATGGAAAAGACCCTGATGCTGGGAGGGATTGGGGGCAGGAAGAGAAGGGGACGACAGAGGATGAGATGGTTGGATGGCATCACCAACTCAATGGACATGGGTTTGGGTGGACTCTTGGAGTTGGTGAAAGACAGGGAGACCTGGAATGCTGTGGTTCATGGGCTCGCAAAGAGTCGGACATGATTGAGTGGCTGAACTGACTGACTTACTGAATGTCTTACAGTAAAGTTTACAGTTTCTTCATATAAATTTTGAACATATTGGTCAGTTTGTGTGTGTGCTCAGTCTCTCAGTCATGTCCAACTCTTTGCAACCCCATGGACTGTAGCCCACCAGGCTCCTCTGTCCATGGAATTTTCCAGGCAAGAATATTGGAGTGGGTTGCCATTTCCTACTCCAGGAGCTCTTCCTGGCTCAGGGATCAGACCTGCATCTCTTGCAGTTCCTGCATTGGCAGGCAAATTCTTTACCACCACACCACCTGGGAAACCCCATTGGTGAGTTTACTCAGAAGTATTTTATAATTTGCTTGCTATTTTAAATATTTTTCATTAAACATTTTCTGTTTTGTTATAGTTGGTTTAGGGATGGCTACCAGGTGGCTCAGTGGTAAAGAAACTGCCTGCCAATGCAGAAGACCCAGGTTTTGATCCCTGGGTCAGGATCAATTATGCTATGGCCTCCCTGGAGGAGTGCATAGCAGTCCACTCCAGTACTCTTGCCTGGAGAATCCCATGGACAGAGGAGCCTGGCATCCCCAGTCCATATGGTCGCAGAGAGTCAGATACAACTAAAGCAACTTAGTACACACACATAGCTGGTTTATAGGAAAAGGAGTGCTTGCTGTGTTGATCTATCAAGCTTTTACTAAAATTTAATATTAGTTTTTAATTTTTACAGTTAATTCTTAGACTTTCTGAGTTGAAAATTATATCACACGTAAGTTGTGATAGTTTTAAGTCTGTCTTTGTAATACGCCTGTTTCTTTTCCTGTCTTATCCCAGCAGTTAGGACCTCTAGTGCTGTGTTTAGTAGTTGCAACAATAGCAGTGAAACAGGTATCTTTGTCTTGTTCCTGACTTTTGTGGGACTAATGAATGCCCTTCATCAAATTAAAGAAATTTTCTTCAGTTACTGGGTTGCTAAGAGTTTTTAAATTCTTGTTTTGTTCAATTGCTTCCTCACATCTTAAAATCAGGAATGAACATTAAAATGTATCACTTTTTAAAGTGTGGTGATCATGAAATTTTTCTCCCTTAACCTATTCATGTAATGGATTGCATTAGATTGTATTAGTAGACTTCCTAATATAGGATCATCCCTTACATTTCTGGATAAATCTTGTTTAGTTGTGAAAATTGTTTGTTTTAAGAACAATTAAGTTTAAGATATTTGCATTGATGTTCTTAAGCAAACTGATAGTTTTCTCCTTTGTCTGTTTTTCCCATTGGAGTAATATAAGTTTAGTATAATAGTTCTCAAACGTTTTGATCTCAGGACCCATTTTCACTCTTAAAAATTATTGAGGATCCTCAAAGAACTTTTGTTTATTTTAAAACACAAGAATGTACCCGGGACTTCCCTGGCAGTCCAGTGGTTAAGACTCGGTGCTTCCACTGCAGGCGGGCAGGGGCACAGGTTGACCCCTGGTCATTTGGGGAACTAAGATCCAGGATGCTGTGTAGCACAGGCCAAAAAAAGAAAGAGTGTATGAGCATATGTTTTATTAATTGTCAGAGCAGTGACATCATCATATAGTATTCCATTGGTCTCTAGAAAACTCCACTATACATGTGTATGAGAGAATGAGAGTAAAAAAAAAGAACTGAAACATCTTAGTATTGGTATAGAAATAGTTTTGCCTTATGAACTCTCAGAAAGGGCTCCAGGGACCTTCAGGATCCCTAGACCACACTTTGAGAACTGCTAACATAGCAGAATAAGTTATAGTTTTCCTTATTTCCTCTATACTAATATAAATAACAGAAATTATTTTTGTCTTGAAGCTAGAACTAATCTATAAATTATTTGAAACCGATGGTTTTGGGAATGATGTATCTTTGCCTACCGTTTCAATTTCTACTATGGTTATTGGCCTACTCAGGTTTTATATCTCTTCTTGAGTCAATTTGTACATTTATATTTACCTAGAAAGTCATTCAATTTCAGGTAGATTTTTATCTTTTAAGTATAAAGTTATACTTAAATTACAATTTTTACATTTTCTTTATGTCAAAAATTAAACCCCCTCTTTTATTTTCATTATTGTTTGCCTGTATGTTTTCTTTTTTTATTCTTATTTGGGTTGCTAAAGGTTTCTCTGTTTTAAAGTCAGATTTATTGAGGTATAATTTACATATGGTAAAACTTACTCTTTGTAGTGTATAGTTCTATGAGTTCTGACAAATCAATACAACCAGGTAACCACCCACACAGTCCAATTGCAGAAGAAATTTACCATTCTCAGAAATTCCCTCATTTCCCTTTGCAATCAACCTTTCTTTGATCCCCAGTTTCTGGCATCCTATTTCCTATTTTAGTAGTTTATTTCTTTTTATTTCTGAGTAGTATTCCATTATATGGCTGTACTACAGTTATCTATTTACCAGTTGAAGGATATTTGGTTGTTTCCAGTTTGGGGTGATTATGAATAAAGCCACTATAAACATTTTCAAATAGGTTTTTGTGTGAACATAAGTTTTTATTTTTCTTGAGTAAATACCTATGAGTGGGATTTCTAGGTCATATGGTAAGTATTTGTCTGACTGTACAAGAAACTGCTGAATCATTTTCCTATCATTCTTTGTTTACTGGATTTTTGTTTATTTTGTTTTTTCCTTTGTTTCTGGTCAAATCTCTTTTTAGAATGTGAGTTTGGTCTCCTCACACTGATTCACCTTAGCAAGGGCATGCTTCAAACATAAAATGCTAAGGAGGACACCTCAGTGACAAGGCTTGGGAAGTGGTTGCACAAGGTGATATTATGTTTTCTGAACTGAGACACCCACGGGGGATCATAGGAGGGAGGAAGGAAAATGGGATAAATAGGAAGACAGCAAAAGGAAAGGAAGAAAAGAAATTTGAACAACATGATGCCTAAAAGGGGAGTGATGTGTGCTACCTGGAAATACCTTTATTTTTTTTCAATTTAAAAAAAAATTTAATTTGAAGATAATTGCTTTACAATGTTGTCTTAGTTTCTGTCATACAACAATGCAAATCAGTTATAATTACGTGTGAGTGTGTGTGTGTGTGTGTGTGTGTATCTCCTCCCTCTTAAGGTGCTTCAGACTCCTGTAATACCTTAATGTAACATTATGAGTCATGGCAGCCTACAGAGAGCACTAACCTTGAGGGCAATAGGGTAGGGGAGGTGGCCCAGGAAACACTAATACAGATCCTGAAAGCTTATGGTTCCAAAGTTGTATTTGAGTAGATAGGTGAGCCACTATGGGCTTTGGAAAAGGAGAATGATCCTGATCCAGTTGTGGTAGGACTGTGTACATGCATGCTAAGTCACTGCAGTCATGTCCAGCTCTTTGCAACCTCATGGGCTATAGCCCGCCAGGCTCCTCTGTCATGGGATCCTCCAAGTAAGAATACTGGAGTGGGTTGCCATGCCCTCCTCCCAAGTCTCTATGTCTCCTGCATTGGCAGATGGGTTCTTTACCACTAGCGCCATCTGGGAAGGGGATTAGGGTTTGGGAAAAGGAAAGAGGCTGGAGATGGGGCAAGCAGTGAGGCTGCTGTCAGAGTCTTGGGGGGCTCATGGTGTTATCAAAGGAAAGAGAGATTTGTGGGGTGGAAAATACGGTGGGCACCCAATAAATACTCATTTAATTAATTAATTAAGGAGCTTACTGTTTCAAGTTGATTGCAAAAAATAGAGGTTTGTTAGAACTGCAAATGAATGAACTGGAGATGATGAAAACATTGAAAACAATGTGGAAAAGTAAGTAGATTGAAAGGAGAAAAGAATCTTGAAAAATTAATTTAACAGTCTGGGACAAGGGAAGGAGCTGGCAACAGAGTCTGAGAATCAACTAGTCAGAAAGCTATGACTATAGCACAGACTTTTGGGAATAAACATGGAAACCTAGTGAAGATCAAGGATGTCTCTGAGTTCTCTAGCTCCAGCACCTGACCATCTGTCCCCGGCTGACCCGAGCTCATCTGGACACCCTGAAGCCAGAGAGCTAAGTGATGATAAGCAAGGTCCCTGAGAGTTTCTCAGCTTTGGGGTGGCGTGAGGGGCATATTAAAATGACCCTGAAGGACCTTTCTATCATTGGGATCTTGTGATTCTAGTGAAAATATTGCTCAAGTTTCATATTCCCAGAAGAAGGACTTGATTTGAAGAAAGGCCCTAAGACCTTCAGTGGGAAAGAACAAGTAAAGGCTATTGAGTAACCCAAGCCAAGACAGTTTCCATCAATCTCTGAAGGTGTTTAGTTTGGGAGAGAATGGAGCTCTTTCCACTGCAGAATTTGTGGAATTTTTTGTCCAGCGCCCCTATAATGAGGTATGGTTACTACACATTGCAAGAGAACGACCCCATGGACTGCAGCCTACCAGGCTCCTCCATCCATGGGATTTTCCAGACAAGAGTACTGGAGTGGGGTGCCATTGCCTTCTCTGAGGAAAGATAATAAAACAGGACAAATAACGTGATTTTTATTTGGTTTCAATGGCACATTAAGGAAGATTTCAGTTCCCCCTTTACAAGAAAGGCCATTTACCTCTCGGAGCATCGAAAAACCCATGGAGTTGAGTTCTACATAAGAAAATAGTGTAGGGTGAAAACTGACATGGTAACATTGCATTATTTAGGTAACATTTGTTAGGAACCTACTAAGAGCTGGGTGCTGCAGTTCATGGGGTCACAAAGAGTCAGATACGACTTAATGACTAAACAGAAAAGAGCTGGATCGTCTTGCCACCCCAGCCTTCTTTCAGTTTCTCAAACTTGCCTCCCTTCCTTCTGTCTCTGGGTCTTGGTACCTACTGTTCCCTTGATCTGGAACATTTGTCCTCCCACCCACCTCTTTTCCCCTACCCACTCCTGCCTCCAGCCTACTTTGCCCAGTAATCCCATTACCCTTCAGATCTGCTCCTAAGTTAATACCTCAGAATATTCTCAACTGGTTGCTTTTTCCTGCCGCTGTTGTAGTAGCTCATGTCTGCTTTCCTTTGCCCTCTTCCTTTTTTCTTTCCTCCTTTCCTCAAGCATTAAACAAATGAACACAAAGAGAAATAGAAAATAGTAAATTGCAATGAATGCTTTGAAGGAAAAGAACAACTTATTTCAATAAAGACATATATATATATTGGGCTTTCCAGGTGGTGCAGTGGTAAAGAATTCGCCTGCCAATGCAGGAGACTCTGGTTTGATCCCTGGGTTGGGAAGATCCCCTGGAGTAGGAAATGGCAATCCAACACAGTATTCTTACCTGGAAAATCCCATGCACAGAGGACCCAGGCGGGCTACAGCCCATGGGGTCACAAAGAGCTGAACATGACTGAGCAACTGAGCACACACAGCACAAATATATTTATTGATTCATTATTCACACAAATAGATGTTCAGAATTATGTGCTGAATAAATGAATGAATAATAATTATGAGTAAGACCTCTCACTGGAGGAGGTGGTAAAGAGAATTCCAGGCAAGGAAAATGACACGTGCAAAGATACAGAAGCATGAATGAGTGTGAAGTAATTGACAAATCACTAGAAATATGAGTAAGTGGATGGGTTGAAGATAAGATTGTAAAGGTAAGCAAGATCCTGTTTGTAATTTTGACTTTTTTCCCAATTGGGAGAGAGTAGAGGAAATCAACGGAGAAGACAATGGCACCCCACTCCAGTACTCTTACCTGGAGAATCCTATGAAGGGAGGAGCCTGGTGGGTTGCAGTCCATGGGGTCGCTAAGAGTTGGACACGACTGAGCGACTTCACTTTCACTTTTCACTTTCATGCATTGGAGAAGGAAATGGCAACCCACTCCAGTGTTCTTGCCTGGAGAATCCCAGGGACAGGGGAGCCTGGTGGGCTGCCGTCTATGGGGTCGCACAGAGTCGGACAGGAGTGAAGCGACTTAGCAGCAGCAGCAGGGGAAATCAAAGGTTTTTAAGCGAGAGAGTGTTATATTCAGATTTGTGTTTTAGAGAGATTCTTCAGGATCTAGAATTCTACAGGATTTAGAGAATCCTGTACTGATTCTTCATCTATTGCTATTCCATCCCCAAAATTTTAAATTCTGAAACAGAGAAGTCCTACTCATTTGGCATGGCTCATATGGTGATTAATCAAAATCAGTTAAAGTAGAAAATCATAAAAATTACTATATATATATATGTTTTCAACATCTTACTCTAATTTATTTTTTAATATAAATTTATTTATTTTAATTGGAGGTTAATTGCTTTTCAATATTGTATTGGTTTTGCCATACATCAACATGAATCTGCCATGGGTGTACATGTGTTCCCCATCCTGAACCCCCCTCCCTCCTCCCTCCCTGTACCATCCCTCTGGGTCGTCCCAGTGCACCAGCCCCAAGCGTCCATTATCATGCATTGAACCTGGACTAGCGACTTGTTTCATATATGATATTATACATGTTTCAATGCCATTCTCCCAAATCATCCCACCCTCTCCCTCTCCCACAGAGTCCAAAGGACTGTTCTAGACATCTGTGTCTCTTTTGCTGTCTCACATACAGGGTAATCGTTACCATCTTTCTAAATTCCATATATATGCATTAGTATACTGTATTGGTGTTTTTCTTTCTGGCTTACTTCACTCTGTATAATAGGCTCCAGTTTCATCCACCTCATTAGAACTGATTCAAATGTATTCTTTTTAATGGCTGAATAATACTCCATTGTGTATATGTACCACAGCTTTCTTATGCATTCATCTGCTGATGGACATCTAGGTTGCTTCCATGTCCTGGCTATTATAAACAGTGCTGTGATGAACATTGGGGTGCATGTGTCTCTTTCAGTTCTGGTTTCCTTGGTGTGTATGCCCAGTAGTGGGATTGCTGGGTCATAAGGCAGTTCTATTTCCAGTTTTTTAAGGAATCTCCACACTGTTCTCCATAGTGGCTGTACTAGTTTGCATTCCCACCAACAGTGTAAGAGGGTTCCCTTTTCTCCACACCCTCTCCAGCATTTATTGCTTGTAGACTTTTGGATCGCAGCCATTCTGACCGACATGAAATGGTACCTCATTGTGGTTTTGATTTACATTTTTCTGATAATGAGTGATGTTGAGCATCTTTGCGTGTGTTTGTTAGGCATCTGTATGTCTTCTTTGGAGAAATGTCTATTTAGTTCTTTGGCCCATTTTTTGATTGAGTTGTTTATTTTTCTGGAATTGAGCTGCAGGAATTGCTTGTATATATTTTGAGATTAGTTGTTTGTCAGTTGCTTCATTTGCTATTATTTTCTCCCATTCTGAAGGCTGTCTTTTCACCTTGCTTATAGTTTCCTTTGTTGTGCAGAAGCTTTTAATTTTAATTAAGTCCCATTTGTTTATTTTTGCTTTTATTTCCAATATTCTGGGAGGTGGGTCATAGAGGATCCTGCTGTGATTTATGTCGGAGAGTGTTTTGCCTATGTTCTCCTCTAGAAGTTTTATAGTTTCTGGTCTTATGTTTAGATCTTTAATCCACTTTGAGTTTACTTTTGTGTATGGTGTTAGAAAGTGTTCTAGTTTCATTCTTTTACAAGTGGTTGACCAGTTTTCCCAGCACCACTTGTTAAAGAGATTGTCTTTAATCCATTGTATATTCTTGCCTCCTTTGTCAAAGATAAGGTGTCCATAGGTGTGTGGATTTATCTCTGGGCTTTCTGTTTTGTTCCATTGATCTATATTTCTGTCTTTGTGCCAGTACCATACTGTCTTGATGACTGTGGCTTTGTAGTAGAGCCTGAAGTCAGGCAGGTTGATTCCTCCAGTTCCATTCTTCTTTCTCCAGATTGCTTTGGCTATTCGAGGTTTTTTGTATTTCCATACAAATTGTGAAATTATTTGTTCTAGCTCTGTGAAAAATACGATTGGTAGCTTGATAGGGATTGCATTGAATCTATAGATTGCTTTGGGTAGTATACTCATTTTCACTATATTGATTCTTCCGATCCATGAACATGGTATATTTCTCCATCTATTGGTGTCCTCTTTGATTTCTTTCACCAGTGTTTTATAGTTTTCTATATATAGGTCTTTAGTTTCTTTAGGTAGATATATTCCTAAGTATTTTATTCTTTTTGTTGCAATGGTGAATGGAATTATTTCCTTAATTTCTCTATTTTCTCATTATTAGTGTATAGGAATGCAAGGGATTTCTGTGTGTTGATTTTATATCTTGAAACTTCACTATATTCATTGATTAGCGCTAGTAATTTTCTGGTGGAGTTTTTAGGGTTTTCTATGTAGAGGATCATGTCATCTGAAAACAGTGAGAGTTTTACTCCTTCTTTTCCAATTTGGATTCCTTTTATTTCTTTTTCTGCTCTGATTGCTGTGGCCAAAACTTCCAAAACTATGTTGAATAGTAGTGGTGAAAGTGGGCACCCTTGTTTTGTTCCTGACTTTAGGGGAAATGCTTTCAATTTTTCACCATTGAGGATAATGTTTGCTGTGGGTTTGTCATATATAGCTTTTATTATGTTGAGGTATGTTCCTTCTATTCCTGCTTTCTGGAGAGTTTTTACTCTAATTTAGAACATATGAATCCACAACCACTTCAGGTTCCCTTAAGTGCAGAGTCTGATTTTTTAATGACTGCATCCATATAGAATTATCTATGGACTTCAGCTTCAAAATAGAACAAGAACCTTGTTGTTCAGTCGCTAAGTCACAGCTGACTCTTTGCAACCCCATGGACTGCAGCATACCAGGCTTCCCTGTACTTCACTATCTCCCGGAGCTTGCTCAAATTCATGTGCATTGAGTTGGTGATGCCATCCAACCATCTCATCCTCTGTCTCCCCTTTCTCCTCCTGCCTTCAGTCTTTCCCAGCATCAAGGTCCTTTCCAATGAGTCAGCTCTTTGCATCAGGTGGCCAAAGTATTGGAGCTTTAGCATCAGTCCTTCCAACAAATATTCAGGGTTGATTTTCTTTAAGATTGACTGGTTTGATCTCCTTACTCTCCAAGGAACTCTCAAGAGTCTTCTCCAGCACGACAGTTTGAAAGCATCAGTTCTTCAGCGCTTAGCCTTCTTTATAGTTCAACTCTCACATCCATAGAAAATTAAATATTTCTTATAAAATAACCTCGGCACAGAGTCCATGATTATGATACTTTCAGGTTTTTTACATGATATTATAATGGTTAATACACAGTCTCCCAAACCAGACTGCTGGGTTCAAATCCTGTACCACTTCCTAACTCAGGCAAGTTGTTAGCTTCTTTTTTTTTTTTTTTTAATTTTATTTTATTTTTAAACTTAACATAACTGTATTAGATTTGCCAAATATCAAAATGAATCCGCCACAGGTATACATGTGTTCCCCATCCTGAACCCTCCTCCCTCCTCCCTCCCCATTCCATCCCTCTGGGTCGTCCCAGTGCACCAGCCCCAAGCATCCAGTATCGTGCATCGAACCTGGACTGGCAACTCATTTCATACATGATATTTTACATGTTTCAATGCCATTCTCCCAAATCTTCCCACCCTCTCCCTCTCCCACAGAGTCCATAAGACTGTTCTATACATCAGTGTCTCTTTTGCTGTCTCGTACACAGGGTTATTGTTACCATCTTTCTAAATTCCATATATATGCGTTAGTATACTGTATTGGTGTTTTTCTTTCTGGCTTACTTCACTCTGTATAATAGGCTCCAGTTTCATCCACCTCATTAGAACTGATTCAAATGTATTCTTTTTAATGGCTGAATAATACTCCATTGTGTATATGTACCACAGCTTTCTTATGCATTCATCTGCTGATGGACATCTAGGTTGCTTCCATGTCCTGGCTATTATAAACAGTGCTGCGATGAACATTGGGGTACTCGTGTCTCTTTCCCTTCTGGTTTCCTCAGTGTGTATGCCCAGCAGTGGGATTGCTGGATCATAAGGCATGTCTATTTCCAGTTTTTTAAGGAATCTCCACACTGTTCTCCATAGTGGCTGTACTAGTTTGCATTCCCACCAACAGTGTAAGAGGGTTCCCTTTTCTCCACACCCTCTCCAGCATTTATTACTTGTAGACTTTTGGATCGCAGCCATTCTGACTGGTGTGAAATGGTACCTCATAGTGGTTTTGATTTGCATTTCTCTGATAATGAGTGATGTTGAGCATCTTTTCATGTGTTTGTTAGCCATCTGTATGTCTTCTTTGGAGAAATGTCTATTTAGTTCTTTGGCCCATTTTTTGATTGGGTCATTTATTTTTCTGGAGTTGAGCTGTAGGAGTTGCTTGTATATTCTCGAGATTAGTTGTTTGTCAGTTGCTTCATTTGCTATTATCTTCTCCCATTCTGAAGGCTGTCTTTTCACCTTGCTAATAGTTTCCTTTGATGTGCAGAAGCTTTTAAGGTTAATCAGGTCCCATTTGTTTATTTTTGCTTTTATTTCCAATATTCTGGGAGGTGGGTCATAGAGGATCCTGCTGTGATGTATGTCAGAGAGTGTTTTGCCTATGTTCTCCTCTAGAAGTTTTATAGTTTCTGGTCTTATGTTTAGATCTTTAATCCATTTTGAGTTTATTTTTGTGTATGGTGTTAGAAAGTGTTCTAGTTTCATTCTTTTACAAGTGGTTGACCAGAGTTCCCAGCACCACTTGTTAAAGAGATTGTCTTTAATCCATTGTATATTCTTGCCTCCTTTGTCGAAGATAAGGTGTCCATATGTGGGTGGATTTATCTCTGGGCTTTCTATTTTGTTCCATTGATCTATATTTCTGTCTTTGTGCCAGTACCATACTGTCTTGATACCTGTGGCTTTGTAGTAGAGCTTGAAGTCAGGTAGGTTGATTCCTCCAGTTCCATTCTTCTTTCTCAAGATTGCTTTGGCTATTCGAGGTTTTTTGTTTTTCCATACAAATTGTGAAATTATTTGTTCTAGCTCTGTGAAGAATGCTGTTGGTAGCTTGATAGGGATTGCATTGAATCTATAGATTGCTTTGGGTAGTATACTCATTTTCACTACATTGATTCTTCCAATCCATGAACATGGTATATTTCTCCATCTGTTAGTGTCCTCTTTGATTTCTTTCACCAGTGTTTTATAGTTTTCTATACATATGTCTTTAGATTCTTTAGGTAGATATATTCCTAAGTATTTTATTCTTTCCGTTGCAATGGTGAATGGAATTGTTTCCTTAATTTCTCTTTCTGTTTTCTCATTATTAGTGTATAGGAATGCAAGGGATTTCTGTGTGTTGATTTTATATCCTGCAACTTTACTATAGTCATTGATTAGTTCTAGTAATTTTCTGGTGGAGTCTTTAGGGTTTTCTATGTAGAGGATCATGTCATCTGCAAACAGTGAGAGCTTTACTTCTTCTTTTCCAATTTGGATTCCTTTTATTTCTTTTTCTGTTCTGATTGCTGTGGCCAAAACTTCCAAAACCATGTTGAATAGTAATGGTGAAAGTGGGCACCCTTGTCTTGTTCCTGACTTTAGAGGAAATGCTTTCAATTTTTCACCATTGAGGAAGTTGTTAGCTTCTTTGTGCCTCAGTTTCCTTAATACTCGCTTCAGAGTGTTATCATGAGGCTCAAATGATATAGGCCTTTTTACATAAAGGCCTAATGTAGTGTTGAATAGTTAACATTCAACAGATGTTAACTATTTTCAAGTTGTCTCTCCCACACCCAATTCAATAGAATTTTAAAAAGACTTTCTTCTATGGGGACTTTCCAAAGCATTTAGTTCAGTGTTCTTCAGTTGAGTTCAGTTGCTCAGTCATGTCCGACTCTTTGCGACCCCATGAATCGTAGCACGCCAGGCCTCCCTGTCCATCACCAACTCCCGGAGTTCACACAGACTTACATCCATCAAGTCAGTGATGCCATCCAGCCATCTCATCCTCTGTTATCCCCTTCTCCTCCTGCCCCCAATTCCTCCCAGCATCAGAATCTTTTCCAGTGAGTCAACTCTTCGCATGAGGTGGCCAAAGTACTGGAGTTTCAGCTTTAGCATCATTCCTTCTAAAGAAATCCCAGGGGTGATCTTCTTCAGAAATGACTGGTTAGATCTCTTTGCGGTCCAAGGGACTTCTCCAACACCACAGTTCAAAAGCATCAATTCTTCGGCGCTCAGCCTTCTTCACAGTCCAACTCTCACATCCATACATGACCATTGGAAAAACCATAGCCTTGACTAGACAGACCTTTGTTGGCAAAGTAATGTCTCTGCTTTTCAATATGCTCTCTAGGTTGGTCATAACTTTTCTTCCCAGGAGTAAGCATCTTTTAATTTCATGGCCGCAATCACCATCTGCAGTAATTTTGGAGCCCCAAAAAATAAAGTCTGCCACTGTTTCCACTGTTTCCCCATCTATTTCCCATGAAGTGATGTGACCAGATGCCATGATCTTTATTTTCTGAATGTTGAGCTTTAAGCCAACTTTTTCACTCTCCTCTTTTACTGTTACCAAGAGGCTTTTTAGTTCCTCTTCACTTTCTGCCATAAGGGTGGTGTCATCTGCATATCTGAGGTTATTGATATTTCTCCCGGCAATCTTGATTCCAGCTTGTGCTTCTTCCAAGCCAGCGTTTCTCATGATGTACTCTGCATATAAGTTAAATAAGCAGGGTAACAATATACAGCCTTGACGTACTCCTTTTCCTGTTTGGAACCAGTCTGTTGTTCCATGTCCAGTTCTAACTGTTGCTTCCTGACCTGCATACAGATTTCTCAAGAGGCAGGTCAGGTGGTCTGGTATGCCCATCTCTTTTAGAATTTTCCACAGTTTATTGTGATCCACACAGTCAAAGGCTTTGGCATAGTCAATAAAGCAGAAATAGATGTTTTTCTGGAACTCTCTTGCTTTTTTGATGATCCAGCGGATATTGGCAATTTGATCTCTGGTTCCTCCGCCTTTTCTGAAACCGGCTGGAACGTCTGGAAGTTCACGGTTCACGTATTGCTGAAGCCTGGCTTGGAGAATTTTGAGCATCGCTTTACTAGTGTGTGAGATGAGTGCAATTGTGCGGTAGTTTGCGCATTCTTTGGCATTGCCTTTCTTTGGGATTGGAATGAAAACTGACCTTTTCCAGTCCTGTGGCCACTGTTAGGAACAACAATTCTCTTTCTTTTTGCACCACTGGCTTACATAATATTTAATTATGTAAATACAGTAACCACTTCTATTGGCATAAACAAACTTTGGCACAATCACAAAGACTTATACTCAACCCGTGGAAGCAGATGTGGACATGCTAGAGGGTAACCTATGAGTGAGGACCATGCAGGGTGCTGTGGCCATTAACCAGGGTGTTTTACAGTGGGATTGGAAAGTCTCAATGAGCCCAGTAGATCAGTAGAGAAGAGATCAGTTAAGAGAGCATCTGCTCTTGGGTGACAACCTCTATCCTTCTTGCATCCTTTCTCCTTTGTTCCTATTATAGCTATGCTTTAATTTCATCAACTCCCCAGGCCTAGGCCAGAACTGTAATCTTTCTAAGCATCAAAAAAGAGACTGTTCCCCTATGACATTTAAAATAAAAACAATAGTAACTTGTAAGATAAGCATTAGAAAGTCCAATAAAGGTCTGACTTTTCCCATGGTGTTTATTTTGGTATTTTTTTAAAAAATTTCAGATTCTCTCCCCAAAATTGTAGCCGGGGTTCCCTTTGCTTTGCTGGTGACTTGAGAATGTGTTTATCCATTGGGTAATCTAGCACTGCATTTGACTCCCACATTTTCCCCCAACCTCTCAATCTCTGACTAGAATCACTTTCCTCACTTTTAACTGCTTTCTTGCGAGAATCTTTTATCCCATCTCCTTACACAGAACCCATCCAATAGCCTCCCAAACATTGGATATATTGAATTTGATGTGACTTTTCAGCTCCCAGGTAGAAATGTCCAACAGAAACTTGAATGTAAAAAGTCTGGAACCCAGGAGAGAGACCAAAAGTAGAGAGAGATTTTAAAATCTGCAACACAGGGACTTCCCTGATAGTTCATTGGTTAAGAATCTGCCTTCCAACGCAGGAGATGCAGGTTCAATCCCTGGTTGAGGAACTAAGATCCTACATGCCACATGGCAACTAAGCCCTGTGTCACAACTAGAAAGGCCTACATGCTATAACCAAGACCTAGCACAGCCAAAAACGTAAATGAATAAAACTTTTTAAAAAATAAAACCTGTAACATGTAAGTGTTAATATCTCAGTAATCCAATGTAATCTATTGCTCTGAGGGACCTACCTTCAAAAAGCCTGTTCGGGTGCCACTTGCCGGGGTCCAGCCCCGGTGGATCCAGGGAATTCGAAAGAGAGACGGCATCGGCGATCAGGAAACAATTGCTTAATTAAACGTTAATTAAGGATATAAAGAGTGGTTAAATAAGGATAGCTCAGTGAGGAAATTCAGTGGAGAAAAGAGGCTGAAATAAGGATAGCTCAGTGAGGAAATTCAGTGGAGAAAAGAGGCTGAATAATTCAGCCAGAAGGTGAGAGAAAGAACGACATGGGGAGACCAAGTTTCAGTGAACAAGGCCCGCACTTTATTTTCCAAAGTAGTTTTTATACCTTAAGTTATGCATAGAGGATAATGGGGGAAGGGGTAGAGTCATGCAGTAAGCCAGGCTTTCTTCCTGCAAACTTATCATATGCAAAAGTTTAGGTGATTTGCATCATCTTCTGGCCCGGAGGCCTGTTAACATTTTAAGAAACTTATTTTTCTCTAAAGGTGATTATTCTAAAGTCAGGCACCACCCTCCAAAAGCATTAGATAAAGTTGCATTCCTATAGGGCAAAGGTATGGTGGGCTACAACAAGAAAAAGAATTAACTCAAGGGTCCAAGGTTACAAACATTAAAGCTACTACTTACACCAATTATATTAATCAATACACTGCCAGGGACACAGCAGGTAAGGGATATGGAAACTTAACAGCAAACATTGGCCCAACAAGTGAAAAACCCTTCATCAATACAATTTCTAATCAATCTTTTAACTGCTCAAAGGAATCTGTATTTAGACAGTTTAGAACTTCTCATGCCTCTCACAGTTGGGAGGCTCTGAGCAATCACATGTGGCCGGAAAAACCTATTCAGGCAGGCTAGAGGACTTCCAAAGGAGTTTGTAGGTTGAAACACTATCACACCCAGGAATTATTAACTGGAGCTGTAAGTTAACTCTTTTTTCAGAGAGAGGTAGTGGGGGACAGCCCCCCATAAAGTCAGAGGTGTAGGTGAGAGCACAAAGCAGAAAGTAGGTAGACTCTGGTTTTGGGGGTAGATGCTTGAGAATTTCCAGGGGGACTCCTGAGGCTCGATCCTGCCTTTGCGTATGCCGAGCCTCCTTCCTCATGACCTTTGCCACGGGCGGAGCTCCTGCTCCCGGCACCCCAACCAGTAATGCTGAAGAAGCTGAAGTTGAATGGTTCTATGAAGACCTACAAGACCTTCTAGAACTAACACCCAAAAAAGATGTGTTTTTCATCATGAGGGACTGGAATGCAAAAGTAGGAAGTCAAGAGATACCTGTAGTAACAGGCAAATTTGGCCTTGGAGTTCAAAGTGAAGTAAGGCAAAGGCTAATAGAGTTTTGCCAAGAGAACACACCCTCATGGGTCATAGCAAACACCCTCTTCGAACAACACAAGAGAAGATTCTTCATATGCACATCATCAGATGGTCAATACAGAAATCAGATTGATTATATTCTTTGTAGCCAAAGATGGAGAAGCTCCATAAAGTCAGCAAAAACAAGACTGGGAGCTGACTGTGGCCCAGATCATGAACTCCTGATTGCAAAATTCAGACTTAAGTTGAAGAAAGTAGAGACAGCCAGTAGACCATTCAGGTATGACCTAAATCAAATGTCTTACGATTATATAATAGAAGTGATAAATAGATTCAAGGGATTAGATCTGATAGAGTACATGAAGAACTATGGATGGAGGTTCATGACATTGTATAGGAGGCAGGGAACAAGAACATCCCCAAGAAAAAGACATGCAAAAAGGCAAAATGGTTGTCTGAGGAGGCCTTACAAATAGCTGAGAAAAGAAGAGAAGCTAAAGGCAACGGAGAAAAGGAAAGCTATACCCATCTGAATGCAGAGTTCCAAAGAATAGCAAGGAGAGATAAGAAAGCCTTCCTCAGTGATCAATGCAAAGAAATAGAGGAAAACAATAAATGGGAAAGACTAGAGATCTCCTCAAGAAAGTTAGAGATACCAAGGGAACATTTCATGCAAAGATGGGCTCAGTACAGGACAGAAATGGTATGGACCTAACAGAAGCAGATGTTAACAAGAGGTGGCAAGAATACACAGAACTGTACAAAAGAGATCTTCATGACCCAGATAACAACAATGGTGTGATCACTCACCTAGAGCCAGACATCCCGGAATGTGAAGTCAAGTGGGCCTTAGGAAGCATGACTACAAACAAAGCTAGTGGAGGTGATTGAATTCCATTTGAGCTATTTCAAATCCTAAAAGACAGTGCTGTGAAAGTGCTGCACTCAATATGCCAGCAAATTTGGAAAATGCAGCAGTGGCCACAGGACTGGAAAAGGTCAGTTTTCATTCCAATCCCAAAGATTTCATCAATGCCAAAGAATGCTCTAACTACCGCACAATTGCACTCATCTCACATGCTAGCAAATCAATGCCCAAAATTCTCCAAGCCAGGCTTCAACAGTATATGAACCATGAACTTCCAGATATTCAAGCTGGATTTAGAAAAGGCAGAGGAACCAGAGATCAAATTGCCAATATCTGTTGAATCCTCAAAAAAGCAAGAGAGTTCCAGAAAAACATCTACTTCTGCTTTATTGACTATGCCAAAGCCTTTGACTGTATGGATCACAACAAACTGTGGAAAATTCTTCAAGAGATGGGAATACTAGACCACCTGACCTGCCTCCTGAGAAATCTGTATGCAGGTCAAGAAACAACAGTTAGAACTGGAGAAGGAACAACAGACTGGTTCCAAATCAGGAAAGGAGTATGTCAAGGCTGTATATTGTCACTGCTTATTTAACTTACGTGCAGAGTACATCATGAGAAATGCTGGGCCGGATGAAGCACCAGCTGGAATCAAGATTGCTGGCAGAAGTATCAATAACCTCATATATGCAGATGATACCACCCTTATGGCAGAAAGCCAAGAAGAACTAAAGAGCCTCTTGATGAGAGTGAAAAGTTTGGCTTAAAACTCAACATTCAGAAAACTAAGATCATGGCATCCAGTCCCATCACTTCATGACAAATAGATGGGGAGACAATGGAAACAGTGAGAGACTTTGTTTTGGGGCTCCAAAATCACTGCAGATGGTGACTGAAGCCATGAAATTAGAAGACGCTTGCTCCTTGGAAGAAAAGCTATGACCAACCTAGACAGCATATTAAAAAGCAGAGACATTAATTTGCCAACAAAGGTCCATCTGGTCGAAGCTATAGTTTTTCCAGTAATCATATATGGATGTGAGATTTGGACTATAAAGAAAGCTGAGTGCTGAAAAATTGATGCTTTTGACCTGTGGTGTTGGAGAAGACTCTTGAGAGTCCCTTGGACTTCAAGGAGATCCAACCAATCAATCCTAAAGGAAATCAGTCCTGAATATTATTTGGAAGGACTGATACTGAGGCTGAAACTGCAATCCTTTGGCCACCTGATGCCAAGAACTGACTCATTTGAAAAGACCCTGATGCTAGGAAAGATTGAAGGTGGGAGGAGAAGGGGGCAACAGAGGATGAGATGGTTGGATGGCATCACCGACTCGATGGACATGAGTTTGAGTAAACTCCAGGAGCTGGTGATGGACAGGTAAGCCTGGCATGCTGCAATCCATGAGGTCAGAAAGAGTCAGACATTACTGAGGGAGTGAACTGAACTGAACATATAAGTGGGATTTGAGCCCATGTGTGTAGGTCACAGCACCCAGAAAGGACTCGTTAAGAAGGAAGAGCAATGGCTGAGCTGAGAGCTCTGAGGAACATCACTGTGTAAGGGCCAGGTGGAGCAGGAGCTGCCAATGAAATAGTCAATCTCGACATGCAGGGAAGCCTGAATCCAAGGCAGGGGGGCTTCAAGAAGTGATGGTTACCAGTGTCAAGTGTAACAGAGAGGTGAGGTAAGAATAGACAGTGCCTGGCACCCGGTACTCAATACCTATGTGTTAACTGATGTATTGAAGTGAGAGAGAGTGAAATATTTCAAGATGCTTGGCTGAAAAAAGAAGTTAAAAGCTATGTCAGTACGCTGATTCAATGGAGGGCAGGAAAGAAGGGCAGAATCTAATGGAAGATCAGAAGCTCCTGCTGATGGTCATTGAGGAAATGCTCATTTCCCCTTCTTAGTTAGGGTGAGAAGTAGTGAACTGTTCTAACTACTCCCACCTCAGGGTCCTTCGTCATCTTCCTTAGATCAACATCCAGTGTTTTTTCTGCTGGGTTTTGGGACCTGGGTTTTCCACTGAAGAAGTCCTGCTGAGTTACTCTTTTCCAGTTCAAGGTCCCAGAGACCCTAAACCTGAAAAACCAGAGTAGACTGACTGCAGGTGATGAGCAGACTGAGGCAGGAGTGGAGCCCAGTGGCCAGACTCTGAGCCCATGGAGAACCACGGGGTCTGAGGAGAGCTGCTTCTGGGGGGTTTTCCACTGACTGGCTCCTTGCTTGCCTAGCCTTCCTGTCTAATGTCAGCAGATCACAACAACAGTTGGTTTGGTTGGGGGATAACAGTCAAAACCACAAAAGAAAAATTCCTGTGCCATTCATCTGAAGTGTGGTTCTTCATTTGATGGCTGTCTATTTCAGCAGAAGCATAAGCTTATGAGGGCAGGGACTGTATTCACTTGAGCACTATTGTATCCTTTGTGCCTGGGACATAATCAGTATTCAATCAGTGTTTGCTTAATGGGGGAAAAAGCAAGTAATGTTGTCTATTGATGGTGCCTAGACCAATAAAAAACAGATTTTTGTATCCCCCTGAAAGTGGGTTTTCTATGAAGCTAATCCCTTATGATTATACAGTGGAAGTGAGAGATAGATTTAAGGGACTAGATCTGATAGATAGAGTGCCTGATGAACTATGGACGGAGGTTTGTGACATTGTACAGGAGACAAGGATCAAGACCATCCCCATGGAAAAGAAATGCAAAAAAGCAAAATGGCTGTCTGGGGAGGCCTTACAAATAGCTGTGAAAAGAAGAGAAGCAAAAAGCAAAGGAGAAAAGGAAAGATACAAGCATCTGAATGCAGAGTTCCAAAGAATAGCAAGGAAAGATAAGAAAGCCTTCCTCAGCGATCAATGCAAAGAAATAGAGGAAAACAACATAATGGGAAAGATGAGAGATCTCTTCAAGAAAATTAGAGATACCAAGGGAACATTTCATGCAAAGATGGGCTCGATAAAGGACAGAAATGGTATGGACCTAACAGAAGCAGAAAATATTAAAAAGCGGTGGCAGGAATACACAGAAGAACTGTTCAGAAAAGATCTTGATGCCCCAGATAATCATGATGGTGTGATCACTAACCTAGAGCCAGACATCCTGGAATGTGAAGTCAAGTGGGCCTTAGAAAGCATGACTACAAACAAAGCTAGTGGAGGTGATGGAATTCCAGTTGAGCTATTTCAAATCCTGAAAGATAATGCTGTGAAAGTGCTGCACTCAATATGTCAACAAATTTGGAAAACGCAGCAGTGGCCACAGGACTGGAAAAGGTCAGTTTTCATTCCAATCCCAAAGAAAGGCAATGCCAAGGAATGCTCAAACTACCGCACAATTGTACTCATCTCATACACTAGTAAAGTAATGCTCAAAATTCTCCAAGCCAGGCGTCAGCAATACGTGAACCATGAACTTCCAGATGTTCAAGCTGGATCTAGAAAAGGCAGAGGAACCAGAGATCAAATTGCCAACATCTGCTGGATCATCGAAAAAGCAAAAGAGTTCCAGAAAAACATCTATTTCTGCTTTATTGACTATGCCAAAGCCTTTGACTGTATGGATCACAATAAACTGTAGAAAATTCTAAAAGAGATGGGCATACCAGACCACCTGACCTGCCTCTTGAGAAACCTTTATGCAGGTCAGGAAGCAACAGTTAGAACTGGACATGGAACAACAGACTGCTTCCAAATAGGAGAAGTACGCCTAGGCTGAATATTGTCACCCTGCTTATTTAACTTATATGCAGAGTACATCATGAGAAACACTGGGCTGAAAGAAGCACAAGCTGGAATCAAGATTGCTGGGAGAAATAGCAATAAGCTCAGATATGCAGAAGACACCACCCTTATGGCAGAAAGTGAAGAGGAACTAAAAAGCCTCTTGGTGACAGTGAAAGAGGAGAGTGAAAAAGTTGGCTCAAAGCTCAACATTCAGAAAACTAAGATCATGGCATCCGGTCCCATCACTTCATGGGAAATAGATGGGGAAAAAATGGAAACAGTGTCAGACTTTATTTTTCTGGGCTCCAAAGTCACTGCAGATGGTGATTTCAGCCATGAAATTAAAAGACGCTTACTCCTTGGAAGGAAAATTATGACCAACCTAGACAGCATATTGAAAAGCAGAGACATTACTTTGCCAACAAAGGTCCGTCTAGTCAAGGCTATGGTTTTTCCAGTGGTCATGTATGCATGTGAGAGTTGGACAGTGAGGAAGGCTGAGCACTGAAGAATTGATGCTTTTGAACTGTGGTGTTGGAGAAGACTCTTGAGAGTCCCTTGGACTGCAAGGAGATCCAACCAGTCCATCCTAAAGGAAATCAGTCCTGGGTGTTCGTTGGAAGGACTGATGCTAAAGGACTGAAACTCCAATACTTTGGCCACCTCGTGCAAAGAGTTGACTCACTGGAAAAAACTCTGATGATGGGAGGAATTGGGGGCAGGAGGAAAAGGGGATGACAGAGGATGAGATGGCTGGATGGCATCACTGACTCGATGGACGTGAGTTTGAGTGAACTCCGGGCGTTGGTGATGGACAGGGAGGCCTGGCGTGCTGCGATTCATGGGGTCGCAAAGAGTCGGACATGACTGAGCGACTGAACTGAACTGAACTGAACTGAATGAAATTTAAACTTACAGGCCCCCTTGTTTGCATTGGCTCCTAGGATAGGCCTTTGCAATATTTTTGTTGTTGTTGTTTTAATCACTCAGTCGTATCTGACTCTTTTGTGACCCCATGGACTGTAGCCCACCAGGTTCCTCTGTCCATGGGATTCTCCAGGCAAAAATATTGGAGTGGGTTGCCATTTCTTATCCAGGGGATCTTCCCAACTCAGGGATAGAACTTGTGTCTCCTGCTTGGCAGGTGGATTCTTTACCACTGAACCACCAGGTAAACCCAACAGTATTTTTACATGGTCACATTTTTTTAATTTGCCAGAAATAAGATACCTTAATCAGAGTTTAATATGATTACTGTTTCTATTCTGACTCCATACTTCCTTTCCTGTGAAGTGGTTTGAAGCAAATGTGGGTGTTTGGGAGACCTGGTTAAAGGGAAGCTGATTTGGGGATATAGCTTGTTTATTTGGGTTAATGGGATCTATTTATGTGGTTTGCAGTCTCCTCTGTGCAGAGTTAACTTACTACTGGCTGTTCCAGTGTAGAAATGTCTCAGGAGTCCTGCTACTGCCCACCATGCTAAATCACAGGGGATCAAGACACAGAGATAAATGGCCAGAGCTTGTAGGGCCTGAATGTGCCCTAGGGTGCCCTGCCATGGAAGAGAAACAAGGCTTAAAAAGGTATGGATCGAGAAACTTGTCATCACATATGTGAAAAATTTAAGTGGAAATTTGGGTTTTTATTGATGCTTCATCAAAACAGAACCTCTCACCTATTAGGAATACATTTCTTAATGCAGCATATACAGTGATAAGTATATTATATGTTTTCTTTTTTATGGGAATCACATGAGATAGAGTTTATTAAAATTCCTGTGTTTATAGGGCGTAAACCTGTAGCAATACTACTGAGTGCATTCTTATGTGAATTTATGTTTTACACATCCCCAAAATACTGACACCACTGAAGATAATATAAAACTAATATGCACTATTGGAGAAGGAAATGGCAACCCACTCCAGTACTCTTGCCTGGACAATCCCATGGACGGAGGAGCCTGGTAGGCTATAGTTTATGGGGTCGCAAAGAGTCGGACATGACTGAGCGACTTCACTCGACTTCACTCACTCAATATGCACTATAACTAGGACATCTATAATAAACTGGTAAAAGAGTGTCAATAAAGTCCAAGAGTATTCAGGAAATTTTGAAATGCCCTGCAATATTACAACTCCTATGTAAAAGAAACTTGATAGATGTTCATAATAGTCCTTTAAAATTTATATAACAGTACTAACAGGGAGTTTTGAAACTGGAGGAAACATCTCTAAATTATCAATAATAAACAAAATTTGATCAACAGTGGTAGATGAAAGATTGAATTATATTTCTCCTTTCTTTACAGAAAATTACACTTAAAAATTGTTGGCCCTATGGAGAGTTAAAGCACCGGGAGTCCAAAAATAGTAGGAAATAAACACTTAGGGGGTGTAACAGACAATTATTTTTTAAATTTTATTTAAAAAATTTTGTCCTGCTCATGAGCTTCCTCAGCTTTTAAAATTTTATGATTTGTGGCACTAGCATTTGTCATTCCATATAAATACTCATTTTTGTACCTAATTTTACATCTGTAATTTTAAAATATTTATTTTTATTTATTTATTATTTGACTGTGCCAGGCCTGAGGGCATGTGGAATCTTCAGTCTTCATCGCCAGGATGTAGGATCTTTAGTTGAGGCATGTGAACTCTTTGTTGTGGCATGTGGGATCTAGTTCCCTGACGAGGGATCAAACCCAGCCCCCTGCATTGGGAGCACAGAGTCTCAGCCATTGGACCACCAGGGAAGCCCCCTTGTAATTTTTTCAAAGACGGCTCTCAGAATGGTACATGTGAAGCTTCAGATGCCACAAGGCATGGATCTGCTCCTGTATCCTCCATCTTCCTGGCTTTGGGTGGTTTTTGGATGGGAAGCAATAGTATCATTGGAGTCCCAGCTGTAGGCAGTTGGTGTATGACTGGTTCCCATGTCAACATTTTAGATGGCACCTGACCTCCTTTTTTGATTTATAGAATGAATTTCCAGAATTAACCAGGAGCTGATGACCACTCCTTTCTGATACACTCATGGGGCTTGAGTTTTAACCTTACCTAGCTTCTTAATTCCAGAGTCTCTCTGAGCCCAGGCCCCTGGGACAGATACCTTCTTCCTTTGCCATTTGGCTGACTCTAGAATGGAGGCAGAGTCGAAGGGAAGAAGGGGGAAGAGGATCACAGGCCTGCAGAATTCTATTTTGATGTCTTTTTGCAGGGAGTGTCTCCTTATTGGTCTCAGTTGGTATATCTCCCTAAGAAATCTGGCAGAAATGAGAAAGAAGGCATATGATGACTAATTGAAGGAAGTGGTGATATTTAGCCTGGAAAAGCAATATCTCTGTTGGAGACCTGTATCAGGAGTCTTACCACAACATAGAGTAGCATGTCTGCTCAAAACTCAGTGCCATAAGATAGTGGGTATTTGTTTCTTGAATGCACAGGTATGTGGATCACTAAGGGTCAGCTGATCTCAGCTGCGCCCAGCGGGGCTTGGCTCCAGGCTGTGGGTTAGGTCCAGGTCTGCTCCATGCGTTCTTAGATCCCCTTGAACCAGCAGCCACCAGCCACCAGAGGTGTGCTTTTCTCATGGTGAAAGGCAGGAGCCTAAGGCAGGAGCCGATTGTGCAAGCACATTTCTATCCTCTGCTTGCTTTATGTCTGCCAACATTTTACTGGATGAAGCACATTAATGTCCAAGCCCAAATTCAAGCGTAAGAAAATCGTCCCATCCTGCTTTGAGGGCAGAGCAAGCCATATGGGCAAGACAACATCAGTGGGACAGGGAAGATGGAGGTGGAGGGGTACAGGAGTGACTGTTTGGTGAATGATCATGTAGTATACCTGAAGAGCTATGATATCAAAGAAGGAGGAGATCTCCTCATATCTTGGTCTTCAATCCACTA